>NC_060122.1:808005028-808327736 GCF_021461395.2 Schistocerca americana | reverse complement strand
AGGATTGTCCTCTTGAAAAATAGCACCAGAATACTGTCGCATGAGACGTAATACATGAGGTCGTAGTATGTCCATGACATACTGTTGTGCCGACATAGTTCTTCAGTCACCATCATCCGTGAGCTGTAATCACAGACAACGGCTTCCCACACCACGAAGCGAGCAGTAACACCGTTACACCTGTCCAAAATTGGAAGAATGAGACCTCTGTCGAAGTCATTGCCATACGTGTTGACTATAGTCTTCTGGGGTAGCACTACTGAACCACGGTTCTTTCGCTTAACACATTGCGACACCACTCATGCTTCCTGGTCATAAGACCACTCCATACAAAGCCATTTGTGTTCTACTGTTAGTGGCAGTATACGTACGTGTGGGACAGTGATTCCATGGCCGGGCTGCTGCTAATCTCCGACCACTGATGTGGGGTGACGCAGAACGTTTGTCAGTCCGCTGCTTGTTCTCGGGTGGCGGGCGCGGACGTGGAGGGGTTACAATGTGCTCGGTGCCCAATGCGGGGATCGTCCCCTGTGTTCGGGAGATGTCGTCGACCTATCACGAGTAAGCCTGCCCTCACGGTTCCACGCAGTACAGCACTAGAGCAACGTCACATCTAATGCCCCACAAACCTGGGTATTGCAGGATTCGACCAGGTGGACAAATGGAGACCCACGATAAGGTCGCTTTCTAACTCAGTCAGGGGCTGATAACGCTTTCTCACATGAGTGTGTGACAGCTCCATATCATCCACAGCGATCACTCGACATCTGATATCTGATGCTGTTCGCACCCCTTAGAAGCCCTGCCAGGACCAGCAACAAAACTAAACACGAACAGCAATAGTGCACTGCGATGGTCGTTCTACCTGACACAGACAATTGCAACTCTAAGTCATTTAGAAACTCGCCAATGGTGTGTATGAGCATGGTGATACATAGACATACGACAATGTCTTCTGGTTAATTCATTTTTCTTGTCAGGCAGCATATTTAAAGAATTATTGCACTAGCAATTCTTGCTGACTTCAAAAGAAGCAGGTGTAGTCTGCGAAGCTCACTCCCCCTTCCCAAGAAACTATCCTAAGTAAAAATTAATTAAAGCAGGATGTGGGGCTTGGTGGTGGAACATGTTAAATCTAAAGACGAGTGTGCAAGCGCAGCTTCGTTGCCAAGCAGTTTCTTAGACAATTTCAAGAAATTTGACAAGCTTACGTTAAATACCATTTGTTTCTAAACCATTAAAATACCAGAGGAATTTTGTAACGATAAAAATAGTGTAGTAAACTAAGGATTTATGTTTAAGTAGATTATACGTTTACATAAGAAATCTACTTATGTAATTTCAGCGAATGGGAGAATTAACCATCTTGTACAACCATTGCTGATGTCCTCTGCAGAGTCCCGTTATTTTATTTCGTGTAAGTGTTTGACTACATAATATATCATTCTCATCCATTCTTGCTTCCATCCATTGCTTCATCGACCTGCAAGCCCCTGGTGCGTCCAACGCATATATGTAGACAAAAAAAAAAAAAATCAGCAAAATATAAGACGGACTCACTAGATCAAGTTTAGAATGCAATCATCTGGTCAGATGACACTACGAGAAAAGGACGAGGTGTTGTCATGCGATAGTATGATGTATACCTTTATATGACACCCTGTCACATATTTACACATCCAGTGGATACCTAGCCTAATACAATAATGGCAGTGGTGGCTCGTGCAAGATTTTATCAATGTGCTGCGAGGTGATGGCCTGTAGCCCTTTGACTGATGAGGGTAGTAATCATGAATAAACTGAATATATTAATTTTACATATATAAACTGAATTGTTTAAATATACATACATTTTATAATTAATAGTTTAACATTTCGAGGAATAAAATTAAATGAAAAAACGTTGGTAGCAGCAGGAATCTAACCTGAGTCAACCAACAGCCAATCAGTGCGCTTCCACACTTTTTTTTTTTTGAGGCATGGAATGGAGGGTGGGAGGGGAGAGTGCGCAGGGGTCGTAACCCGAGGCCTGTCCACAGTGTCCCCCTCGCCTGTCAAGGTATCAGGGATGGTAAGGGGAAATATTTTGTGGGAATTTTTATCTATTTTTATTTACTTATTTTAAGATATTCGTAATTCGTATTTATTTTATACCACAACAAAAATAAATGTACCTAGCACCGCATCGTGCTCTGAGTAAGCTAAACAATATCTAGGTACATTCCTACACCGAGGAAATACACTCCTGGAAATTGAAATAAGAACACCGTGAATTCATTGTCCCAGGAAGGGGAAATTTTATTGACACATTCCTGGGGTCAGATACATCACATGATCACACTGACAGAACCACAGGCACATAGACACAGGCAACAGAGCATGCACAATGTCGGCACTAGGACAGTGTATATCCACCTTTCGCAGCAATGCAGGCTGCTATTCTCCCATGGAGACGATCGTAGAGATGCTGGATGTAGTCCTGTGGAACGGCTTGCCATGCCATTTCCACCTGGCGCCTCAGTTGGACCAGCGTTCGTGCTGGACGTGCAGACCGCGTGAGACGACGCTTCATCCAGTCCCAAACATGCTCAATGGGGGACAGATCCGGAGATCTTGCTGGCCAGGGTAGTTGTCTTACACCTTCTAGAGCACGTTGGGTGGCACGAGATAAATGCGGACGTGCATTGTCCTGTTGGAACAGCAAGTTCCCTTGCCGGTCTAGGGATGGTAGAACGATGGGTTCGATGACGGTTTGGATGTACCGTGCACTATTCAGTGTCCCCTCGACGATCACCAGTGGTGTACGGCCAGTGTAGGAGATCGCTCCCCACACCATGATGCCGGGTGTTGGACTCTGTGTGCCTCGGTCGTATGCAGTCCTGATTGTGGCGCTCACCTGCACGGCGCCAAACACGCATACGACCATCATTGGCACCAAGGCAGAAGCGACTCTCATCGCTGAAGACGACACGTCTCCATTCGTCCCTCCATTCACGCCTGTCGCGACACCACTGGAGGCGGGCTGCACGATGTTGGGGCGTGAGCGGAAGACGGCCTAACGGTGTGCGGGACCGTAGCCCAGCCTCATGGAGACGGTTGCGAATGGTCCTCGCCGATACCCCAGGAGCAACAGTGTCCCTAATTTGCTGGGAAGTGGCGGTGCGGTCCTCTACGGCACTGCGTAGGATCCTACGGTCTTGGCGTGCATCCGTGCGTCGCTGCGGTCCGGTCCCAGGTCGACGGGCACGTGCACCTTCCGCCGACCACTGGCGACAACATCGATGTACTGTGGAGACCTCACGCCCCACGTGTTGAGCAATTCGGCGGTACGTCCACCCGGCCTCCCGCATGCCCACTATACGCCCTCGGTCAAAGTCCGTCAACTGCACATACGGTTCACGTCCACGCTGTCGCGGCATGCTACCAGTGTTAAAGACTGCGATGGAGCTCCGTATGCCACGGCAAACTGGCTGACACTGACGGCGGCGGTGCACAAATGCTGCGCAGCTAGCGCCATTCGACGGCCAACACCGCGGTTCCTGGTGTGTCCGCTGTGCCGTGCGTGTGATCATTGCTTGTACAGCCCTCTCGCAGTGTCCGGAGCAAGTATGGTGGGTCTGACACACCGGTGTCAATGTGTTCTTTTTTCCATTTCCAGGAGTGTATATATGGGGAAAACGGATAAAAAAGTGCTTCGTACACGATGAAGAAGGGCGTGTCGCTACTCTCCTTACGCCTCATCATCCAGATACGTCTTCACGCATGTCGTATGTTATTCCACCGAGAATCGGACATAGTCTTGTCAGCTCAGTCAGTGGGTATCTTCTCCTATCTGTGGATCGGACGTCTGTATCCAGCGCAACCGCGTGTGTCGCTCGCCACACTACCTTTTTGGCCTCCACTACGTTTGGTGGGCGCCTCTCCTGTAGGGCACGGTATATAACCCGCGCTGACGCCTGTTTCGTCGGTGGTACTGCTATATGGACGTAACTGTGTTCAATGTAAAAGTGCCCGAAGTAGTGGGGGTATGTCTTGCGTCGACAGTGGGGTCATAAGGGAGGACGGAGCTAAGGACTCCAGCAGCAAACCTGTCAAACTTCCCGAGTGGTGGCGCCACAGCTTGATGTGCGAGCTGATAAACAGGGCCAAAACTCTGTCGGGACATGGACTAGGCCAAGATCCCCCCCACCCTTTCTTGGGAAGGGTCGGCGACTCATAACTGACTTTGAAGAGCATGTCTGTACTGACGTAGGCTCCGAATGTCGCTAATAGACCGCGTGCCATTAGTAACAGTGAGCCGTGTGTGGCTCGTGTTCGTGCCATATCTCGTTTGACATCCTGGTTTTACTGTACTGCCACCTCGTTATGTTAATTTTAATTACTGGTGTCACTGAGTTGCCGCCTTGCCTGCCCGTGAGCGGCAGCAGCGGCACTTATCGATATAAGCTCTGGCGTATTATCTTTGGTGACTGCTATTACTTCCCGGTTGTCGTGTGTTCGGGTTAGTTGGGATCTGTCAGTGAGTTGGGACCTGGCAGTGTTTGACTCAGGATGCGGCAGAAGTTCAGTAGGGGTGCGGCTGCAGTGAGGTCCGGACAGCCATGACTTGCTCGACGGTTGCCGATACGTATCACTTGAGTGCGGACCATTTGGATTGGTCGTCGTTCGGTCGTGTTGTCGGACGACGTGTATGTTGGCCGGCGATCGATTATGGGTTTCCTGCGAGTGCCGACTCGTGATTCGTCCTCGATATTGCACGGTCGCTGCCATTAGTATTGTCTAGTCCTTTGTGCAAGTGTTCATGAAACTGTGTGGTGTAGATTATGATGTCGACTGCTCAGTTATTTTAATGCTGTCTCCGTGCTGATATTTGGAGTCGCTCTGTTAGCGTGGAGCAGCGAGGAAATCTCCGGGGGCGTAGTTTGGCTGGGATTGATGGCGGTCTCTACGCAGTGTCAGAGTGCGTGTGGCTGTTCCCTTTGCTACGAGGTTCATTGCTCACCGACCCTGGACACGAAAGTTGAGTTTGGATTTAATTCACGAGCAAGTCAAGACTGTTCACATTGTGCCATTTGGTTCTCATTGTTGACTGTTGGGACTTTCCCGCGAGCAATAACGTGTGTGTTAGAGTTGGCAAAGGTTTAGCCCCATCCGGTGGAGTCTAACTGTATTTGGTTATTTGAAACTGAAGTGCACCAGCTGAATTTTCTGCCTTGCGGCCGTTAACGTTCCAGTTACCTGCCCAGGCAGCATATTTAAAGAATTATTGCACTAGCAATTCTTGGTGACTTCAAAAGAAGCAGGTGTAGTCTGCGAAGTTCACTCCCCCTTCCCAAGAAACTATCCTAAGTAAAAATTAATTAAAGCAGGATGTGGGGCTTGGTGGTGGAACATGTTAAATCTAAAGACGAGTGTGCAAGCGCAGCTTCGTTGCCAAGCAGTTTCTTAGACAATTTCAAGAAATTTGACAAGCTTACGTTAAATACCATTTGTTTCTAAACCATTAAAATACCAGAGGAGTTTTGTAACGATAAAAATAGTGTAGTAAACTAAGGATTTATGTTTAAGTAGATTATACGTTTACATAAGAAATCTACTTATGTAATTTCAGCGAATGGGAGAATTAACCATCTTGTACAACCATTGCTGATGTCCTCTGCAGAGTCCCGTTATTTTATTTCGTGTAAGTGTTTGACTACATAATATATCATTCTCATCCATTCTTGCTTCCATCCATTGCTTCATCGACCTGCAAGCCCCTGGTGCGTCCAACGCATATATGTAGACAAAAAAAAAAAAAAAATCAGCAAAATATAAGACGGACTCACTAGATCAAGTTTAGAATGCAATCATCTGGTCAGATGACACTACGAGAAAAGGACGAGGTGTTGTCATGCGATAGTATGATGTATACCTTTATATGACACCCTGTCACATATTTACACATCCAGTGGATACCTAGCCTAATACAATAATGGCAGTGGTGGCTCGTGCAAGATTTTATCAATGTGCTGCGAGGTGATGGCCTGTAGCCCTTTGACTGATGAGGGTAGTAATCATGAATAAACGGAATATATTAATTTTACATATATAAACTGAATTGTTTAAATATACATACATTTTATAATTAATAGTTTAACATTTCGAGGAATAAAATTAAATGAAAAAACGTTGGTAGCAGCAGGAATCTAACCTGAGTCAACCAACAGCCAATCAGTGCGCTTCCACACTTTTTTTTTTTTGAGGCATGGAATGGAGGGTGGGAGGGGAGAGTGCGCAGGGGTCGTAACCCGAGGCCTGTCCACAGTGTCCCCCTCGCCTGTCAAGGTATCAGGGATGGTAAGGGGAAATATTTTGTGGGAATTTTTATCTATTTTTATTTACTTATTTTAAGATATTCGTAATTCGTATTTATTTTATACCACAACAAAAATAAATGTACCTAGCACCGCATCGTGCTCTGAGTAAGCTAAACAATATCTAGGTACATTCCTACACCGAGGAAATACACTCCTGGAAATTGAAATAAGAACACCGTGAATTCATTGTCCCAGGAAGGGGAAATTTTATTGACACATTCCTGGGGTCAGATACATCACATGATCACACTGACAGAACCACAGGCACATAGACACAGGCAACAGAGCATGCACAATGTCGGCACTAGGACAGTGTATATCCACCTTTCGCAGCAATGCAGGCTGCTATTCTCCCATGGAGACGATCGTAGAGATGCTGGATGTAGTCCTGTGGAACGGCTTGCCATGCCATTTCCACCTGGCGCCTCAGTTGGACCAGCGTTCGTGCTGGACGTGCAGACCGCGTGAGACGACGCTTCATCCAGTCCCAAACATGCTCAATGGGGGACAGATCCGGAGATCTTGCTGGCCAGGGTAGTTGTCTTACACCTTCTAGAGCACGTTGGGTGGCACGAGATAAATGCGGACGTGCATTGTCCTGTTGGAACAGCAAGTTCCCTTGCCGGTCTAGGGATGGTAGAACGATGGGTTCGATGACGGTTTGGATGTACCGTGCACTATTCAGTGTCCCCTCGACGATCACCAGTGGTGTACGGCCAGTGTAGGAGATCGCTCCCCACACCATGATGCCGGGTGTTGGACTCTGTGTGCCTCGGTCGTATGCAGTCCTGATTGTGGCGCTCACCTGCACGGCGCCAAACACGCATACGACCATCATTGGCACCAAGGCAGAAGCGACTCTCATCGCTGAAGACGACACGTCTCCATTCGTCCCTCCATTCACGCCTGTCGCGACACCACTGGAGGCGGGCTGCACGATGTTGGGGCGTGAGCGGAAGACGGCCTAACGGTGTGCGGGACCGTAGCCCAGCCTCATGGAGACGGTTGCGAATGGTCCTCGCCGATACCCC
Source organism: Schistocerca americana (assembly GCF_021461395.2). Lineage (NCBI taxonomy): Eukaryota > Metazoa > Arthropoda > Insecta > Orthoptera > Acrididae > Schistocerca > Schistocerca americana. Next base: position 808,320,346 of record NC_060122.1, on the reverse strand, counting down.
AGGAGCAACAGTGTCCCTAATTTGCTGGGAAGTGGCGGTGCGGTCCTCTACGGCACTGCGTAGGATCCTACGGTCTTGGCGTGCATCCGTGCGTCGCTGCGGTCCGGTCCCAGGTCGACGGGCACGTGCACCTTCCGCCGACCACTGGCGACAACATCGATGTACTGTGGAGACCTCACGCCCCACGTGTTGAGCAATTCGGCGGTACGTCCACCCGGCCTCCCGCATGCCCACTATACGCCCTCGCTCAAAGTCCGTCAACTGCACATACGGTTCACGTCCACGCTGTCGCGGCATGCTACCAGTGTTAAAGACTGCGATGGAGCTCCGTATGCCACGGCAAACTGGCTGACACTGACGGCGGCGGTGCACAAATGCTGCGCAGCTAGCGCCATTCGACGGCCAACACCGCGGTTCCTGGTGTGTCCGCTGTGCCGTGCGTGTGATCATTGCTTGTACAGCCCTCTCGCAGTGTCCGGAGCAAGTATGGTGGGTCTGACACACCGGTGTCAATGTGTTCTTTTTTCCATTTCCAGGAGTGTATATATGGGGAAAACGGATAAAAAAGTGCTTCGTACACGATGAAGAAGGGCGTGTCGCTACTCTCCTTACGCCTCATCATCCAGATACGTCTTCACGCATGTCGTATGTTATTCCACCGAGAATCGGACATAGTCTTGTCAGCTCAGTCAGTGGGTATCTTCTCCTATCTGTGGATCGGACGTCTGTATCCAGCGCAACCGCGTGTGTCGCTCGCCACACTACCTTTTTGGCCTCCACTACGTTTGGTGGGCGCCTCTCCTGTAGGGCACGGTATATAACCCGCGCTGACGCCTGTTTCGTCGGTGGTACTGCTATATGGACGTAACTGTGTTCAATGTAAAAGTGCCCGAAGTAGTGGGGGTATGTCTTGCGTCGACAGTGGGGTCATAAGGGAGGACGGAGCTAAGGACTCCAGCAGCAAACCTGTCAAACTTCCCGAGTGGTGGCGCCACAGCTTGATGTGCGAGCTGAGAAACAGGGCCAAAACTCTGTCGGGACATGGACTAGGCCAAGATCCCCCCCACCCTTTCTTGGGAAGGGTCGGCGACTCATAACTGACTTTGAAGAGCATGTCTGTACTGACGTAGGCTCCGAATGTCGCTAATAGACCGCGTGCCATTAGTAACAGTGAGCCGTGTGTGGCTCGTGTTCGTGCCATATCTCGTTTGACATCCTGGTTTTACTGTACTGCCACCTCGTTATGTTAATTTTAATTACTGGTGTCACTGAGTTGCCGCCTTGCCTGCCCGTGAGCGGCAGCAGCGGCACTTATCGATATAAGCTCTGGCGTATTATCTTTGGTGACTGCTATTACTTCCCGGTTGTCGTGTGTTCGGGTTAGTTGGGATCTGTCAGTGAGTTGGGACCTGGCAGTGTTTGACTCAGGATGCGGCAGAAGTTCAGTAGGGGTGCGGCTGCAGTGAGGTCCGGACAGCCATGACTTGCTCGACGGTTGCCGATACGTATCACTTGAGTGCGGACCATTTGGATTGGTCGTCGTTCGGTCGTGTTGTCGGACGACGTGTATGTTGGCCGGCGATCGATTATGGGTTTCCTGCGAGTGCCGACTCGTGATTCGTCCTCGATATTGCACGGTCGCTGCCATTAGTATTGTCTAGTCCTTTGTGCAAGTGTTCATGAAACTGTGTGGTGTAGATTATGATGTCGACTGCTCAGTTATTTTAATGCTGTCTCCGTGCTGATATTTGGAGTCGCTCTGTTAGCGTGGAGCAGCGAGGAAATCTCCGGGGGCGTAGTTTGGCTGGGATTGATGGCGGTCTCTACGCAGTGTCAGAGTGCGTGTGGCTGTTCCCTTTGCTACGAGGTTCATTGCTCACCGACCCTGGACACGAAAGTTGAGTTTGGATTTAATTCACGAGCAAGTCAAGACTGTTCACATTGTGCCATTTGGTTCTCATTGTTGACTGTTGGGACTTTCCCGCGAGCAATAACGTGTGTGTTAGAGTTGGCAAAGGTTTAGCCCCATCCGGTGGAGTCTAACTGTATTTGGTTATTTGAAACTGAAGTGCACCAGCTGAATTTTCTGCCTTGCGGCCGTTAACGTTCCAGTTACCTGCCCAGGCAGCATATTTAAAGAATTATTGCACTAGCAATTCTTGGTGACTTCAAAAGAAGCAGGTGTAGTCTGCGAAGTTCACTCCCCCTTCCCAAGAAACTATCCTAAGTAAAAATTAATTAAAGCAGGATGTGGGGCTTGGTGGTGGAACATGTTAAATCTAAAGACGAGTGTGCAAGCGCAGCTTCGTTGCCAAGCAGTTTCTTAGACAATTTCAAGAAATTTGACAAGCTTACGTTAAATACCATTTGTTTCTAAACCATTAAAATACCAGAGGAGTTTTGTAACGATAAAAATAGTGTAGTAAACTAAGGATTTATGTTTAAGTAGATTATACGTTTACATAAGAAATCTACTTATGTAATTTCAGCGAATGGGAGAATTAACCATCTTGTACAACCATTGCTGATGTCCTCTGCAGAGTCCCGTTATTTTATTTCGTGTAAGTGTTTGACTACATAATATATCATTCTCATCCATTCTTGCTTCCATCCATTGCTTCATCGACCTGCAAGCCCCTGGTGCGTCCAACGCATATATGTAGACAAAAAAAAAAAAAAAATCAGCAAAATATAAGACGGACTCACTAGATCAAGTTTAGAATGCAATCATCTGGTCAGATGACACTACGAGAAAAGGACGAGGTGTTGTCATGCGATAGTATGATGTATACCTTTATATGACACCCTGTCACATATTTACACATCCAGTGGATACCTAGCCTAATACAATAATGGCAGTGGTGGCTCGTGCAAGATTTTATCAATGTGCTGCGAGGTGATGGCCTGTAGCCCTTTGACTGATGAGGGTAGTAATCATGAATAAACGGAATATATTAATTTTACATATATAAACTGAATTGTTTAAATATACATACATTTTATAATTAATAGTTTAACATTTCGAGGAATAAAATTAAATGAAAAAACGTTGGTAGCAGCAGGAATCTAACCTGAGTCAACCAACAGCCAATCAGTGCGGTTCCACACTTTTTTTTTTTTTGAGGCATGGAATGGAGGGTGGGAGGGGAGAGTGCGCAGGGGTCGTAACCCGAGGCCTGTCCACAGTGTCCCCCTCGCCTGTCAAGGTATCAGGGATGGTAAGGGGAAATATTTTGTGGGAATTTTTATCTATTTTTATTTACTTATTTTAAGATATTCGTAATTCGTATTTATTTTATACCACAACAAAAATAAATGTACCTAGCACCGCATCGTGCTCTGAGTAAGCTAAACAATATCTAGGTACATTCCTACACCGAGGAAATACACTCCTGGAAATTGAAATAAGAACACCGTGAATTCATTGTCCCAGGAAGGGGAAATTTTATTGACACATTCCTGGGGTCAGATACATCACATGATCACACTGACAGAACCACAGGCACATAGACACAGGCAACAGAGCATGCACAATGTCGGCACTAGGACAGTGTATATCCACCTTTCGCAGCAATGCAGGCTGCTATTCTCCCATGGAGACGATCGTAGAGATGCTGGATGTAGTCCTGTGGAACGGCTTGCCATGCCATTTCCACCTGGCGCCTCAGTTGGACCAGCGTTCGTGCTGGACGTGCAGACCGCGTGAGACGACGCTTCATCCAGTCCCAAACATGCTCAATGGGGGACAGATCCGGAGATCTTGCTGGCCAGGGTAGTTGTCTTACACCTTCTAGAGCACGTTGGGTGGCACGAGATAAATGCGGACGTGCATTGTCCTGTTGGAACAGCAAGTTCCCTTGCCGGTCTAGGGATGGTAGAACGATGGGTTCGATGACGGTTTGGATGTACCGTGCACTATTCAGTGTCCCCTCGACGATCACCAGTGGTGTACGGCCAGTGTAGGAGATCGCTCCCCACACCATGATGCCGGGTGTTGGACTCTGTGTGCCTCGGTCGTATGCAGTCCTGATTGTGGCGCTCACCTGCACGGCGCCAAACACGCATACGACCATCATTGGCACCAAGGCAGAAGCGACTCTCATCGCTGAAGACGACACGTCTCCATTCGTCCCTCCATTCACGCCTGTCGCGACACCACTGGAGGCGGGCTGCACGATGTTGGGGCGTGAGCGGAAGACGGCCTAACGGTGTGCGGGACCGTAGCCCAGCCTCATGGAGACGGTTGCGAATGGTCCTCGCCGATACCCCAGGAGCAACAGTGTCCCTAATTTGCTGGGAAGTGGCGGTGCGGTCCTCTACGGCACTGCGTAGGATCCTACGGTCTTGGCGTGCATCCGTGCGTCGCTGCGGTCCGGTCCCAGGTCGACGGGCACGTGCACCTTCCGCCGACCACTGGCGACAACATCGATGTACTGTGGAGACCTCACGCCCCACGTGTTGAGCAATTCGGCGGTACGTCCACCCGGCCTCCCGCATGCCCACTATACGCCCTCGCTCAAAGTCCGTCAACTGCACATACGGTTCACGTCCACGCTGTCGCGGCATGCTACCAGTGTTAAAGACTGCGATGGAGCTCCGTATGCCACGGCAAACTGGCTGACACTGACGGCGGCGGTGCACAAATGCTGCGCAGCTAGCGCCATTCGACGGCCAACACCGCGGTTCCTGGTGTGTCCGCTGTGCCGTGCGTGTGATCATTGCTTGTACAGCCCTCTCGCAGTGTCCGGAGCAAGTATGGTGGGTCTGACACACCGGTGTCAATGTGTTCTTTTTTCCATTTCCAGGAGTGTATATATGGGGAAAACGGATAAAAAAGTGCTTCGTACACGATGAAGAAGGGCGTGTCGCTACTCTCCTTACGCCTCATCATCCAGATACGTCTTCACGCATGTCGTATGTTATTCCACCGAGAATCGGACATAGTCTTGTCAGCTCAGTCAGTGGGTATCTTCTCCTATCTGTGGATCGGACGTCTGTATCCAGCGCAACCGCGTGTGTCGCTCGCCACACCACCTTTTTGGCCTCCACTACGTTTGGTGGGCGCCTCTCCTGTAGGGCACGGTATATAACCCGCGCTGACGCCTGTTTCGTCGGTGGTACTGCTATATGGCCGTAACTGTGTTCAATGTAAAAGTGCCCGAAGTAGTGGGGGTATGTCTTGCGTCGACAGTGGGGTCATAAGGGAGGACGGAGCTAAGGACTCCAGCAGCAAACCTGTCAAACTTCCCGAGTGGTGGCGCCACAGCTTGATGTGCGAGCTGAGAAACAGGGCCAAAACTCTGTCGGGACATGGACTAGGCCAAGATCCCCCCCACCCTTTCTTGGGAAGGGTCGGCGACTCATAACTGACTTTGAAGAGCATGTCTGTACTGACGTAGGCTCCGAATGTCGCTAATAGACCGCGTGCCATTAGTAACAGTGAGCCGTGTGTGGCTCGTGTTCGTGCCATATCTCGTTTGACATCCTGGTTTTACTGTACTGCCACCTCGTTATGTTAATTTTAATTACTGGTGTCACTGAGTTGCCGCCTTGCCTGCCCGTGAGCGGCAGCAGCGGCACTTATCGATCCGTTGGGTGGCTTGCAGAGTATAAATGTAAATGTAAAAAAATGTATCTGTTGATGATCCAGTTAGGTGGAGGGTACTCCCTAAGCGTAGGGCACTCCCTAAGTCATTAGAAAAATATTGCCCGTATTTTGGGCTCCGTATGATCTTGCAATGACGTTCTTGCAGGTAGTTCCAAAAGTCTAGTGCATCTTGAGGTCCATCGTGAAATAAGTATTGTAGCCACGCCCACGGATCAACGTGACTGCGTCGGTTTTAGTGTGCCTGAAATACTGTTCATTCGGAAACAGTAGAAGCCGAAGTGTGTTGTGTGCCAGAGTCAGTCGTAGAAAATACGACAAAATTTGTCGCACCAAGCGCCATACGTATTCTGCCGCGCCACACGTGAGACGGTGCTCGTCCGTTTCCGGTATTCCGTAGTCTGCACATAGAGGCGATTCTGCCATATTTATCTTGTGGAGGCGTCATCGGGTGATCTGTTTACCGTTGACTGTGATGTACCATGTGGATCGGACGTCTGTATCCAGCGTAACCGCGTGTGTCGCTCGCCACACCACCTTTTAGGCCTCCACTATGTTTGGTGGGCGCCTCTGCTGTAGGGCACGATATATATCCCGCGCCGACGCCTGTTTCGTCGGTGGTACTGCTATATGGACGTAACTGTGTTCCATGTAAAAGTGCCCGAAGTAGTGGGGATATGTCTTGCGTCGACAGTGGGGTCATAAGGGAGGACGGAGCTAAGGACTCCAGCAGCAAACCTGTCAAACTTCCCGAGTGGTGGCGCCACAGCTTGATGTGCGAGCTGAGAAACAGGGTCAAAACTCTGTCGGGACATGGACTAGGCCAAGATCCCCCCCACCCTTTCTGGGGAAGGGTCGGCGACTCATAACTGACTTTGAAGAGCATGTCTGTACTGACGTAGGCTCCGAATATCGCTAATAGACCGCGTGCCATTAGTAACAGTGAGCCGTGTGTGGCTCGTGTTCGTGCCACATCTCGTTTGACATCCTGGTTTTACTGTACTGCCACCTCGTTATGTTAATTTTAATTACTGGTGTCACTGAGTTGCCGCCTTGCCTGCCCGTGAGCGGCAGCAGCGGCACTTATCGATATAAGCCCTGGCGTATTATCTTTGGTGACTGCTATTACTTCCCGGTTGTCGTGTGTTCGGGTTAGTTGCGATCTGTCAGTGAGTTGGGACCTGGCAGTGTTTGACTCAGGATGCGGCAGAAGTTCAGTAGGGGCGCGGCTGCAGTGAGGTCCGGACAGCCATGACTTGCTCGACGGTTGCCGATACGTATCACTTGAGTGCGGACCATTTGGATTGGTCGTCGTTCGGTCGTGTTGTCGGACGACGTGTATGTTGGCCGGCGATCGATTATGGGTTTCCTGCGAGTGCCGACTCGTGATTCGTCCTTGATATTGCACAGTCGCTGCCATTAGTATTGTCTAGTCCTTTGTGCAAGTGTTCGTGAAACTGTGTGGTGTAGATAATGATGTCGACTGCTCAGTTATTTTAATGCTGTCTCCGTGCTGATATTTGGAGTCGCTCTGTTAGCGTGGAGCAGCGAGGAAATCTCCGGGGGCGTAGTTTGGCTGGGATTGATGGCGGTCTCTACGCAGTGTCAGAGTGCGTGTGGCTGTTCCCTTTGCTACGAGGTTCATTGCTCACCGACCCTGGACACGAAAGTTGAGTTTGGATTTAATTCACGAGCAAGTCAAGACTGTTCACATTGTGCCATTTGGTTCTCATTGTTGACTGTTGGAACTTTCCCGCAAGCAATAACGTGTGTGTTAGAGTTGGCAAAGGTTTAGCCCCATCCGGTGGAGTCTAACTATATTTGGTTATTTGCAATTGAAGTGCGCCAGCGGAATTTTCTGCCTTGCGGCCGTTAACGTTCCAGTTACCTGCCCTGGCCGTTGACGTAAATTTAGGCAGTGTCCTTTCCTCACTGTGTTTTCGCTGTCCAGCACGGTGTGCAGTTCGACAGCTTAATGTATGCTTGGTTGTGGGTGTCCATGCCTTTTACGTTTGCATTGAACTCCCAGTTGTGTGCTGGACGAGTGGAGCGCAAGTTGCCTTGTCGGTGGGTGCGTTGACTGTCTGTTGGTTGGGTTGTCGTTGCATCGAGAATGGTTGGGCCGACTCCCTGTCTCACCTAAGTGAACGTTAGTATTGCATGTGCTGGCTGAACCCCAGAACTTCTGAGCGCCATTAGCTGCACTGCCTTTTCTTATTTTCTGTTGTGTGTATTTCTATGGCTCATAGTCGACGGTTTAGAATTAAAGGTGAATTGTTTTTAGTGGTGTTTTAAGTCATTGTGTAACCTCCCCCTAACTTATCGACCTCAATGACTGTGAGAAATTAAACCGCGTGCACCTAATGGAAATTTGAAAAAAGCAATCGTCACTGAAGTTAATCTGTCGGTAAAGAGGGAGGAAAGGGTTACATCTAAATGAAAGGAAAAATGCAAATGAAACTGGTGGAAATTATTTTTTGAAAAGGGGTAAAGTTAATAAAGAAAGTAAATATGCGGCCGTTACGTTAACAATTAACTAGCGGTAATTAGATATTTGAGATTTGGGGAAAATTACGGTTGCCAGTCCTATGGACAACTACTATAATAACTGAAAAAGAAGGTTATTGCACATATAATTAGCACCAAAAGCGTGGCAACTGAAGGTTGACACGTGTAGTGTGAAAACTGAAAGTTTGTCAGAAGTAATAAATTTCGCTACACTCTGACTTAATTTAGCAAAAGAATTAATAAAACCGGAAAACTGAAAGTTAATTTAGTGACTGAAATTAATAGTGAGCTTTGTTTCTGAAGCACTACGAAATTCAATAAAATAAGGTTAGTCTTGGGCTACCTCAACAATCATTTCAAAAGCTACTTGAATCTACGCAATTTAGAAATAAGAGATTAAACTTTCAATTTGAATTTAATGATTCTGAACGATTAACAATAGTAAAATTTAGTAAGTACCAAGCTGAGCTGTAGTCACGGGTAAGCTAAAATATGGTAACAAAACTCGCACTCATAATTTTTGCTTGTGTAATCTAAATATTGTAGCCAGCTATGAATACCTTAACTGAACTTTGAAATTAAAGCAGTGAAATGGAATGATGCTGGCGTTTGTATTTCAACGAAACTCGGGCTCATTCCGGAAAAGGAAGGGACCCTGCTTGGTAATGAAATTGGGACAATGAGCAACAAATGTTGATGCTAAGTTGCTGTAATTATAGTTACGAAAATGGAGCAGTTTGAAAAGCTGAGGTCTGCCATACAGTTCTAAAACTTTACGTGCTTCCAGTCTTCCTTGTTGGTTGATTGAAGGTTTGAAGCCGTCGATCGAGGAGGTGGCGACAGTCACTCATTGTCGGCCGTCGCTGTTGCAGAAGCTGGATGTTGGCGCGCCTTGTTCTCGACAACGGGCTCTTGATGTGCGCCAGCTAATGCTTCCCGTTCGCGACACCGTGTCAGAAACTATCATAGCAAGTCGAGCGGATTTACATGCTGCCCGACCCCGAAAGCGCGGCAACTCGCGGGAGCGTCACACAACACACCTGCTCCTCTGCACTACTCCAGCCAGACTCTCCTCTGCCCGCGCTCCACGCGACAGAGTTAACACTACCAAAGATCCTAAACACTTTGGTTCTCCACACGACCTATCGATGTATTCGTTCGATAGCGTAGTTTTCCCTAGGCCAGACCCAGCGTATAAATACAAATAATATTCACAAAACAAACCAATTATACATCGACATAAATGCATATATATACAAATAGTAAAACAATTACGATATACAAAGACACAGAAATGTTATATCTTCAGGTAACAAAATAAGGAAAAAAATTTGCAGTGCAATAGATGGAAATAGGAGGATATGCATTTCCGGCGTTACAATTGGCCTTCAGCTGCTTTAAAATTAAAATTCCTTGCTTTTCAAGTGTTAGATTGTTTTGGTCCTTCAGCTTATTTTAAGATAAGGCTTTGTTGTTTAAATTTATTTTACTTTGAGCTTTAAGCCGTGGGCCTTCAGCCGTGTTTAAATTAAGGATCTTTGTCTTTAGAGCATCAGACTGTTTGGGGCCTTCAGCCTAATTGAAGATAAGGCCTTCTGCCTTGTGTTTTTTTATTTAATTTTACCTTGAGTCTTAAATCATCGGCCTTCAGCCATCTTTAAATTAAGGTTGTTGCTTTTCAAGTGTTAGATTTTTGGGCCTTCAGCCAAATTATAGAACTTACTTAACGTGAGGCCTTCTGCCTTCTAAGTATTCATTTTGGCGTCTGAAATTTGAGTTAATGGCTTTTAGCATTTTCTTTTTAAATTAAAGTGGTTGTGCCCTTAAGGCATAAGATAGTGACGCGTATTCAGCCGATAACTAAATTCAAGAATTTGTATTGCCCGCATCTCGTGGTCGTGTGGTAGCGTTCTCGCTTCCCACGCACGGGTTCCCGGGTTCGATTCCCGGCGGGGTCAGGGATTTTCTCTGCCTCGTGATGGCTGGGTGTTGTGTGCTGTCCTTAGGTTAGTTAGGTTTAAGTAGTTCTAAGTTCTAGTGGACTGATGACCATAGATGTTAAGTCCCATAGTGCTCAGAGCCAGCCAAGAATTTGTATTGTAATGTTTGGTCAAATAAATAAAGTTATATAAGTTCGAGTGTAACTGCAGCCGCTCATTTTGGCCCCTTTCCACAATTCCAACTACCTGTCCTGTCCTGCCGGTTTAGCAGGGCGTTTCAAACGGTATTGGAAGGACACACGCTATGTATGGGAGGCGTGATGAGAGGTAATTCTGTCATCAGTAGTTGTTAAAACGTCTGTGAGACTGTAACTTCTAGGTCAGGAAATATTAATTGTTTATATTTCGTGTTAAGTTCCAATACAGCGTGGACATAAGGGCGTTACATCCGCTTCAGTTTCTCACCCACATCTGACCACGTAACATTCGTTTTCTGATAACGACCTGATTATTAGAAGAGAGGCACCAAATAGCAGCACTTATAGTAAGTAACCTTTATTGAGGACCGATTGTTTCGGCCTTATTCGTCATTGTCAAGTACGTCTAGATTGATGTGACTACCATATTACGTCTTTCGTGAACTGTCGTATAAATGTCACAATTTTAATAAAATGATAAATGATGTAAATAAGTTGAAAATAAAATTTTAACTATGGTGTGACAGTAATTTGACAGTTCCACTCTTACGACGCTATAGACTTGTAAACATATAACGTCGTAAGAGTGGAACTGTCAAATTACTGCCGCACCGTAACTAACATTTTTTTTTCTTTATTAGACATCGCCACTTCAGCTCTACGATAACTCGGCAAGAAGTCCTAGAATGTTTTATATAACAGTGCCGTCGCAAAAGGCTTAGTTTTCCTATATTAATTTTACATCGCGAACGTACAAAAGTGACTTAAAGCCTTCCTCTCACTGGACGTGAAAACGCACGTGGAAAAGCAGCTGGTGACGTCACAGTTCGGAGCGTGTAATGAAGAATCTGGCATGACAGGTTTTTGTCTCTTGGAGAGCAACTTGGGTAGTGAGATATGGCATCGTTTTTACCTCACAAGATGAACTGAAGTGCCCCCATCTCGCATTGAGTTAAAATAGGTATCTGGTATTTTTTTGGTCATAGACTACGTGGTATCAATACAAACGGTGTCAAATCATAACCAAATTATGGGTCTCTCGAAAATGCATAATTTCAGCTACAGTTTGATATAATAAAATGACATAACTACATTTCAGTAGATAAAGGCTTCCCATATTTGATGTTTTTAGTGTTATAGATCGTGTGTTGTGAAAGTGTACATTTTCAATGCTACAGAACAATGATGATTTATTAAAAGCGCGTCGTTTCTGTACAATTTGTCATAGTTAAATGTCAAATAATGGCAGTTGTAGATACACTCTTTACACAGTGTCGTTGTCATGTTGAAGCCGTAGCTAATTTGGTTGTGTCATGTGCTGTGAAGCGAAAGGTAGCGAATACGTGTTCACCTCTGCTCACTTTTTTTTCGCCTTTTGTTTTCTAAAAGATTCTGGGTCTTTCTTATTAATTTAATAGAGGTATTGCATGCAGTAATCGATGTTATTTATTATAAATAATGTATTTGCTGCAATTATTGTTGCAAAGGGCGACGACTGTGGCCAGTGGCCAGAAATCTCAACGTAACTGCCAGACTGTCAGAAGTCCTCAAATTACACACTGGGAGTTTTTGATATTATGAAACTCTCGTATATTCCTATTTCTTGCATTTATGGACTGCATGTTTGTATCTTACCGATAAGTATCTTTTTCAATGACGATCTCCTACTCCATTCAAATGAAATTACGAAACAAATCTCGATCGTGATCTGATTTAGTATGTTACTTTAGAGTGATGGTAGTTAATACAGCAACGACAATATGGGTATTAAGCGTGCGCAACTTGACATTTAAACTTGACTTTAACTTTATTCAGCTTAAAACAGAAAATGGGATGAAGATTCAGTTGACTTACTGCTAACGAATAACTTCTACCGGTATATATATATCAGATAGTTGTAAAGCATTATTAGCTCTTCATGCCATCGACGCATCCAGAATTTTCTTTGCGATTCCCTCCGCTTGTCTGCGACAGTTGCTAACAGAGTTAACGCTGATACTTTAAGCGCGTTCAATTTTCATAAAGAAACTAAAGTAAAACGCCGTTTGTATATTCTCGCATTTCATATTTTCCCGCCTTCTACTTTCATTTTTGTTGGTCCTAACAGAAGTCACATTCTCTCAATACAAGGCTTTCCCGTCATTAACGAGTTTCTTTGATGTCATCACGACCCTTAACGAGGATTTTCATACAGATTTCTGCAAAAAGTACATCGTATTGCTGCTCAGAGTCAGTCTTGGAACAAAGACCATACGCAGAGTTATTGATCATGTAACAGAGCGTTAGCGCGCTAAGGAATATTTTCATTGTCGACGTGTTGGGCCACAGCCACATGTATTCTAGGTTCGCAGTGGTTGGTAGGCTGGGAAAGTGTGCTGAGTCACTGCCTTAATAATGATCACAATCTGATGGTAATGACTTTAGTAGCAACCTTCCTTCTTCTCATTACGCTGAATTACAACAGCTTTCATTTAATTTCACAGTCATTAAACAAATAAGCACCGCTTTTGAAGACGGCTCTCCCTGTAACGAATTTCCGCATGAAATACGCTAATCCATAGTAGGCGCGCCGTCTTAGGTTGGTATGACCTAATGTCATATGCAACCAATCCTCCTCAATATATTCGGTGTCGACGATTTCCACCCGCTTTTTCACCCAGGATGTCCCTGAACCGAGTGACCTCCTTGTAGGCGGGAAGCTGTAGATTTCGTGCCCATTATTCCGTTTGCGAAGACCGCCAACTTTAATGTTTTAACGAGTATTGTGTTACAAGTTTTCTTTAAAGTAATTTTATAATGATTATCTGCAACAAGTCTCAGAATAGGAATATATTTATAATGCGGTTTCAGGAAAGACTTTTGCTTCCGCTGGACATGATCGGAACGAGAAGAGAAACCTGTGCATGCGTTTGTGTGTGTCAGCACTCGGCCACTGACTTCATGATCGATGCTTTGTGTACCATGGAGAGAGAAGCAGAGATAACTGCTGTTAGGAAGAGACAAAAACAATTAATTAATTTACATTTTTTAAATAAGCAACATTTAACTTTTTAAATTTCAAATTTTGAACAAGATAAGGAGAATGGGCGTAAGGGTGATTTAATCATATATGAAGGTAGTATCTGTTTCCGAAAGAACAGATACCATTGATGACCGTGCAGCTTCTCTAGAACGAAATGATAATTGGAGGCCGGCCAGGGTGGCCGAGCGGTTCTAGGCGCTACAGTTTGGAGCCGCGCGACCGCTACGGTGGCAGGTTCGAATCCTGCCTCGGGCATGGATGTATGTGATGTACTTAGGTTAGTTAGGTTTAAGTAGTTCTAAGTTCTAGGAGACTGATGACCTCAGAAGTTGAGTCCCATAGTGCTCAGAGCCACGTTGAAAATCACAGAAGGGTTTCAGCTTGATATCCCTCACTTGAAGAAATTACTGGACTCTGTTCCATGCCGAACTGAATCCATTATCCAAACTGGAGTGGATGTTTTAAGCGCCATGTTTCCAGCGGTTGACTGAGTCTTTATGCGGTCTGCTTGCCTTATCCTTGTCAGGTTCACACTGGCTGTGTGGTCACCGGTCAGCCATCAAGCTCGGTGCCAACAAGTGTCTGGTGACGTCACCAGCACCCTTTAGGTGGTGGTGGTGGTGGTGGGGGTGGGACGTGGCGTGAGAGCGTCGTCTGCGTGCACAGTACGGCGGCCGTGTTTCCTGACGATAACATCTCGCCACCGACGCTGTCGCACGTATCACTTTCATTCTTTAATCTCGCTAAAACAGCCGCTGTGGAGGTAGGGACAAATTCATTGCAGCAGCTGCTACTAACACATCCGTATTTATAAAGTGCACGCCAGAAGCTGCTATTACACAGCCGCGAGTAACATTAACCTGTACGCGTTCGTGCATATGACGATGGCGTGCTGAAAAGTAATGCCTCCGCTTTTTTATGTGAAAACTCTTACAGATTTTTAAATAAAACTAACTTTATTAAAATTGTACATCTTTACTATTCATGTCTACATTTTTTAAGCGATTGCTCTAGATGTATACGAAATGTAGGGCGTAACATGGCTGTGTATATCCGAACTACGACGGTGCGTGAGACACATCGTAGTGTAATCGAGTTCCCAGTTCGAAGAGTTCGTCCTCCCATGGAGCACCCTTACCTTCAGCATGATAATGCACTACTGGCCATTAAAATTGCTACAACAAGAAGAAATGCAGGTGATAAACGGGTATTCATTGGACAAATATATTATACTAGAACTGACACGTGATTACATTTTCACGCAATTTGGGTGCATAGATCCTGAGAATCAGTACCCACAACAACCACCTGTGGCCGTAATAACGAGCTTGATATGTCTGGGCATTGAGTCAAACAGAGCTTGCATGGCGTGTACAGGTACAGCTGCCCATGCAGCTTCAACGCGATACCACAGATCATCAAGAGTAGTGACTGGCGTATTGTGACGAGCCAGTTGCTCGGCCACCATCGACCAGACGTTTTCAATTGGTGAGAGATCTGGAGAATGTGATGACGAAGGCAGCAATCGAACATTTTCTGTATCCAGAAAGGACCTTACAGGACCTGCAACATGCGGTCGTGCATTATCCTGCTGAAATGTAGTGTTTCGCAGGGATCGAATGAAGGGTAGTGCAACGGGTCTTAACACATCTGAAATGTAAAGTCCACTGTTCAAAGTGCCGTCAATGCGAACAAGAGGTGACGGAGACGTGTAACCAATGGCACCCCATACCATCACACCGGGTGATACGCCAGTATGGCGATGACGAATACACGCTTCCAATGTGCGTTCACCGCGATGTCGCCAAACACGGATGCGACCATCATGATGCTGTAAACAGAACCTGGGTTCATCCGAAAAAATGACGTTTTGCCATTCGTGCACCCAGGTTCGGCGTTGAGTACACCATCGCAGGCGCTCCTGTCTGTGATGCAGCGTCAAGGGTAAGCACAGCCGATTCTCCGAGCTGATAGTCCGTGCTGCTGCAAACGTCGTCGAACTGTTCGTGCAGATGATTGTTGTCTTGCCAACGTCCACATCTGTTGACTCAGGGATCGAGACGCGGCTGCACGATCCGTTACAGGCGTGCGGATAAGATGCCTGTCATCTCGACTGCTATTGATACGAGGCCGTTGGGATCCAGCACTGCGTTCCGTATTACCCTCCTGAACCCAGCGATTCCATATTCTGCTAACAGTCACTGGATCTCGACCAACGCGAGCAGAAATGTCGCGATACGGTAAACCACAATCGCGATAGGCTGCAGTCTGACCTTTATAAAAGTCGGAAACTTGATGGTACGCATTTCTCCTCCTTACGCGAGGCGTCACAACAACGTTTCACCAGACAACGCCGGTCAACTGCTGTTTGTGTATGAGAAATCGGTTGGAAACTTTCCTCATGTCAGCACGTTGTAGGTGTCGCCACCGGCGCCAAACTTGTGTGAATGCTCTGAAAAGCTAATCATTTGTATATCACAGCATCTTCTTCCTGTCGGTCAAATTTCGAGTCTGTAGAACGTCATCTTCATGGTGTAGCAATTTTAATGGCTAGTAGTTTACCAGACAACACACGAGCGCTGCAACATCTGCGGTGGGCGCAGTCCTAAATCCTCCCGAAACCAGGTGGGTAAGCAGGTAACAGGACCGAAACCTCCCAAACTGACACATTGTATGTTGTATTATAGACAATGATATAAATATCTCTGCCATGTTGCTTATCTCCTTTCCCTACCCCTCCCATGATTTAAACAAAAAATATTGATTCACTTATGCACGCTTTGCGGTTGACCTTGAGCGGGCCTCAATCGCTGGTGCTGTGCCGGCTGGGCTTTATCTCAATAGGATACAAGATAAAACTTTTAAACATACAATACACGCGAAAAGTTTTTATATCATCTACTGTAACTTCATATGCTTTCCTTTGCCTGCTTGGATTATTCATAACGTTTAGAACTGCTACCTGCTACAAACGGGAGGATTCGGTCCCCTTCGTTTTTCAGACCCTTGCAGGCTTGAGAGGAATCGGTACCAGTTTTCTGACCGCGGGAGGACTCGGGGCTACGCCCTCTGCGGCAGTCCGATGCCTTGAGTACACCGTCCATACAGTCCCCACTTGGACCCATTCAATTTTTGCTTGTTTCCAAAACTTCAAGAACACTTTCGAGGGCTTCAGTGTGGTAGCGGTAAAACAGTGGAAAGCAGAGCTGAGACTGTGACTCCATCAACGAAATCAATTATCGTATAGTTATGGCATCAACAAACTGGTCTAGTTAGGGGAAAAGTGTTCGCCGCTAGGGTGACTATGTTGAGAAATAAATAGAGTAAAGATAAAGATGTAGAATGTTGGGTGTAAATTTTATGATTTTCATTGATGAAAGAACCACATGTCCGACAATATTCAGATACACGAAGTGTGCTTTACATGTCTGTACTCAGATTAAGACACTATACTGAGCAAAAAAAGGTTATCGATAAATCACCTCACCTGCATTACTACATATGAGTATTCCAGCAACGAGGAGAGTAAATTACCTATTACAATCAAATTTAGAACAAAATTAATTCGTGTGCAGGAAATTACATTTAAAAGCATAGAAAATTAATTTGGGAAACAGGATACTTATAGAAAAACTATGGGCAATTTTGAGTGAGACAGTAGTCTGTTCACTTTGATACAAGCAATATTTATTTCTGGAACAGAGAAGTACCAACATATGTCTATGTGTGTGTGTGTGTGTGTGTGTGTGTGTGTGTGTGTGTGTGTGTGTGTGTGTGTGTGTATCTGTACTAAAATGGCCAGCGAAACGCAGTACACAGATTATAGCTAAGGAAAAGTTCACTTTCACTAGATGAATGTTATCTCTGGCAGATACCTCGACACAATACAACAGTGGCACAGCTGATAAACAGAAAGAAATGTGGGATGAGCGTAAAAATAATGTTTTTTCCCTTATTTACTTATAGCAAAAGAACTGAGACTCTGTGTGCCAACCAGTTCACTTCCACAAAACAGTTAACACTTTTGTGTTAGTTATGTCTGATTGTAATCAGAAGCTCATTCCTTCTTTCTTCTTACATATTTAGCATTCTAATGTGCCTGTTGTGCTTCATTATTATGTTCTACGTACATTCTTGTAATTAAAAGTACAAACACAGGTGGCCGAGCGGTTCTAGGTGCTTCAGTCTGGAACCTCGCGACTGCTACGGTCGCAGGTTCGAATCCTGCCTCGGGCATGGATGTGTGTGATGTCCTTAGGTTAGTTAGGTTTAAGTAGTTCTAAGTGCTAGGGGACTGATGACCTCAGATGTTAAGTAGTTCTAAGTGCTAGGGGACTGATGACCTCAGATGTTAAGTCCCATAGTGCTCAGTGCCATTTGAACCATACAAACACAGGAATTCTGAGCTACTGAAGGTACTTTGATCCCTGCCAGAACTTTGATGTCACGATACTCTTCTTACAAAATGCTTTTCATCGTGTTGGTTGAATGTTTGCGTCTAATTCATACTGTTTGTTTGACCTCTACCGATGCTAATTTCTTATTTCACTCTGTATGATACAGTCTATAACTTTTTTAATTTCTGAGGCCTCAAACTGGACCTTTTGTGCATTTCCATGACTTAATATAACTGTTCAAAATAAATAAAATTATCGTCATTTCATAATTATTACTTCATCGTTTGATAGTTGGTTTCATTGTATCAAACTTATTTTTGTTTGACATTTAATGCGTTGTGACGTCTGTCACGTCCTAGCTTTATTGCCTTTGCCAACAATTGTCATTAGCTTAATGACGACACATTTTTTGACATATACTGGCTTTTAGTGTAAACAAACAAGTACACAATTCAGCGATACCACTCAACTGCTGAGCATAAAAAAAAAAATGGTTCAAATGGCTCTGAGTACTATGGGACTTAACATCTGAGGTCATCAGTCCCCTAGACGTAGAACTACTTAAACCTAACCAACCTAAGGACATCACACACATCCATGCCCGAGGCAGGATTCGAACCTGCGACCGTAGCAGTCGCGCGGTTCCAGACTGAAGCACCTAGAACCGCCCGGCCACCGCGGCCGGCCGCTGAGCATAAAATTCTAGTACCAAGAAGTGATAGAAAAGTGTAACAGCATACTTTGCTTATACAGCATTGACACTGATCACTTTCGTTACAAATATACTTATTTGACTGAACTGATAATGAGGCTTCAGAATGTGTCCGACTCTGTTCCGTTCATTCTGAAACCCGGATTCTCCTGCACATGCTTGTCGTGGACAAGTATTCTGTTGACAGTGTTGCGTTACATTACTTTCGTTCTCAGTATCACTCTTTACTCTTAATGATTCTGGAGGTTTCTTGAAATAATCGTGTTGTACTGTTTCGGTTTCTAAGAAGTTAGAGGTATCATAAGCAGTCAGTGAATGAAGTTCATACTGCGTCTTTTTGTTTTATATCCCATTCGTTACTTAAGAATATGGTCCAACACCCTTGCCGTAGTGCGAACACCAGTTCCCGTCAGATTACCGAAGTTAAGCGCTGTCGGGGTTGGCTAGCAGTTGCACAGGTGACCCTCTGGTCTTCCGAGCGCTGTTGGCAAGTGGGGTGCAGCTCTTGTGAGGCCAATAGAGGAGCTACATGACTGAGAAGTAGCACCTCCAGACACGAAAACTGACAACGGCCGGCAGAGCGGTGTGCATACCACATACCCCTCCATGTCCGCATCCAGTGACGCCTGTGGGCTGAAGATGACACGGAGGTCGGTCGGTGCAGTTAGCGTCTTCCGGGATATGTTCGGACGGAGTTTAGTTTACTTGACTCAGGAATATGTTGATAACTACCCGTTTTGCTTCGAATTTTGTGGTTATTAACGATATTATTATGCCCAAATTTTCACGATAGTACTAAATATACATATATATATTTAGGATGATCACCTAGAACTGCTACTGATGTGCAGTTTCCGCATAATGGATTGATAGTCAGGGGCTTGTATTAAAAGCAAAACACAGATTGTAATAACACATAGAAATTGTTTCTTTGTGCTAGTTTTTAGTAGAAGAATGCCTACTGACATTAACAAAGTAAATGTAAGGTAAATTAAGATGTCAGTGCTGTTTGTTGTAGGATGCTTGTGTGAGTGGTTTATTAGATACCGTATTTAGAAAAGTTCCCACAATGCACTTGCACAATTCCTGTACCAGCACATACTAAAGAACAACACAAGTGAATACACTAGTTATATGGATTGTGACCAATAACGAAACAACTGACCATCACTGATTCTGTTGAAAATGACCACCAGCAGTGGCAATACACACTTTCAGTCTGGTATGGAACGACTGCTATACACATGATACCATTAGAGTGGAGCTGTCCGAGCAGGCACCAGTGATACGTCGTTGCATATCATCGGCTGTAGTTGGTATGTCCTTGTAGACAGCATCTTTTGGATTCCGCGCAGAAAAACGTTTACAGGGGTCAAATACAGGGAACAGGCCAGCCGAGGTATTGGTCATCTCAATCCAATCCAACGGTTTGGAAACAGTTCCTGAAGACTGGCTGTAATACTTCGTGCACTATGGGCTGGACAGCCATCAAGTGGGTACCACAGCTTCCTCCTAGTCTGTAAAGGAACGTCCCCTCGCCTTTCTGGAAGATGGTCTTTTAGGAGGCTGCAACACTTGTGCACGGTCAGTGTTCCGTCTGTGAAGAACAGGTCTATGAGCTGATGGACCAATATCCCCCCATGGACTCTGTCGTTCCACCTGACGAAGACAATGGGGATTGTCAACAGAACCAACCGTGCATGTCTCGGTGGTTTGCCTGGCCATGATTGGTAAATGTGGCTTCATCACTAAACAAGACACATGATACGTCTGGAGTATGCTGTCTTAAAGTCCATCTACAGAAGTTAACACTATTCTCATAATCATTTGGATGCAGCTCTTGATGGAGAGAGATATTATAGGAATGGAACCTATGTTGATGGAGAATGCGTGGTACACTTGCCTGACTCACGCCGCTTCCTCATGTGATTGCACGGGAACTACAGTGTGGATCAGATGCAACACAGACTCCCATCTAGCACCAGCTAACTGCAGTCCCTGTCCCTGTCCATGCGCTCCATCAGTTATATGAATGATTCACCTAACTGGGCAATGAATCGACCTTCTCCAGTGTGGATGCACAACTACGTCCGACCTCCCGTGGGAATCTCTGAGTAGCCAGCATGGAGGGCATGAAAAGGGACTGCATATAGGTGCCGCTAGGTGGCAATGTGGGTCAGCCAAGAGGGGTGCTGTGATAGTCCGCGTAGTTGTGATGGACACCGTGTTCCAGGTGGCGCAGTGGTTAACGCAACTTCCCTGTAAGCAGGAGGTCCTGGGTTCGAATCTCGGTAAAGCAGAAATTTTCACTCATCGTCGCTGATTCTGCATAATGTCCCGATGCAGCTGACATTAATAATTCTTTCCCTTTCCGTTGCTTTCTGCCCCATCTATCTTCAATTTATATATAACTAACTGACTAGCAAGTCGCAATGCACTCAAGGAACACCCAAGTTCACTGTAAGCAAACATAACAACATCGTGCCAAGCAACTTCGCCGGATGACTGCCTCGACTGGCACAAATAACGGTCGGTGTGGAAAATTTTCACTGTGCGATATCTGATAAAAGATTCGCACTAGAATCCTGATACAAACATGAATGACATTCTAGTTTACCTTACTCTTCGCTTGTTAGTGTCAATAGCCATTGTTCTATTTAAAAAGTGTAGGCACAAAAAATATACATTCCAAGTGTTATTACAGTCTGTTTATTGGCTAACAGTACGAGCCCCTGGTTACCAACCGATGCTGTGAAAACCTCCCATCAACAGCGTTTTCCATTTCTCCAATATTTGCGATGCAGGTTTGCATTTACATTGAAATTTATTGAGATAACTTACAGAATCGGTAGATGTGTTGTTTTATAGGAAACAGTCTTAACTTTGATTCACTGCACCTGATTATCACACGGAAGTTCGAGGTTTCCTCGATAATCACATCCCAGGTCGGTGGATCGGCCGTGAAGGGCCAGTCGCATTACCACCTGCCTCCCCAGACTGACATCACTGGATTTGTTTCTCTGGAGTTTCATTGAAGACCGTGTGTACGTTCCTCCCCTACCAGACAATTTAGCCGGCCTGAAAAATCGAATCTACTCTGCTGTTGCACGAGTTACGCCCCATTTGCAGCAGCGAGTGTGGGAAGAATTTGATTACCGAAGGGATGCTTGCCGCACGAAAAATGGTAGTTACATCGAACCAAAATGACAATAGAAACACTCCCTATGTAAATCCTCCGTTACTGACTAGTGTATTACAGCCTAACAGTTTAAAATAGTTTGACCGTGTGCAGCTGATAAAGGCTGATCGGTTAATATTTGCACAGGAGTTGTTTCGTATCAAGTCCAACAAAGCTAATTACGATGCCAGGTAGCAATAACCGGTACATACTTTGTTGTTAATGTTCTATACCTTTTGTCTAAACAACACGACTGAGGCAGTTACTCCCCGCGTCTCACAAAGTAATAATGGTTAACGCATCACAGGTCATCACACGCCAATATTCTTCATGTGGCACTGAATGCACACTCCTCACTGCAATCCAATTCGTGGGTGTCCGGCGCGGTTGTCGCGTAATCAGAGAACACCAATGAACACTTAATCACATCAACGTAATCACTAAATTAACGCCTTTTACGTGTTTGCTGGAGGTCAGGCCCACTGCGAGGGATGACACACACAGCCATTAAAAAATGGCTCTGAGCGCTATGGGACTTAACATCTGAGGTCGTCAGTCCCCTAGAACTTAGAACTACTTAAACCTAACTAACCTAAGGACATCACACACATCCATGCCCGAGGGAGGATTCGAACCTGCGACCGTAGCGGTCGCACAGTTCCACACTGAAGCGCCTAGAACCGCTCGTCCACATCGGCCGACAGCCATTAAACCATTGTAAACGCGGTCGGCCGTCCTGCCGAAATGTTCCCTGCTCGCTTAACAGCCAACAACTTACTTGGTCGGAGTCTCAACACTGACTATCCTCTGGCGCACTGGGCTCTCGTCTGTCGATAGTACCTACTGCGACCTGCGTAAGGTTGTTCTCAGTACGTAAGGGGCGGTTGACCCCTTACACACTCGACACTTTTATATGAAACTTGGGGCTATTTACTACAAAATTACACATATACCGATTCTGTAAGTTTCAATAAATTTCTGACTTCTTACACGTGTAAATCATGGGATGGGGAGGGGTGTGTATAAATAATT
Organism: Schistocerca americana; assembly: GCF_021461395.2. Taxonomy (NCBI): domain Eukaryota; kingdom Metazoa; phylum Arthropoda; class Insecta; order Orthoptera; family Acrididae; genus Schistocerca; species Schistocerca americana. The sequence goes on along the minus strand of NC_060122.1, from coordinate 808,297,755 downwards.
ATAGTCGCAATTCTCTGTGATAGGTAGAACAGCCAACAGAGTGCTTTAGTGTTATCCGTATTTAATATCAAATCAAACACCTTTCAACCGTCTGATTTCGAACCTGTAATTTTATTGGGCCACGAGATTCGGCGATGTACTACGCCATCCTCAGGCCCCCTGACCGCCTTCATCATCTGTTGGCAGATGACGTTTGAAGTGATCACCGTATCGAGGAGAAATGTACAGAAACTAGTCTTTGAATACTGGCCCCTATTTTGACCGGAATCCAGATTGGAATCTTGCTTCATATCGTCTAGGGGGCCAGAAGATGGAGTAGTAAATCGCCGAAACTGGTAGCCCAGTAAAATAACAAGTTGGAAACTAGACGGCTGACCGGTGATTGATCTGACATTCTGTACAGAACATCCGAGTCCCGCAACCATCACTGAGAAGATGGGCATACAGATATTATTCGTATTCAGTATTGTTACGAGGCCTATGGTAGATTATATCTGACAGAGTCTCAAAAAGGGCCACACTGTAGGTCTCCAGATAGCTGGCCTGGGCCAGTCGTGCAATATCCGGAATTATGGGGCGTTCGGGTTGTAGCAGAGGCCCGATGGTGGACTGAATGAGAACCTGTAATAATAGTATCTGTTTCAATAGCTTAAATAAACTTACATTCGATAATCTAACCATGCAGGCTCATAAAAGGCATACAATTTGTGTAAAAATTTCTCAGATCGTCGCTGAGCAGCGACCACCCGATATTTCAAAGAATATCTTACGCGCCACGGCGCAGAATACGAATTGTTCATAAATTGTATCGATAGAGATATTTTGTGTTTCTTATTTTTTGACGACTGAAGAACTGTACTCCTCTTCTGTTACCACAGTCGTGATATTTTTTAATGACGGCGGGCGCGTATATGGCGTAGTCTGCAATCACTAATTAGTTACTATAAAATATTACTACTGTGCACTGCTATGTATCAATTTCTGTATGCAGCTAAGATGAAATGTCGATAATGTTAAAGGACTTTATTTAAAGAAACAGCCAGCATGATGTAAAATTGAAATGTACGGAGCCTATTGTTAGAAATACTGACTAAGGTAATTAAATTGGTTATTGTGCGGTAGTGCCGGCTTATTACTTAAAGTATTTATATGCTATCCATCTCCCATTAATAGCAACAGAAATAACGGTGATTTTGTAGTTTTGATACAGCTACCAAGGACCAACTGCATGCCGGCAAACGTCGTAGTTAAGGCAGAAGGCGCATTGCTATTTTACCTTGTTTGTGATTAAAATCCAACTTCTTTTAATGTGTGGAGTAGCATAGCAAGGAAAATTTCCAATTCTGTCTGGTCCCTTAGGTTTCTCTGTTCGTAGTTGCTATGTCTCATATCCGGTCGTGATTGAACATGATCACGACACAAATAAAGTGGCAATTCGAACTCTGTTCTTAATCTTGAGAACGCAACGCCTTCTGCAAACGATTTCAGGTGAAATATAAACTATCACTTACAGTACTTAAGTTTTTTGAAAATTCGTTGCTCTTCCCGCCAAGAAGTGGTGAAAAACTCACAACAGATTTCTGAATCTTCACAAGAGAATAATAATTTGATCAAAATATAAATACCTTTTTTAAAAAAAAACGAAATACACCACAAACCTGAGGGCAGGTACACTGGGCATCGAGGTTCCAGTCTGCCACGCCTGACCACCTCAAGGCAGGAACGCTGTATTGTCCACAAATTTCATCGCAACTCCTTCACGTCTGCATCTCTGATCCATAAACTATTAATGTACTCCCTCCAGTTTTCTGTTTCATCGCGCACCGTTAGCTGGAGGCTGGCAGCAGCCGCACTAGGGAATTACTGTCCCACGTGTTGGCTGCTGGTTGGTGTCGTGACTGGGAAGCACGGGATGCTGATGAGTGACGTCATACTGTACTGATTGTGTGTGACGAATCGCCTTTCTCCTGTACCCCATGTGACCATGGTCGGCGTGTCTCGCAGCTACCTGAGGAGAGACCTCATTCATCCAGTGTTCGGAATAGCACACGGATGTCACTTCTGGCCTCATGGTGTGAGGAGTCATTGGGCGCTGAGGCGAAACAAGCGCTTTATCATTGTGTGAGGTACAGAGACGAGCTAGTGTGCTGGAACTTACTCCAGTTCACTACTGACTGCCTCACGTCATCATAACGCGCCATTGCTTAACGTAAAAAGGACTGCACCATAATCTAAGAGTGAAATTAAAAATTAGAATAACTTTCCCAAACATCGTCAGCGGATACTTCAGTATATTAATTCCTTGATGCAATAATTTACTAACAGCCGTATGTATTGTAGAAATTTATTTAATGAACTTCTTATATGCTACCAGTTTCGGAATTATATTGATGCCATCTTCAGGCCGCATACTCATAGTCGTAAAATCGCTATACAAGGAAGGAGCCATATAACTGAATTCGTGAATCAAATCGCTATGCAACAGCTCTTGGTGGCCAGGCGACACAGACTGGGCCCAGAAAATACGATAAATAAGTGGCGCTAAATAATAAAACAACAAAGCTAAAAATTGTTCAGAGTATGAAAACGTATGTCACAATTAAAACATACAAATCTAAACTTTATCAGAGCAATATTTTATCAAAAGCGGAATTTTGATATAAAAACATTAACTCTGTGACACCAACACCCTAGCCCTATTAGTTTTCAAGTTATTTACTAAAAACCTAATTTGCAACAAAACGCCCTTGTTCATGATAGATTAAGTATCACTTATTGTTGTAATAGAAAGCTGTCATTACAGTATGCGATTACAATAATGCTATAATACATGTGTACCAAATTTCAAGAATATACCGTAAACAACTATGAATGCAAGGAATGTTAAAGAGGAAGATCAGAGGTCATGTCCTACTATCGGTTCCATTCTAAAAATTCTAGCCTGTAAAGTTTAAATGTGTTATCGAACTATAACTTGTCCAGTAATTAAAGCAAACTTAACTCTGTTGGTATAAAAATTAAGAAGATTGTAAATTGTTAAACGACACAGATACGAAAATTAATACATGTCCAAAAAAGGGGCCATTTAGATACCGCTACATGTGCCCAGGGCGGGTGGTAGCAGATTTTCCGTTTGGCGGTCCGCAGCGCCTGTATCTAAATATGGTGACGGAGGCAACGACAAGAGACACTTCCCACCGGAGTATCAGCTGTTCGCGTCAGTCAAACGCCTGCCTCGGATGATGTCAGAGCTGGTCAGACTTGGATGCGTTTTCGGTAAAAGTAGCAAGTGTAATCGCGGGGACTGTACATCGTCCTGGATCGCTTAGATTTCACGGAAATTATTCTTTGTGTGCCGATCATAATGTTGGCAAAACTGCGTAGCAAGTGGCAAGCTTATTTTCCACTTTTAAGGGCAGTTGGAACGTTCTATCTCCACAATGTTAAATTTAGTGACTTGGCGTCCCTGTATTTCAGGAACCAATGTAGCCATTGACACGAAATTTTTACAGGACATTAAACTATGTGTTCTGAGTCTACTGAACTTGCATTTCAGCCACTGATTTCGGAAATACAATTTTTTAATTACACTGTTAAAATTTTGTGTACTTTTTTGTCCTAAATAATTTTCATTATACATAACATTATGTTCTCTATTTAGTTCAGTAGACTCAGGATATGTATGTTATTACTCACTGAAAATTTGATTACTCTAATCGAGGTGGTTTCTGAGATTTAGGAAAAAATGCAACAGAAAATGTAAATTTTCAGGAACCACTTCAAAAGTTTCAAAGGACTGTAACTCACTTAATATATTCTTATTTTTTTTTTGTTTTTAGTCTCTCAGAAGCACCCTGTACCATACTGTATATCATCCTCTTGATCTTTTTCCAAGTTTCGTCTTCATTTCTTCTTTCTGCACTCTTTAGTGGCCAGCTGTGCTGCATACTCTGCTTTGTCTATGCGAACCTTGTCCATCCGTTCAAGTTCTCTGATGCAGTTTGGTCCAGGATTAATTACCATATGCTGTAGTGCTTTCACCCCACCAATGTTGCCATCATTAAAAGCAATAACAGCATCACTGACCCCCCCCCCCCCACTTTAGTGCCTTCATTCCAACAAAAACGTTTTTTGCTAAGTGAGTTCATATAAGATTATTGAACGACTCATTGGGATTTTGAATCTGACCATGCAGACACCTCTTCAGTAATTCAGGATTTGCCAAGTCTCTGTAAACAGGTTTTATGATAACCATGATTGCTGCTGTAATGGAATGTTTACGGCTGTATGAACTGTTTGAGTACTGGGCATCGTGGGAATTGCACCATGAATCAGGTCCAGGAGGCCAAAGGTGATGTACTGGCTTTTCATCAGTTGACAGTCTGTGGAAGCACGTAGCCCATACTGCCTGCTTCATTTTCAACAAATCCTCAGTATTATTTCTAGTGGCCATCCAATAATACTACTGTAGTTCATCAATGATTTTGTGTGTCAGCCTGTTTTTTATGGTTTTACCACCAGAAAGTTTCTTGTCTCTCAAACTTTGTTTCAACTTCCTCAACCTGGTGCCCATCCTCTTCTGGACATCACCAACACATTCCAGTTTTGTGATAGTCTTCTCATCATACTGCTGAGCGGCTACTACACTGTTACTGCTTTTGAGTCTCCATCAGCTAAGAACTAAGTATAACACACTCACCTTTCGTTCACAGATCGCCTAAAAATTTCAGAAGCTGCAGAGGGCTCCATACCATTCCTTCATAATTTCTGTCACAGATATGCCCTTTTTCATTCCTGATTTACACTCGTAACAATGTCTGGTTAAACTATGGAAATCTCTTACCTTCCAGTATCCACAGTGGTCACCGTAGCAACAGAATTCTTAGAACTGCGGCCGCGCTTCGCCAGGTGCCATCAGAAGCTACTGGTATGTCAATCATACAATCATTTATTTCAACAGTTTCGTTTGCAGCACCCTTCATTGACTCACATGCAACAGATTCCACAGCAGTTCCAATGAATCCTGCATACTTGACGATTTTACAAGGTGGGGGTGGCATATTCATCACGGCACACGTTGTTTCTGCTGCAGTGTGTCCGTTGCCAATAGCTCTCAATCCATAAAACCACCTAATATTTGCTTCAAAGTAATTATCTTTACACTTATCAGAATTCCAAAATGAATGAATATATGTACAACTGGCACAATTAATGATAAGTTTCTTGGCTGGTCCATTTGATATCTCACTGTCTTCATGTAAGCTATCTGGCTCTCCACATATTTTACAACACACACATTCACCTAAGACCGTTGTTAGGATGTGTAAATCTATCAGAATATAGCCTGACCTACCATTTACATCACTTTCGCTTTGTGAACATTGTGTATCACAACGTGTTATTTTAATCTTAGAAGCACTAATGGGTGTTTCTCTAGATACTGACGAGCTTGCCTGTATTTCACTGTCTGTAACTTCGCATGCCACATGTTTAACACAATGTTTCCCTTTATTCCAAGATCTATTACTATGAAACCCACGTTTCTTAAAAACACTTCGTTTTGGCGTCATCCTTTACTTTTTGAGAGATTTACCAATCTATTCATCGCTTTTCCTCGGAAAAACGTTAGCACTTTGACATACAACGCATGTTTATACCATGAAACGATACGATACTGCTTTTGACAGTGTTACCAGTATAAACACGTAATTTAACCTTTGTAACGCAGCAACCCACAGCTTTCTATATAAAAAATTATAGATTTTATTAGATCTTGAAGTAATGCACGTAAAAATTTTAACATTTTCAACCGGTGTAGATTATATATATAAAAAAATACTTCCCATGTGAGATTCTAAGTGATTAAATTACGTGTTTGTACTGGTAACACTGTCAAAAACAGTATCGTAAGGTTTATAGTATAAACATGCGTTGTATGTCGAAGTCCTAACTTTTTCCGAGGAAAAGTGATGAATAGATTGGTAAATCTCTCAAAAAGTAAAGGATGACGCCTAAACGAAGTGTTTTTAAGAAATGTGGGTCTCATGGTAATAGATTTTCGAATAAAGGGAAACACTGTGTTCAACATGTGGCGTATGAAGTTACAGACAATGAAATACAGGCAAACTCGTCAGCATATATAATGAGATAAAAATCGAAAATGTAATATTAAATTTTCCGCTCTAACTCCCCTTAAGCCGAGCAATTAACTTTTGGTGATGGGAAGTCAGAGCGATAGACCATTTTACTTGGAACTTCCCGTAGAGTTCGCCTCTGAACTGCTGATAATGCTGTTTCCCATAGGGACATTATTGTTGTTATTATTCGGGATATTATTAAATTTTGTGCGTGTGAACTTTTGCGGAATGCATCAATCAGTTAAAACCCAAAACTTTTATTTATAGTCGTAGTTCCTGATCCCTAGTAAACAGAAAGTAGGAACATTTTCTTTCAGTGAGCACAAAGAGTAATGTGGATTTGCAGACTGGGAATTACGGTCAGTATGTTCTCCATTGCTCTCTGGTCGACGGCAGAAATAGTTTTGGGAATCTCGTAAACGGAAAAGGTAGGTGTAAAGCACGCAAAGACAGTTTAAGTGTCTTTCCACAGGTTTAATAAAGAAGTAACGACGGTTTGGATAATTACCCGTCGCCCCACAGGTCATGATTGCTAATGACTGACAGCACAACGATACGTCACGGACGTCCTGCGTCGTCATGAGTTACTTCTCATGCGACAGTGCCTGAAGTGCCATTTTTCAATAGGAACATGCTCCTGCACACATGACACGCCTATGAAGTGTTTGCGTGATGTTAAGATGCTCCCGTGGTCATTAAAGCCCCTGACAGAACATGAATGGGACCAGCTGGGACGTTAGCTCCACCCGACTGCCAGCATCCAGGATCTCAAGGACCAGTTACAACAGGTGTCGGGCAGCTTTCCTGAAGAGAGGAAACAACGGCCTTATGACACCCTTCCCAACTGAATCAGAGCTTGCATCCAGGCCAGAATGAGTGGAATGTCACACACACCCCGTTTACATGGGGCTCCCAAAACCGGATTTCGTAAACTGATTGCGCAATACACTTTAAAATCGATCCTGGAAATCCGTTTCTAGTTGCCGGTTTTCCTGTACCGCAATCGACTTTCGCTCCCACATAAACGCAACCGGTTCTGAAACGTCCTTTTAAGCACATACATTGACGAGCCAAAGAAACTGGTACACCTGCCTAATATCGTGTAGGGCCGCCGCGAGCACACAGAAGTGCCGCAACAATTCGTGGCGTGGACTCGACTAATGTCTGAAGTAGTGCTGGAGGGAACTGACAACCTGCTGGGCTGTCCATAAATCCGTAAGAGTACGAGGAGGTGGAAATCTCTTCTGAACAGCACGTTGCAAGGCATCCCAGATATGCTCAATAATGTTCATGTCTGGGGGTTTGGTGGCCAGCGGAAGTGTTTAAACTCAGAAGAGTGTTCCTGGAGCCACTCTGTAGCAATTCTGGGGTGTCACATCGTCATGATGGAATTGCGCAAGTCCGTCGGAATACGCAATGAACATGAATGGATGCATGTGACCAGACAGGATGCTTACGTACGTGTGACCTTCCAGAGTCGTATCTAGACGTTTCAGAGGTTCCCATATCACTCCAACCGTACACGCCCCATGCCATTACAAAGCCTTCACCAACTTGAACAGTCCCCTGTCGACTTGCAGGGTCCATGGGTTCATGAGGTTGTCTCCATACCCCTATACGTCCATCCGCTCGATGCAATTTGAAATCAGACTCGTCCGACCAGGCAACATGTATCCAGTCATCAACAGTCCAATGTTGGTGTTGACGGGCCCAGGCGAGGCGTAAAACTTTGTGCCGTGCAGTCATCAAGGATACACGAGTGGGCCTTCGGCTCCGAAAGCCCATACCGATGATGTTTCGTGAATGATTGTCTCGCTGACACTTCATGATGGCCCAGCATTGAAACTTGCAGCAGTTTGAGAAAGGGTTACACCTCTGTCATTCTGAACGATTTTCTTCAGTCATCGTTGGTCCCGTACTTGCAGCATCTTTTACCGGCCGCAACGATGTCGGAGATTTGATGTTTTAGCTTACTCCTGATATTCAGGGTACACTCGTGAAATGGTCGTAAGGGAAAATCCGCACTTCATTGCTACCTAGGAGATGCTGTTTGCCTCTGAGCACTATGGGACTTAACATCTGAGGTCATCGGTCCCCTAGAACTTAGAACTACTTAAACCTGGCTAACCTAAGGACATCACACACATCCATGCCCGAGGCAGGATTCGAACCTGCGCCCTTAGCAGTCGCGCGGTTCCGGACTGAAGCGCCTAGAACCGCTCGGCCACCGCGGCCGGTGCAGATGCTGTTTCCCAAAGCTCGTGCACGGACTTTAACACCACGTTCAAACTCACTTAAATCCTGATAACCTGCCACTCTAGCAGCAGTAACCCATCTAACAACTGCGCCAGACACTTGTCTTATATAGGTGTTGCCGACCGTAGCGCCGTATTCTGCCTTTACATATCTCTTCAATTGAATACGCATGCCTATATCAGTTTCTTTGGCGCTTCAGTGTAATATCTATGCGGTATAGATCAGCTGAATTCCAACACAGGATCATGTAAGATTGTTTCCTAAATGAAACTCAGACTTCGTCTTGTTTTCAAAAATTTTCGGCTAGTATGGACGGAGTGGCCTTTTGTACAGTGAAGGATAAGTAGAAATATTAGACTGAAGCTGTTTTCACTTCTTCTAATTCAAGAGTAATAGTGATTGTGTTGAATAGGTCAGAAACTCTAACAGCTGCTTTGCTGGCGTCATGTTTGACTGGGCTAGTAAATCCACTTCAGACGTTAAAGTGTAGACACGACAGCGAAAAACGGTTTTCGTAATTCGGTTTTCGTCTTTCGGGAGATGTATCGCATGTAAATGTAGCGACTGATAAGTGGGGCGATGCTGCCAAGTTTCTCGTCCATTTGGGTCGATTTTGTAGCACTGGAATAATATCACATACCCTGTCAACTCGTTAAGATTTAGTTAGTTTCCCCCTCCTCTTTTGAGTGCTTCAATTATTTTCTTAGGCAGTGTAGTGTTGTGTGATAGGGGTTTAGAAGAAATGAATACTAAGATGAAAATCAAATTACACAACTTTCGACTTCGTAAGAGCTCGTTGTCTGCGACATAATAGGAATTAAAAATCGACTCAATAATCCATGTGTTTAGGGATGAAACCTGAAAAAAAGGAGATAAAATTTGTAATATTGATCAAAATTGTACATCAACTATTAGATAACTGTAATTCACACTTGTTAGACGAGGCACTGAGTCTTTGTAAGGCTGTGTGGACGGTCGAGAAAATTACACATTCCCTTTAGAAATAAGTAATGTAAGTAGACAGTACCTATGAAGTATTGCTGAACTGAATTTAACGCATTATGTAAGGGTATGTCCAGAATGAAATTTTCACTTTGCAGTGGAGTGCGCGCTAATATGAAACTTCTTTGAAGGGTAAACCCGTGCGTCGAACCGAGATTATGTAAGGATGATTTAGTGAGTACTTTGTTAGTCCCATTCTGGCATACAGTGGTGGTGGTGATTCCTTTTTCATTTCGTACTGGTAAGCTGCCTCATATGAGTCACATTTATTAATTACAAATAATTATGCAACTGAAGGTCAGATTTACCATGGATAACAGATACCAGCTGCGGAAATATTAACAGAGTACATTACAATTGATTTATTTCCACGAAATATACAATGGTGAGCAAAACTTAGGGGTGAAAGAGACTTTCGCACAATGTTTCACTGCCAAAATCCATATCTCGATTAAAGTTGTACCATATACAGACCGAGCGATGAGGCGCAGCTGTGATGTACATCTACATCTACATTTATACTCCGCAAGCCACCCAACGGTGTATGGCGGAGGGCACTTTACGTGCCACTGTCATTACCTCCCTTTTCTGTTCCTGTCGCGTATGATTCGCGGGAAGATCGACTGCCGGAAAGCCTCCGTGCGCCCTCGAATCTCTCAAATTTTACATTCGTGATCTCCTCGGGAGGTATAAGTAGGGGGGAAGCAATATATTCGATACCTCATCCAGAAACGCACCCTCTCGAAACCTGGACAGCAAGTTACACCGCGATACACAGCGCCTCTCTTGCAGACTCTGCCACTTGAGTTTGATAAACATCTCCGTAACGCTATCACGCTTACCAGATAACCCTGTGACGAAACGCGCCGCTCTTCTTTGGATCCTCTCTATCTTCTCTGTCAACCTGACCTGGTACAGATCCCACAATGATGAGCAATACTCAAGTATAGGTCGAACGAGTGTTTTGTAAGCCACCTCCTTTGTTGATGGACTACATTTTCTAAGGACTCTCCCAGTGAATCTCAACCTGGCACCTGCCTTACCAACAATTGATTTTATATGATCATCCCACTTCAAATCGTTCCGTACGCATAATCCCAGATATTTTACAGAAGTCACTGCTACCAGTGTTTGTTCCGCTATCATATAATCATACAATAAAGGATCCTTATTTCTATGTATTCGCAATACATTACATTTGTCTATGTTAAGGGTCAGTTGCCACTCCCTGCACCAAGTGCCTATCCGCTGCAGATCTTCCTGCATTTCGCATGGAAAGGCCAGCACTGTGATAACATTGGACTCACGTTCGGGAGGACGACGCTTGAGACTTGGATCCAGCCATCCACACTTAGGTTTTCCGTGATTTTCCGAAACCGCTCCAGGCAAAAGGCCGTTAATGCCGGGATGGTTCCTTTCAAAGGACACTTCGATTTTCTTCCCCATCCTTGGCACAATCCGAGCTTGTACTCCGTTTGTAATGACATCTGTGCGACAGGATGTTAAACCCAATCTTGCTTCCTTCCTTTAGTAGCACATATCGACTGAACTGCTGAGGTATAGTACACAAAGTAACAGAAAGAAATACGCAACGAGACGAACAGCAATGATCTATTTATTCAAAGACAACAATTACGGTGAAGTCACAGAGGTTCATGATGGTCCTCTGGACATTAGAAACGGTTGGGTCGTGTTTTCGTAAGAGGCTACGTGATCACCACGAACTGCCGGATATTTGTCAACGTGCTCCCACACTGACGTAAGGTTAATAAAGAGTTTTTGTGGTAGGGCATTCCATTTCTCCATTAGCGTGGTTGATACCTGCTGAATGGTCGTCGGTACATGTGGGCGTTCTGCAGTAAGTCTCCCCAACGCACCCCACACGTGCTCGATGGGATTTAAGCCGGGTGAAAGGGCTGGACAGTCCATTCGCTGAATATCCTCTAGTTTCACGACCTCCCCCGTCTACGCTGTTCGATGTGGTCGTGCATTGTCATCCAGAAAAAGACCCACATGGGGAAAAAGTGCAGTGTCACAATAACGTTGACCAGAGAGTGTGATGTGATCAAAGATTTTGTGGTCAGTGAGGCCATGCAACATTACGCCTGCGCATACAACACTTGTTCCATCAAAGAGATCATGTTCGAGGATGTTCTTGGCTGCATTACGTGTTTCTGCTTCTCGCCATATGAGGGCACGTCCAGTACTGTCGAACATGGCCGTCTTGGTGGCCCAGATATTAATGTGAGAGCAGGCATAATGTTGAATGAGTGTACAGATCCCAAATATTTGAACATGGTACACCCGTCGGTCAACATTATTTTCACGCTTTACTCCTTCCCCCTGTGCATGTTTCCAGGGTTGCACCCAGCCCTGATTACGATCGCATCGATCGACGTAGGTAGGGGGAGTTCTTAAAACGACGGGATATTCGGCGAACGTCCTCGCCAGCCTGCTTCTGCCAATTAAATCCCATCGTGCACGTGTGGGATACGTTACAGAGACGTGCAGCAGCACCTCCACATTCGCCAACGACCATCCAGCAACTGTTAATCGGGCTCATGGAGGAATGGAAAGCCCTAGCAGAACAACTCCTTGCCAACGTTGTGGCCAGTATGGCGGAACGTTACAGAGCATGCTTTGCCATCCGTGAGGGCACACATCCTGCTGAGAACCATGGCCAATCGTTTGTAATGTTCAGGGGACCATCACGAAACGCGGTCACTTTAGTGTATTTACTATCTTTGAATAATAGTGTTATTTTTGTTCGTTTCATTGCATATTTCTTTCAGTTACCTTCTGTCCTATACTCTAGCAGTTCCTTCTGTGTGTGGACCATGTTTAATCGAGGTATATTGCTTGACAATGACACATTATGTGAAAGTTATTTCCGTCCTTAAGTTTCGCACACCAGTATTTAGCCTATGCGTATGTGGCGACAACTAGATCAATTTCAGATACCATGAAGTAAAGTAAGTCTCTCCACGACTCAAGGATGAAAAGAAAACAATAACGTATCCTTTATCTCAACGAAAATCTCAGGGTCACTTTCCTGGGTTTAAATTATCACCTTCGTAAAATAGGATTGCCCTTTTGGAAATAAAAACTTTCTACAGATATCCAAAAAGAAAATTCATCCGAGGATTCTATACTACTGGCCATTATAATTGGTACACCACGAAGGTGACGTGCTGCAGACGCGAAATTTAATCGACAGGAAGAAGATGCTCTGATATGCAAATGATTCGTTTTTCAGAGCACTCACACAAGGTTCTCGCCGGAGGCGACACCTACAACGTGCTGACACGAGGAAAGTTTCCAACCGATTTCTCATACACAAGCAGCAGTTGACTGGCGTTGCCTGGTGAAACGTTGTTGTGATGCCTCGTGTAAGGAGGAGAAATGCGTACCATCACGTTTCCGACTTTCATAAAGGTCAGATTGTAGCCTATCGCGATTGCGGTTTATCGTATCGCGACATTGCTGCTCGCGTTGGTCGATATCCCATGACTGTTAGCAGAATATGGAATCGGTGGGTTCAGGAGGGTAATTCGGAACGCCGTGCTGGATCCCAACGGCCTCGTATCACTAGCAGTCGAGATGACAGGCATCTTATCCGCATGGCTGTAACGGATAGTGCAGCCACGTCTCGATCCCTGAGTCAACAGATGGGGACGTCTGCAAGACAACAACCATCTGCACGAACAGTTCGACGACGTTTGCAGCAGCATCGACTATCAGCTCGGAGACCATGGCTGCGGTTACCCTTGACGCTGCATCACAGACAGGAGCGCCTGCGATGGTCTACTCAACGACGAACCTGGGTGCACGAATGGCAAAACGTCATTTTTTCGGATGAATCCAGGTTCTGTTTACAGCATCATGATGGTTGCATCCGTGTTTGGTGACATCGCGGTGAACGCACATTGGAAGCGAGTATTCGTCATCGACATACTGGCGTGTCACTCCGCGTGATGGTATGGGGTGCCACTAGTTACACGTCTCGGTCATCTCTTGTTCGTATTGACGGCACTTTGAACAGTGGACGTTACATTTCAGATGTGTTACGACCCGTGGCTCTACCCTTAAAAAAATGGTTCAAATGGCTCTGAGCACTATGGGACTTAACATCTGTGGTCATTAGTCCCCTAGAACTTAGAACTAATTAAACCTAACTAACCTAAGGACATCACACACATCCATGCCCGAGGCAGGATTCGAACCTGCGACCGTAGCAGTCGCGCGGCTCCGAACTGAGCGCCTAGAACCGCGAGACCATCGCGGCCGGCTTCTACCCTTCATTCGGTCCCTGCGAAACCCTACATTTCAGCAGGATAATGCACGACCGCATGTTGCAGGTCCTTCATGGGCCTTTCTGGATACAGAAAATGTTCGACTGCTGCCCTGGTCAGCACATTCTCCAGATCTCTCACCAACTGAAATCGTCCGGTCAATGGTGGCCCAGCGACTGGCTCGTCACAATACGCCAGTCACTACTCTTGATGACCTGTGTTATCGTGTTGAAGTTGCATGGGAAGCTGTACCTGTACACGTCATTCAAGCTCTGTTTGACTCAATGCCCAGGCGTATCATGGCCTTTATTACGGCCAGAGGTGATTGTTCTGGGTAGTGATTTCTCAGGATCTATGCACCGAAACTGCGTGAAAATGTAATCACATGTCAGTTCTAGTATAATATATTTGTCCAGTGAATACCCGTTTATCACCTGCGTTTCTTCTTGGTGTAGCAATTTTAATGGCCAGTTCTTCGGGTAGAGGATATGGTTCTGTGAAATCGTATGAATCGTCTTACATCTTGCAGTATTGTTGCTCCCGTATTTCGCAAAGCACTGTGCTTTGGTTTACATTCCATTGTTTCAGTCACTCATTAGCATTACATTAGGTTTGAGGGGGAGATAATATCCCAGCGGCAGCAAGTAACGGGTCGTCTCCGAGACGAGCCGGATCTCGTGACGTTCGCCTTAAGCCGTGCGCCGCTGATCGTCGTCAAGCGGGAGTCCCCAGGGGAAACAGGGGGAGGCACGTCGCCGCCAATCGCCGCCGCCCCGCCCCTTCCCTGTAGGATCAACAGGTGCGGCCGCCTGCACATCGAGTGGGATGGACGGCTGTCGTTCGCGGTAGCTTTTCTGTGTGAGGCACAGAAGTGATCAATCGGGAGCAGCAGCACCAGACATTCTTCAGCCGCGATTGCAGTAATCGTAGTGAGCTCTCTAGCTCCCTGAGACTGATCGTAAGCGGCGCTGTTCACATTTGAATACAGTTACACAGGCATACAGACCTCTGCGAATCCCGTTGATAAAATCTTCTCGACTTTTCAGTCGACTCGTGGAGCCGCGTTGCCGCAGCGTTTCGACAAGTTTCCTATTCATCTTCAGGCGAAGTCTGAAGATGGCTAGTTGGAAACTCGTCGAGACGTTGCGATTACACGACGCCACGAGTCGGTTGATAACCCGAGCAGATTTTGTCAGGCAGGTCACTTATTCGAAAATGTATGTGGAAGTCGGAAAAATTCATATGATCAACGCTTGGTATGAAGAATTTCCCATTTCCCCCCTTTTAAAATAAATGTAATGTAGGTGACCGTGTTTAAGGGTTAATACTGCTGAGTCAGCCTGCGACACAAGCGATTTTTACGATTTTCTTGGAAAAACTAGTGAAGCAATCAACGCAAATCTTTCTGCACATTTGTATTGACTCTTGGACAGGATTTTATCATTTTTTAAACAAATTCAGTCAGCATAAAGCTCCACACACGGGGTGCTAAACTTGCTCTGTTCAAAATGAAATGTGTCAAGGTCTGAAGTCCTGCTCGCTGAAAATCTTATCTGAAATCAAAAAATAAACAGTTTTCTTAATTTGCACACAGAGTAATAGCACAGTTCCTTTAAATTTTACAAAATAATAAAATAGCCGGTATTTGAAACAAAGAAAGTTCTGTAGTGTGTTTTTGATTAGGTTTTTTGCAATAGCGAACGAATATATTAAAATAAAAAATAGTCTATCACTGTTTGCAGGCATCCTCGAGGAGTAATACAGATAAGTCTCAGAAAGATATCATTATTAGTGTGCCCGTAGTCCATTCTGTCAGCTTCAGTTACACTGTGTGTAGAGTAAAGACATTTGAACAGTCAAAATTTAACAATAAATTGTCGAAGTATTCGTAACAAAGTTGTCGAATTTACTGCCCTCCAGGAAAGTTCTCGCGCTCAATTTATTTTTGAGACCGAGAGCTGACTGAAACTCAAAGTAATGTAGAAAGAGATATTTAGACAGTCATGGGGCGCATACCGGAATGATAGATCAGACGCCATAGGATGGGGAGTGTCCGTTGCAATTGACAAAAATATTCTCTGTATTGACGTCGGAGTTGAGTGTGGCATTGGACTTGTCTGGTCACGTATAATAAGTCTAGGTGAAACTGACTTGATTGTTGGATGTTTTTACGGGCCACCTGATTCTACTGTGACAGTATTTGAATCGTTGAAAGCATGTGTACGATCAACATCGCGCAAACAACGAGATCATGCAATACTAGTCAAAAAAATGTCAAATGTGTGTGAAATCTTATGGGACTTAACTGCTAAGGTCATCAGTCCCTAAGCTTACACACTGCTTAACCTAAATTATCCTAAGGACAAACACACACACCCCATTCGAACTTCCGCCGGGATCAGCCGCACAGTCCATGACTGCTGCGCCCTAGACCGCTCGACAATACTAGCTGGAGGCGACTTTAACCAACCGAGCATACTCCGGACGTCTATGCATTGATTGCAAGTGGTAGGGACAGACAGGCTTGCGAAGTACTCCTGAACACTTTCACCGAAAACTGTCTGGAGCAGCTAGTTTGGCGGCCCACACGCGATGGAAATATCTTAGGCCCTGTAGCTACAAACAAGTCGGACCTTATCGACGGTGTCAGTGTAGAGATGGGAATAAGTGATCATGATGTCATCATAGCGTTTATGGTTACTAAAGTTAATAAATCAGTCAAGAAACCTAGGAGAGTATTTATGATAAAGAGAGCAGATGAGCAGTTGTTGGAATGTCACTTAGACAATGAACCGACATCATTTAGATCCAGTGTGAGGGATGTAGAGAAATTATGGGCAAAGTTTAAACGGATTGTAAATGGTGCGCTGGGTAAATATGTGCCTAGTAAGTGGGTTAAGGAAGAAGAAGACCTACCGTGGTTTAACAACGAAATGCAGAAAAAAATAAGGAAGCGAAGGTTATTGCACAGTCGGTTCGAAAGAGAACGCGAAAATTACGACTGGCAAACGTTAACAGAGATTCGTTCGTCTGTAAAAACATCTATGCATGAAGAATACAACTGCCACCGCCGTACCTTAGCAAAACATCTTGCCCAGAGCCCTAGGTAATTCTGGTCCCATGTAAAATCGCTAAGAGGGTCTAAGGCTTGTAACCAGTCACTCCTTGACCTGTCTGGTGCGGCAGTAGAAGACAGCAAAAGGACAGCCGATGTTTTAAATTTCACGTTCAAGAAATCGTTCACGCAGCAGAATCGTGCAAACATACCATCCTTTGACCAACCAACAGACTCCCGTATGGAGACAGTAACAGGCATCCGCGGCATAGAGAAGCAACTGAAAGAGTTGGAAACAGATAAGTCGCCAGGTGCGGATGGAATCCCCGTTCAGTTTTACAAAGACTACTTTACGGCACTGGCCCCTTACTTAGCTTCCATTTATCGCGAATCTCTCGTCCAGTGCAAAGTCCCAAGCGATTGGAGAAAAATGCAGCTGATTCCTTTGTATAAGAACGATAAAAGAGTAGGCCCGTAAAATTACAGACCAATATCGTTAACATCGGCACGTCCGGCCATCCTGCTTTAGGTTTTCCGTGATTTCCCTAATTCGCTTCAGGCAAATGCCGGCATGGTTCCTCTGAAAGGGCACGGCCGACTTCCTTCCCCATCCTTCCCTAATCCGATGAGACCGATGACCCCGCTGTCTGGTCCCGTCCCTCAAATCAACCCAACCTTAACATCGGTTTGTTGCAGAGTCCTTGAACATATTGTAAGTTCGAATATAATAAATTTCCTTCCGACGGAAAAACTTACGTCCACGAAGCAGCACGGTTTTGGAAAGCACCGCTCCTGTGAAACTCAACTTGCCCTTTTCTTACACTGCAAACGATGGATGAGAGGAAACAGACGGTTTCCGTATTTGTGGATGTCTGAAGAGCATTTGGGACGGTGCCGCACTGCAGACTGTTAACAAAGGTACGTATTGTGGACTGGAACAGTCCACTTTGACGAAAATCTCGCTGCCGCTGAAGAAGATTAATAGAGGTGTCCTGGTAGGATGGATGCCTGGGTTCTAGGGCAGTACACACGCAGTGGAAGTGACACAGAATAGTACATAAAAATGTGTGACTAGGGCCTCTCGTCGGGTAGACCGTTCACCGGGTGCAAGTCTTTCGATTTGACGCCAATTCGGCGACTTGTGCGTCGATGGGGATGAAATGATGATGATTAGGAAAACACAACACCGAGGCCGTGAGCGAAGAAAATCTCCGACCCAGCGGGGAATCGAACCCGGGTGCTTAGGACTGATAGGTTCTCGTGCTGACTACTCAGCTACCGGTGGCCGACTAGCGAATTGTAAAGTATATTACTTAACTTTGTTGACACTGGTTACAGCAATTGTAAAATGCAAGTGCAGGCTGTCAGTCTTGCGTTGACTACGATTCCATGAAAACAGACTAAAGTCTGAAGAAAACTTATCTTCTGTTTCGATGTACTATTCGAAGAACCGTTTCAGACTAACAGTACTCAGTTAAATCTCTAGGCAGGCGGTTTCAGTGCATACACCATAATTCCATTCACTCTCCTGTTTCTACTGAGGACTAAGCACTGTGAATCTATTGTTCGCGCAAAGTTGACACCCGGCGCGGTGGCTGATGGGAGCGACTGTGAATGGGAAATGTCTTTAGGTAGCAACCATCAGCCACCGCGCAGAGTGTCAGCTTCGTTTGCGCGTATAATATCGGCCACTGCTTCCATCTCACTCGAAGACACGACGAACGTTCTGCAAGACTCGCACATAACTTGCAACTGACAACTTCCGCTCAAGCACGGTTATTTAAGCGCCCATCTCTCTCTCTGGTGGCGGTGCCACTCCAGGGGGCGAAATTCTCGCGGTCAGCGTGATTGCTTTGCGCGCAGCGATGTTCCTGCTGCGGACGGACGTCCACAGTACATCTGGTACCAACTGTCGGAGACGTTTCTTGTGTGGTATCTCAGTACGCCGCAGTACGAACATGGGCAACAGGTTCCCAGATATGCGAGTGACTGGAAGACTTCTTAAGGGGGAACGACATGCTGACGGACGAGAATATTGGTCAAATTCAAGATTTTGTTTCCTCCGTCCTGGAATGTAGTAGACAAATGGGGTTTGCTGCAATGAATAAAGCATATATTGAAGTTTTTATTGGCCTTTGTTTATGAAAAATATTAGTTTCTTCACTGTGTAATTGGCATATTCCCGAGGCATCTCTGAAAGGTTGTCACTGTAACTCGGTTGTCGTTACCTGAAACATGAAATTAACATGTCTCCCTGATCAGTACAGATGTTATTTTAGTTCATCGTAGAGATTTGCAAAATAATTTTTTTCGCGAAATTATAGATATTTTTAAAAAATGGCAATTTTTGGAACCCTCTTTTTTGGCCGAAAAAATGCTAAATATCAACATAAAAAAATCGGCTACGACGAACTGAAGAGAACTCAGTTTGCTTCAAGGGAGATCAAAAATCATTAAAATCGAGTGAAAACTGTAGCGTGGACGATGACAACTATGCCGAAGAACATGGTTTTGAGAGAGACGCGCCGGCCGCGGTGGTCGAGCGGTTCTAGGCGCTCAGTCCGGAGCCGCGCGACTGCTACGGTCGCAGGTTCGAATCCTGCCTCGGGCATGGATGTGTGTGATGTCCTTAGGTTGGTTAAGTTTAAGTAGTTCTAAGTTCTAGGGGACTAATGACCATAGATGTTAAGTCCCATAGTGCTCAGAGCCATTTGAACCATTTGAACCCTTGTTCTGGTCCTCAAAGCCCTTCTCGTCGCTGAGCGCATAGCCACTGGCTTCTCTATCTTCGCGGAATCGGCGCATTTCATCGCCGATTTTGATTTGAGGGACATCTGCCAACCGCATTAATGCAGTATGGCCTATACTGAATAGACATACGGCCAAATCTGAAGCAATGTTGTCATTTCCGCTTGGGCTGGATTTTGGCGTATCTCCAAATGAGACTATAGAAACTTTCGTTCACATTTTGAGTGAAACTACCCAAACAGCGCTCCAGGAAATCAGGTTTACTCAGTTCAGTATGAATAGGTGTGATAGCATCCGTAATGCCTTGTGGCAACGGGTCCTCTGACGCCAAGACGTGCCGTGCACGCTCGGCTTCAAACGCTCACAGAATCATTATTTTTTGGAGCTGGTGCATAATACAGAGTGATTCAAAAAGAATACCACAACTTTAAAAATGTGTATTTCATGAAAGAAACATAATATAACCTTCTGTTATACATCATTACAAAGAGTATTTAAAAAGGTTTTTTTTCACTCAAAAACAAGTTCAGAGATGTTCAATATGGCCCCCTCCAGACACTCGAGCAATATCAACCCGATACTCCAAGTCGTTCCACACTCTCTGTAGCATATCAGGCGTAACAGTTTGGATAGCTGCTGTTATTTCTCGTTTCAAATCATCAATGGTGGCTGGGAGAGGTGGTCGAAACACCATATCCTTAACATACCCCCCATAAGAAAAAATCGCAGGGGGTAAGATCAGGGGTTCTTGGAGGCCAGTGATGAAGTGCTCTGTCACGGGCTGCCTGGCGGCAGCTGCAGACAGTGCTTGAACCAATTTCAGACGATAAGGTTTCATAACTAACCTTTTTCGTAGGACTCTCCACACAGTTGATTGTGGAATTTGCAGCTCTCTGCTAGCTCTGCGAGACGATTTTCCTGGGCTGCGAACAAATGCTTGCTGGATGCGTGCTACATTTTCATCACTCGTTCTCGGCCGTCCAGAACTTTTCCCTTTGCACAAACACCCATTCTCTGTAAACTGTTTATACCAACGTTTAATACACCACCTATCAGGAGGTTTAACACCATACTTCGTTCGAAATGCACGCTGAACAACAGTCGTCGATTCACTTTTGCCGTACTCAATAACACAAAAAGCTTTCTGTTGAGCGGTCGCCATCTTAGCATCAACTGACGCTGACGCCTTGTCAACAGCGCCTCAAGCGAACAAATGTACAACTAAATGAAACTTTATAGCTCCCTTAATTCGCCGACAGATAGTGCTTAGCTCTGCCTTTTGTCGTTGCAGAGTTTTAAATTCCTAAAGTTGTGGTATTCTTTTTGAATCACCCTGTATTTTGGGAAGTAATTCTTCAGTGAATATACATTCAAATTCCGTGATAAAAAAGTTTCGAGTTGGTTTTTCGAGTGTCGCCCCATCGTTCCCCATTAAATAATAGAACCTAGTACGTTGCCTTCGACGGTGAGTGTTCATCAGAGATGTTGTAACCACAACCAACAGCGGGAACGCCTTGGGCTGCGGATCAGAGCCGCCAGGCGGGGAAGCCGCCGGCGGTGGAGCACGCACAGGACGAGTCGGACGACAGACCAACGACAACTGACAACAACCGACCACGACCGACTATTAGCGACACAACAAGGAAGAGATAAACAACGGAGGCTTGCGGAAACCACAACACCAAACACCAAACGTAAATCCACTCGGAACCAGAGCCAGGCAAATGTCAATAACGAGCAACAACCAGAACGCAGTACCGCCGAGATAGAAACGAAATCCAGAGCGAGTACCAGACTGGCTGGACTAGGTTTTTTTTTCTTTTTTTTCTTTTTCTTTATTGTATTTCAATTCCCCATTGGGGCGGGCTGGCAGCAGCATATACGCTGCTCTTCAGCCGAAAGACATAGGACAAACAATAGAAGACAGTTAAAAATAACAAAGAATATGGTGAACATAGATATAAAAAAGGGGGGAACATCATGGAAGGCAATAGACAAAATACGGGGTGACTGTAAAATGGAGATAAATAACTGTTTAAAAGTAGCACACACAAAAAGCCACACACTGCAACAATTAAAAGAATACAAGGCACAGTATGACTGGAGCATAAAAGGTATCGACGGATGGCGTAGCACATAACAAACACTGACGGCGAACCTCAAGGCAGTACACAATTAAAATCACACCTCTTGACGCACAGGAGAAACAGCACTAAACTCAACACTGATGTGGCACACTGACGATGATCAAAACAGAGGATCTGCCAGGCGCAAGCAGATGAGGGAAACCGGAAGAAGGGAGGGAGGGAGGGAGGGGAAGGGAGGTGGGACATGGGCGGGGGGCGCGCTGAAGAGGGCCAGGTAGAGAGGGATGTGGGAAGGAAAGAGGCAAGTATGGGGTGCAGGGTCTCAGGGGGGGGGGGGGGGAAGGAGGAAAATCCGCTCTGGGAGAAGGAGGGAAGAGGAAAAAGGGGGCCCTGGGGAGGGTGGGGGAGAAAGGCCAGGTTATAGTTGGAAGGAAGGATAGATGTCACAGCAAAGTTCGTCATCCGGGAGGGGGAGGCGTTCGAAATTGCCCTGATGAAGGAGATGGAAGGTGTGGAGGTGGAGAGAGGGAGGGATACAGCGATAGAGGCGCGGCAACGGGTGGGGGGTGGAGAGGAAGGAGGAAACCAGTGGGTGGGGGGGGGGATCAAGCCTGCAGACAATGTAAAGGATGCGGAGATGTTGGAGGAACAGGAGGAGGTGGGGGAAGGGTATCAGGTTACACAGGAGCCATGTGGGGGAAGGAAGGCGGATACGGAAGGCAAGGTGGAGCGCATGGCGTTCAAGGATTTGGAGGGCCTTGTAAAGGCGGGTGGGGGCAGAGATCCAGGCAACGCTGACATAGCAGAGGATAGGACAGATGAGGGATTTGTCGGTGTGGAGGATGGTAGAAGGATGCAATCCCCATGTCTGGCCAGACAGGAGTTTCAGAAGGCGGAGGCGGGAATGGGCTTTCTGCTGGACAGTCTGGAGATGAGGGGTCCAGGTGAGGTGTTGGTCGAGGGTGAGGCCAAGGTATTTCAGGGTGGGGGTGAGCTGGATGGGACGACCATAAAGGGTGAGGTAGAATTCATGGAGGCGAAAGGAGCGAGTGGTGCGGCCTATGATGATTGCCTGGGTTTTGAAGGGGTTGAGACAGAGAAACCACTGGTTACACCAAGTGGTGAACTGATTAAGATGGGTTTGGAGGGTACGTTGAGACCGTTGAAGGGTAGGATAGAGAGCCAGGAAGGCGGTGTCATCAGCATACTGGAGAAGGTGGATTGGTGGGGGTGGCTTGGGTATATCAACCGTATACAAGAGATAAAAGAGAGGGGAGAGGACAGAACCCTGGGGGACGCCAGCCGTGGGATAAAAGATACGGGGGTTGGTGTTGTGGAGGGTGACATAGGAAGGACGGTGCGAGAGGAAGGAAGCGACCAGACGGACAAAATTGATAGGCAGGGCGTAGGTTTGGAGTTTAAAGAGGAGACCGGGACTGGACGAGGGCTTTTTTTTTTTCCTTTATTGTAATTTTCATCACCTGATACAGGCGGGCTGTCAGCAGCATAGCACGCTGCTCTTCAGCCTTAAGCGGAACAATAACAAGACATATAGGTGATACAGACACTACAGTAAAAACGGCGGGCAAAAAAAGGAGATTTAAAAAACAATAAACAAGAAACCGTTCACGCTGGACTCGAAAAAACAGGAAACGCTTGGTGACATGGCGCACAGAACATGGATGACGGCGACAGCACACGTGAACAGTTGATGTGTGACGGTCACAGGACACTAAACACAAATCGAGGCACACACACGACACACAGATGGCGATGATCTCCAGCGCGCGAATGTTCACTGAGCGTGTACGAGTCTGGGGACCTGCCAAGAGAGGAGGTGGAGGAGGAGGAAGGGGAGTGGGAGAGCGAGAGGGGAGAGCAAAGATGCCACGGGCAGGGGAGATAGGGGGGGAGGGAGGAAGGGGGAGGGGAAGCCCGGGGGAAGAGGGGTGGAGGGAGGGGACTGGGGAAAAGGAAAGAGAAGGGATGGGAAGAGAAGGGAGGGAGGGTGCCTAAAAGAAAGGACACCGGAAGTGGGGGGTGGGGCAGGGTCAAAGCTGATAGGAGGGGTAGATGGAGGGGAGGAGGACATCATCAGGGAGGGGGAGCTGGCGGAAGCCACCTTGGGAGAGGGTAAGGAGGGTGGAGAGATGGAGACCGGGTGGGACGTGCGAATACAGGCGCGGCAGTGGGCGGGGATGGGAGAGGATCGGGGAGATGAGCGGGTGAGGAGGGTCGAGTTTGCGGGAGGTGTGCAGGATCTGTATCCTTTCAAGGAAAAGGAGGAGGTGGGGGAAGGGGATGAGATTGTACAGGATCCGTGTGGGGGAGGGGAGACGGATGCGATAGGCGAGGCGGAGAGCATGACGTTCAAGGATTTGGACGGATTAATAAAAGGTAGGGGGGGCGGAGATCCAAGCCGGATGGGCATAACAAAGGATAGGGCGGATGAGGGACTTATAGGTGCGGAGGATGGTGGAGGGGTCCAGACCCCACGTACGGCCAGAGAGGAGCAGCTTGAGGAGACTGAGTCGGGAGCGTGCCTTGGCTTGGATTGTCCGGAGGTGGGGAGTCCAGGAGAGGCGACGGTCGAGGGTGACGCCAAGGTACTTAAGGGTGGGAGTGAGGGCGATAGGACGGCCATAGATGGTGAGATAGAAATCAAGGAGGCGGAAGGAAGGGGTGGTTTTGCCTACAATGATCGCCTGTGTACTAGGGCAGAGCGGGTCCCTATATACGAAACCGGAGGGAGCGGCTATTGGCCGCTGTCTGCACGTGGCGTAGCGGTGGCGCCCTCGCTGCGCGGAATAGCCGCCGCGGAGGCGGAGCCCTCTATGGGCTGACCACGTCCATTTGTTCTGCCGCGTGTTCGACTTCCGCGGCGCAAGGTACTAGAAGAGACAAGGGTATCCTCAGGAGTACCCAGGGAAGTGTGAGTGGACCCGTATAATTTTGTATATACAAGGCGTACAACTTTGCTTTCGCCGTTGCCGTTAGGTGGCGACAATGGTAAGTGAAGGTCAAAAGAAACATTGCAGACGTCAGGCAGTTAGTTTGGACCTCGGTCAGCATAATCTCATTCAAACATTAGTCGATTTGTGTCTGCGTCATAACGTTGTTCTTGATTGAAAATGTCAGTTTACGAGCCTAATTCTCGTCATTTGCTGGTGGTGTTACTGCTTTGTTTCAGTATGAAGAAAACAGCGGCTGTCTCTTCTCAGTGCTCTCAAGTACGTGTGGTAAGGACGCTATTAGTGAAAGAACGTGTCGTGAGTGGTATTAACGCTTCTAGAATGGTGATTTTAACGTCGTAGACCGGCATAGTGGTGGAAGAGAGAATGTTTTCGAAGATGCAGAACTGGAGACATTGCTGAGTGAAGACTCGCGTCAAACTCAAGAAGAATTGGCACGATTAGTGGGAGTGACACAGAAAGCCATTTCAAAACGTCTCAAGGCCATGGGCATGATTCAGAAAGAAGGAACTTGGGTCCTGTGTGAGCTGAAACCAATAGACGTTGAATGGCCTTTGTTTATTTGTGAACAGTTGCTTCAGGGGCAAAAACGGAAAGGATTTCTGCATCGCATTGTGACGAAAAATGGGTTCATTATGGTAACCCTAAACGCAAAAAATCTTGGGGATCTCTCGGCCATGCTTCCACGTCGACGGCCAAACCGAATATTCGCGGCTCCAAGATCATGCTCTGCATTTGGTGGAACCAGCTCGTCGTCATGTACTACGAGGTGTTAAAACCAAGTAAAACAATCACAGGTGCTCGTTATCGAACGCAATTAATGCGTTTCAGCAGAGCATTAAAAGACAGCCGGCCGGAGTGGCCGAGCGGTTCTAGGCGCTTCAGTGTGGAACCGCGCGACCGCTACGGTCGCAGGTTCGAATCCTGCCTCGGGCATGGATGTGTGTGATGTCCTTAGGTTAGTTAGGTTTAAGTAGTTCTAAGTTCTGCGGGACTGATGACCTCAGAAGTTGAGTCCCATAGTGCTCAGAGCAATTTTAACCACTAAAAGACAAACAGCTGCAATACAGCGAGAGGCATAATAAAGTGATTTTGCAGCACGACAACGCTCGACCCCACGTTGCAATAGAAGTCAAAACGTACTTGGAAACGTTAAAATGGGAAGTCCTACCCCACCCCCTTATTCTCCTGACATTGCTCCCTCTGACTATCACCTGTTTAGATCAATGGAGCATGGCCTGGCTGACCAACACTTCCGATCACATGAGGAAGTCACAATTTGGGTCGATTCGTGGATCGCTTCAAAAGATGAACAATTTTTTTGATGCGGGATTCTTACACTGCCTGAAATAGGGGAGAAAGTAGTGGCCAGCGATGGGAAATACTTTGAATGATACATGTTGTTTCATTAAAGCAGGGGCGGGCAAACGTTGCACGCGGCTCATGAGCGCACAGCGCTGAACGTGTGCTGCTCGCGTGCAGGCGTCGACCGGGGCTGTGGTGACAGCCGGCAGGTTGCGGCAGTGTAGTGCGGACGTTGATGCAAAGCGACCACTACGTAGTGAGCGTTGTATTTCAAGAACCGGAAAATATAATCAAGGAAACGCAGAAGTGGAGATTTACTATCTTTTAAAAAGGAATGGGAGAATCATTTTTTCATTGTGCAAAAGCGTGAAAATTCGAAATGTATAATATGTGACAGTATTCTCGCTAGTCAGCGGAAGTTTAATATTGAACGCCATTATAATAAATTTCAATACGTTCCTGTACTTAGTGTAATAAAACAGAAATTTCTCAAGCGATTTGGGGATATATCACATTTATCCCAAGGCTTTGAATAGTTCTCGAGACAATTTGCCGTTTCTGTATATGATATTCATCCCAGTTTCCAAATGGAGTTAATAGATCTACACTCTACAGCGTAATTCTCGTCTGAGAGACAGGTTCCTTTTGGGAAGACGCATAGTAGATTTTTATCACGACTTTCCACAGCAAGAGTTTCCGCGTCTCCATCGTGAAGCCGCGAAGACAATGTCAATGTTTGGCTCGACATACGTTTGTGAGGGATTTTTTTCTGATATGAAAATTAATAAGTCTCGGATAAGAGCAAACATCAGTAATGAAAATTTACGTAACTGTTTGCGTTTGTCTGTATGTAGGAATTTTGTTCCAGGCATTAAACGTATTTTAAACGCCACCTTTGATAATTAAATAAAACGTATCGTAGGTAATAGGTACTCTTTCAAACCATGATTTCTTTCAAGCACTCCTACTTACCTTATTCCCTCATTCAATAAAGCAGGCCAGGAAACAAAACGCATTACAGAGGAAGAAGCGGAGAGACGGTATGGTGGGGAGGGGAGAGAAGCGGGTTGCCAGCTTGCCCCTGTGTGCACGCAGAACACTTGTTAACTGCACACGTGCAAGTGCACCGCACACGTGCAAGATTCCTGCCCGCCCCTGCATTAAAGCCTCAAATGTTGGGGAAAAAACGGCGGAAGCAAAGTTGTACACCTTGTACATACATGATCTTGGGGCTAGGGTGGGCAGCAACCTGCGGCTGTTTGCTGATGTTGCCGTCGTGTATGGGAGGGAGCCATCGTTGAGTGTAGCAGGATACAACATAACTTAAACAAAATTTATGATTTGTGTGATGAGAGCTATCTCTAACAGTGGATAAATGTGAGCTAATGTAGATGAGCAGGAAAAAGTAGCACGTAATCTTCGAATACCACATTAATGTTGTGCTGCTTCACACTCTCAATGTGTCTAAATACCTGGGCGTAACGTTGCAAAGCGATGTGAGGTGGAACGAGCATGTGAAAACTGTGGTACGGAAGGCAAATGGACGACATCGGTTTATTGAGGGAACTTTAGGAAGAGTGGTTCACCTCTAAAGGAGACCGCATATAGGACGCTGGTGCGATCTATTCTTCAGTACTGTTCGAGTGTTTGGGATCCGCCCAAGGTCGGATTGAAGGAAGACTTCGAAGAAATTCAGAAGCGGGCTGCTATGTTTATAGCTGTGAACAACACGTAAGTATTACGGAGATCCTTCGGGAACTCAAATGGGAATCCCTGGGGGGAATTCGAGAGCTTTTCGATACTGAGAAAATTTAGAAAACAGGCGTTTGAAGGTGCCAGCACAACGATTTTACTGGCGCCAACGTACAATTCCTGTAAGGACCACGAAGGTAAGATAAGAGAAAGTAGGGTTCATACGGAGGCATATAAACAATCGTTTTCTCCTCGATCTATTTGCGAGTTTAACAGGAAAGGAAGTGATAGTAGTGGTACAGGGTACCCTCCGCATGCACTGTACTGTGGCTTGCATAGTATGTATGTAGAGACAGATGTAGAAGTAATAAGAAAACTAATTTTGCGAAGCCTTTCGTCCATGAAATTAGAAATGACCGTTTCACTCAAAAAAACAAATCACTCCACTCGCCCTAACAATGTTCACCATCTTGCATGCATGCCCGACAAATTACTTCCTTAGTAGACATCCTTCTCTAAAGCTCTGCCCTTTACCTTAATACTCTGTGTATCGCTCCCACATCTATTAAGATCATCTTGTCACATATTTTTAGACGTTGGTCTATAATCTACTTGCCCTTTGCCCTTTCACCTACCTCCTTGTAACTATGGGCAGAAAAAAATCAGTGCTGATGACACTAGGAGCACACACACACACACACACACACACACACACACACACACACACACACACACACCCACACACACACACACAGCCATCTGTCTTTGTCTTAACGTTACTCTTTGGCCTTCCTTCTGCAATAACGATCGCATGTTTCGATGTACAATATAAACACAATAACGAGTAGCAAATTGAGCCGTGGCTGGCTCATGCTATGCGCTGGATTAAACCCCCATTGCGATTCTGTCTTTAGTCTCTCGCGGTTATCGCGATTATGCTGTTATCCTGTACTTCCGCGGGTGGCAGCAGCGGTGTGTATCGATATTCGCACCTTGCACTATCTTTGACCTGGCGCTTATAGTTCCCGGCTGGGCGGTGTGCGAGGAGTCGAACAGTTGGCGTGGAGCAGCGAGGAATTCTCGGCGAGTTGTAGTTTGGCCGGGGCCCGCTGGCGGTCTCTACCCGGTGTCGTAGAGTGTGGCGCTGTTTCCATTGCTACGAGGTCCGTGGCTCACCGTCCCTGGACACGAAAGTTGAGTTTTGATTTAACCTACCAGCAAGTCAAGACTGTTTACATTGTGTCGTTTAGAGTTCGCTGT
This sequence comes from Schistocerca americana, assembly GCF_021461395.2. Taxonomy (NCBI): domain Eukaryota; kingdom Metazoa; phylum Arthropoda; class Insecta; order Orthoptera; family Acrididae; genus Schistocerca; species Schistocerca americana. The sequence continues at coordinate 808,268,949 of NC_060122.1, read as the reverse complement.
CGGCTGTTGGGATATTCCCGCGAGCAAGAACGTGGTTTTGAAGTTGGAAAATTCTAGGCACCCTCCTGTGGAGTTTCACTGTATTTGGTTATTTCAATTGAAGTGCACCAGCGGAATCTTCTGCCTTGTGGCCGTTAACGCTCCGATTACCTGCCCTGGGCGTTGACGTAAATTTCAGGGAGTGTACTCTCTTCTTCGCGTTGTTGCTGTCCAGCACGGTTTGTAATTTGACCGCTCCGTGTATGATTGGCTGTCGGCGCCAATATCTTCTACGTTGTTCCCTTGAACTCCCTCTTGTGCCCTCGTCAGGTAAAGGGGAAGTTATCTTGTCGGTGGGTCCGCTGAATGTCGGTCGGTTGGGTTGTCGTCGGATCGTGAATGTTTGGCCCGACTGCCTGTCTCACCTAAGCGAGCTTTAGTGTTTGAAGTACAGTCCGACCCTGGAACATCTGGCCGCCCTTGAGTGTGCTGCCTTACTTTTTTAAATTCTTGTTGTTGGTACTTGTATGGCTTCTAGCCGGTTTTGTGTTTTAAACTAGAGTTGTTTTACTCTTAAGGCCTTCAGCCTGGTTTAAAGTACTGTTTCATGTAAGGCCTGTTGCATTTAAAAAATCTTTTGAATTTTTAAGTCTTCGGCCTTCAGCCGGTTTGAGTTTCAGTTGTTTGTTCTTAAGGACTTCAGCCTAAATTAAAGAACTGTTTCACGTAAGGACTTTGGTATTTAAAAAAAATTAAATGGAGTTTTAAGTGTTCGGCCTTCAGCCGATTTGAAATTAAGTTGTTTAGTTCAGCCTAACTAAAGAACTGTTTTAAGATAAGGCTTACCTTTTAAATTTCTGATTATGCTTGCGTTTTAAGTTATTGGCCTTCAACCGTTTTTAAATTAAAGTGGATTTCAGCCAATAATTAAGTACCAAAGGTTAAAACTGTGTGTTTAAAAATTTTTTGGGCTCTTGTAATGTCTGATCAAATAATAAAGTTGTATGTTCGAGTGTAACTGACAGCCCCTTATTTTAGCCCCTTTCCACAATTTATTCTATCTGTCCTGTCCTGCGGGTTCAGCAGGGCATTTCACAAACACAAATGGAAAACCGGGTGAATTCACTGTCCTAATGGAAATTGCGGAAGTTGTTTGTAAATTGCATAAACCAAAATACTCGTGATGTTCTGACAGGCAATAGCCAAGCTGTAGTATCTTTCCCAAGTTCAACAATCAATTTACTCTGTCTCAGCTGGTCTCAGAGTGGGTCCAATTTGCTTCTCTGTTCTGCGGACGTGTGGACAGATTGCGCTGACAGCTGCTGCTGCTGCTGCCTCCTGCCACCTGTTACTGACGTCAACGTCAACAACTTAGTGGAGGAGGTGCCGTTTTCAAGCGATCAGCAGACACTCGGAACATTTGCGTGGGTATGATCGCTACTCTGCAGTCACTCACTGTCGGTGTGACGGTACAGTCGGTAGGCACAGTGTGGACAGTCACAGACAGTATTCACTTAAAAACCGATCCGCGTACAACGGTAGTGTGACGACCGATTTATTTTTTCGAGCTCGTTTGTTTGGTGTGGTGGGTGTGTGTGAAATCTTATGGGACTTAGCCGGCCGGAGTGGCCGTGCGGTTCTGGGCGCTACAGTCCGGAACCGAGTGAGCGCTACGGTCGCAGGTTCGAATCCTGCCTCGGGTATGGATGTGTGTGATGTCCTTAGGTTAGTTAGGTTTAATTAGTTCTAAGTTCTAGGCGACTGATGACCTCAGAAGTTAAGTCGCATAGTGCTCAGAGCCATTTGAACCATTTTTTATGGGACTTAACTGCTAAGGTCATCAGTCCCTAAGCTTACACACTGCTTGACCTAAATTATCCTAAGGACAAACACACACACCCGAGCCCTAGGGAGGACTCGAACCTCCGCCGGGACCAGCCGCACTATCCATGACTGCAGCGCCCTAGACCGCTCGGCTAATCCCGCGGCCGTTTGTTTGGTCTTGCCTTGATCATATTACATTGTCCTCACAGAATAATATAATAAAAGACTGCTGTAATTAGCATTCGCGACATCAAGCAAACTAGTGCAGGAAAAGATCCACAATGATGACCATGTACGTTCATAAATCATCTTCGAACTTGAGGAATTCCCACCCAACCGTCCTCATTTGAGTTCAGGCATAGAGCACACTTATGATTATTCGTATGAGACATAATATTGTGGCTCAAAATGTAATCAACTCGATGGATACTTGAAGACATAATTATAATATATGCGAATGTTAGCAGGCTAAGTCCGCTTTCATCGCCAACACTCGTCTAACTCTCTAATCGCTCCGATGTCGACGGGACGTTGAAATCTAACCTTCTTTTCTTTTGCTTATGAAGAAAACCGAAAGTGAAATACTGAAAGATTCAAAAAATTTAAATACAAAAACGCGGATCTTTTTAACTATCAATAAAACTATTGGTTGCTTACACGCCACAGTATCCCTCATCTGGCCTCAGGAAGCTGAGTGAACCGCATCCCAGATCTTCCCATCCTGACAAAAATCCCTATGATAGGCGGATCTCCTCTTAAGAATCTGGCGACGATAACTGTTATTCCACTTTTTTACATTTTTAGTTTGGTTCTTGTTTTTCTATTTATTTATGATTCTTGTGCTTCAATCCACCATAACTAGTTTTCTGTTCAATGACCTCGACCATTTGGCCTGCGCCCTCGTCCTTTACAAGTTTTTATACGAAAAAAAGGACAGAAAAACAATCACAGGGTTGATTTAAACTATCATTGAAATAGATGGTATATAACTGCGAAACGCGCCTCTTCTCCTACTAAAACATCTTGACAATTATAAACCGAAATGGAAACTAAAATGCTCTTGACAAAGGAAATTGAAAGCCCATTGAAAGACTGAAATTATCGAAATTATGTGGTAATACTACCTATTAACTATAATTCTTGTAACAAAAATTCTTCCTCAAAACTTAGAGACTGTTGGAATAATGAACTTGTTCTAAAACTGCAGCGAGTCTTAGCCCCCTCTCATTGGCACTGTCGGTCTTAAAAATCTAAACCTTTTTGGACACAAAATTTCGTCGTAAGGTTAAACTTCCTCCTGCACAGTGAAAAAAAACATTTCCTGATAATAAAGGCTCGCATCTGTCGAATTACGTTAATATTTCCTCAATGGAAACTTCTCGTTGCCCACTGCTCATGTACTGGACAAAGCGAAGGTAAACCCAGTCCTCTTCTTCTAAAGTAAAGTTGCTGCTTCCAGGAACGTTCATATGAGGCAACTATTACACCTTTTACGAGGGTGAGTCAAATGAATACTTTATATATTTTTTAAATATTATTTATTGTGTAAAAGCGGTACAAAGCTGTATCACTTTTCAACATAATCTCCCCCACGCTCAATGCAAGTCCTCCAGCGCTTACAAAGTGCATAAATTCCTTTAGAAAAAAATTCTTTTGGTAGTCCGCGCAACCACTCACGCACCGCATGCCGTACCTCTTCATCAGAACCGATATTCTTTTCTCCCATTGCATCTTTGAGTGGTCCAAACATATGGAAATCACTTGAGGCAAGGTCTGGTGAATGTGGTGGATGAAGAAGACACTCAAAATGCAGGTCTGTGATTGTTGCAACTGTAGTACGGGCAGTGTGGGGCCTTGCACTGTCATGTTGCAAAAGGACAACTGCTGACAGCAATCCACGTCGCTTTGATTTGATTGCAGGCCGCAGATGACTTGTTTAGGAGATCTGTGTATGATGCACTGGTGACAGTGGTCCCTCTAGGCATGTAATGCTCCAAAATGACGCCTTTTTCGGCCGAAAAGAGAGTCAGCATAACCTTACCTGGTGATGATTCTGTTCGAAACTTCTTTGGTTTTGGTGATGAGGAATGGCACCATTCCTTGCTCGCTCTCTTCGTTTCCAGATGGTGGAAGCGAACCCAGGTTTCGTCCCCAGTAACGATTCTTGCAAGGAAGACATCACCTGCTCGTTCAAAGCGCCGAAGAATTTCTTCACAAGCATCAACACGTCGTTCTCTCATTTAGGAGTCAGCTGCCGTGGCACCCATCTTGCAGACACTTTGTGAAACTGGAGCACATCATGCACAATGTGGTGTGCTGACCCATGACTAATCTGTAAACATGCTGCAATGTCATTCAGTGTCACTCGGCGGTTTTCCTACGCTATGGCTTCAACTGCTGCAATGTTCTGTGGAGTCACAACTCGTTGTACATGACCTGGACGAGGAGCAACTTGCGAACTTCCTACTGCATTCGTAGACTTGCTGCTGTGACAAACATGCATCACCGTACTGAACCTTCATTTGTCGATGAATTTCAATAGGTTTCACACCTTCACTACGCAAAATCCGAATAACAGAACGCTGTTCTTCCCTGGCGCAAGTCGCAAGTGGGGCGGCCATCTTTATACTCATGCTGCGACGGTATGTGTGGATCTGCACTATGCTGCCACCTACAGGCCATTCTGCACGCTGTTTGTCGCACGCTTACCAACTTACAGGATAACGGTACGAAATTTCGATTTCTTATTACAAATTTAAGGTTTTCATTTGCGCCACCCTCGTAACATTACAGATGTTCCAATTGCTTACACTCTGTATTCTTTACATTTACATTTCCAACGTACTGGATAACGGGGCGAAATTTCGTCTTGTTAATAAAAATGTAAACTTTTCATTTGACTCCTCCTCTTATTACCTGGGTTTACATAAAAAACGTACTAAATTAACAATATGCATGTAAGTGATCGCAATAATACATCAGAATTTTTCTGCACTCACCACTTCTGGGTTGATCACCAATTCAAAGAAATTTGCTCCGCTATCGTCTTTCTGATACTCGAAATAGTCCAAAGTCTATCTTTGTCAGATTAATCTGATCATTCAGAGGCTGCGCTGTATTCACCGCACCCAACAAAAATTTGCCCACCGGAGTATTACCATCTCCATACACCTTATGAAAACACGTTTGTGCTTAATATCCGACTTCAGCTAATATTAAGAATGTAGAGCCCGAGTTACAGAGTTTTTAAAACATTTCCTATAGTTGCCCCATCACCTACTGCCGTCTGAAATTATTCACTTATGCTGAGTGAGGTCTCTGAACCACTAATTTGGGAATGTTGCACTGCGAGTAAAGCCTAGAAAGTGCATCTTGGAGATAATGTAATCTACATCTTGTAGCGTCCCCTTAGAAAAATTATAAATGACTGTGCTGATAAACCTCTTACGTTATTTCACTTTCCAACAGCTAAGCAAAACTGAACGTACTCAGACATTTCTCTCTTTACTTATTTTGGTCATCACTAAACTGACACACTATTTTTTTTTAGGGCAACGCAATAAGACTTTCAATAATGCCTAAAAAAAGAATGGAGCGCTCCGCGGACTTCGAACGTGGTCAAGTGACTGGGTGTCACTTGTGTCATGGGCCAACACAATATTGAATTCCAGTGTAACCGATGGAGGGTGCCACGAACTTGTAATTGATTTTCATCCAGGTGTCAGGACACTTTTGGTCACATAGTGTATGTGGCCTGGTGCCCGGCAACTAGCATCTCGGAAAATGCGGAGCTGGTTAGCTATTTGTGTGATGGTGAGTGAACACGTGTGGAAATTGGTTGAAGGGTGGTGAAACAACGTGTAGGCGACAAAGTGTTGGATGTCTACGCCTCATCACAGAACTCTCAGATAGAAGGCCGTCCCGCTCTGTGAAGCTGGACAGGTGACAATCTGCAACAAATGTGACGACGGAGTGCATGGCTTAATGAGACACAAGCGTTTAAGATGGGGCTACCCGCAGATGAACCCTACGTGTTACCATGTTGGCCCAACGACATCGTCAGTTAAGACCATAGTGGGCGCAGGATCATCGAGATTGGTCCATGGATAGCTGTAAACGAGTAATTTTGTTGTTATGTGACAGTGTCAAGTAGGGAGACAAGTGACGTGTTATGTTAAAATGTATTGATTAAAAATTCTAGGTATAGATCGCAAAAATATATTTTTTGATAACTAGTTTCATCTCAATGACCATTCTCTTCTGATCTAAAATACAGAATACTGCATATAAAATGTTAACAATAACAAGATGCGTTTCATAATTGAACTTCCATTATGCTATACATACCAATGTGAAATCATATGTTGTTCGTTGTGTATTAGCCACCAGCTGCATCGCTCTTCCAAGGGGAGACCACGATGTTGGGATCACGGATTTACTTAAAACTTTCTACACGTTTAGTAGGCCATCAAAACAACATAATGTTGAAGTAATAAAGTGCACTACTCAGGCAATGCCAAGAAAATCGCAAGAGAAGTTTTACGCGTCTATTACGGAACTGACGTATCTTTGCGAAGGTGCAGTACTTTGAGTTCATGGCGGTCAAGCGGATACGCGTATGACGTGATGGTTCTACTTCGAAATCCTGCTGAGATACCTCGACTGAAGGCCGTAATCGATGATTTTTGCCAGAGTTCAGGTGCAAAACCTAATGAAGGTGAATGCAAACTTCTTCCCTTGCGAGGTTCTGATGACGTGGTTGTTCCATGAGCTACTGCAGTGGATCGGCATACGTCACTCGCTATCACCATTGATCGTTGTCCACGCAAAGATGCATCAGTTACATAATAGACGCGTTACATAACAGGCGCGTAAAACTTCACTTGCGGTTTTTTCGTAATTGCTAGAGTAGTGCACCTTACTGCTTGCATATTATGTTGTCCTATGTTTGAAGTAAATCTGTGTCCCAACGTCGTGGACTGAAGATGGCGTAATACATCACCACAACTGGTAGCCCAATAAAACAACAGTTTGTAAATTAGACAGCTAAAAGTTGTTTGATTTGACATTCTGTACTGAATGACCGAGTCCCGCAACCATCTCTGAAAAGATGGACACATAGAGACTTTCCGAAAGGTACGGAATCAGATGCAGTACAAAAAGCAGCGCTCGAAACAGCTGGTAGGAATAAATTTTTTTTCCTTTAAATCAAATGCTTCCACAGCAGCTATGTGACACTATTGTCATACAGGCCACTGCTCTACCGAAGGCCCGCTGTTTCGTAGGCTGCCTAAGGAGTACTCAAACAACGGTCACACTAGTCGACGTAAGGTTTTTTCACATGTGACTGTCTATTCCGCAGCCTTTCATCATCATGAAATGCACAGTATTTACTCACTTTTGCCGTAAAGCGGAGTTGGATCAAATGGCTCTGAGCACTATGGGACTTAACTTTTGAGGTCTTCAGTCCCCTAGAACTTAGAACTACTTAAACCTAACTAACCTAAGGACATCACACACACCCATGCCCGAGGCAGGAATCGAACCTGCGACCGTGGTGGTCGCGCGGCTCCAGACTGTACCTATCACGTGGGTGCAGGAGCATTGAACGCTGTACATGTAGGGCCGGAGAAGACTGTGGTGATTATTACTTTGTAATAACTATATCTCAGCATCACATGTTAGTGACAGAGTCGGAAGTGTTAATGAATCAGCTGAAAGTGTTACATTATCATAAAATCAGTCTCAGGTAGCTTCACTTCTATGGAATACTGTTACAAAATTTATCGCACAATAAGATGCTCCTTATTTATTTTTATAAATGGTAGTATTGAAATCTTGTATGAATTTTATATTCTTCGGCATATAATGATTTTTTTACGTCAGTCATGTTTTACGTTTCTTCAATATACATTTCAATTTATATGAAACTGCGACAATCGCCCGTGTGTTTTCAATACCTTTGTATCGTGTCATATACATAACCCTGCCCTAGCCAATTGTTGTACACGTATACACGTGAAAGTATACCAACTATGAACTTTCAACAACCCATTAACGCTCGGCTTCCTGGCATTGCCAGAGTATGTATTTATTTCAATTTTCTATTAGTCCATCTCTTCCTTTCCCCTCTTTCTCTCCGTTTCCCCCTCCCCCTCTGTCTTTGCATCTCTTCCTCGGCCCTCTCTGCAGGCCGTTTTGACCGAGAGGTTCTATGCGCTTCAGTCTGGTAGTGCGCGACCGCTACGGTCGTAGGTTCGAATCCTGCCTAGGGCATGGATGTGTGTGATGTCCTTAGTTAGGTTTAAGTAGTTCTAAGTTCTAGGGGACTGATGACCTGAGATGTGAAGTCCCATAGTGCTCAGTGCCATTTGAACCATCCGCCCTCTCTCTGCCCCTGTCTCTATCCATCTCCCCCTCTTTCCTTTCTCCTTCCACCTTCGCCTCTCCTTTCTCTCTGTCCATTTCCCCTCCAAATCTCTCTGCCGATCTCCTCCTCCTCCCCCTATCTGTATCCATCTCCTACTTCCACCTCGCAATCTCTCCATCTCCTCCTCCAACTCCTATATCTTCACTATCAAGCTCACCCAAATAAGAGGGTCGTGGTTCTCACCCCCACAGTATTCCTTTCCAGATTGTAACTAACATAGGTATGAAATTTGCTTGAAATTGTTTCAGAGGTTTAGGATGAGCAATTTCACCAATGGCTTTGATCGCGTACGCACATGTCAAACATATTTCACATATATTTAACACATATCAGACGTATTTATTCAGATATTTCACCTGTATCTCTAGCGACTTTCGCTTTGCAGTTTCATTTTCACGCAGCTCAATGTTTGACGTCATAGCTACTGAACTATGTGCTGTAGAGTGGTATAATTTTGCAAGTGCATCCAGCGGTATGTTTTCGTATTGCCTGCAAATTTGTGTTTTGAACAGAGTTAATGCTAAAGAAGTAATAAATTAAAACATCGTGCATGGTGCGGCAGGGTTTAACATATTGCATTGTTTATATCATATCTCCTGAACCATGTGTCGTACAATGATACAATTTTTCTGGTACATTCAGTGGTATATGCGAATACTGTCTACAAAATATACTCTGAATACAGTAAGTAGTAAAAAAGTAATAAATTAAAACGCAGCGCTTCATGCAGCAGTTTTAGTGCACGAACAGAAAAAAATGTACTAAGCGATAATTTTTACCCTTTCATCATTTTGTGCGGGTCGTCATGGAGAAAGTTTCGTACTGGTTTGAAATTTTGCGTAAAGTCTGCTGTACATCTTTACGTGATTTCATTCTCTACTGCTAGAGGACCGAAGTGTGGGTATTAGCGTGTAGTGCGCCACACTAGATTCTACGTTGCTACACTCCACCCCTTTCGATAGGTAGTTGGTTGTTAAGCTCACAGCGATGATTTTCAGACAATAAGGGATATTTGTACTAAGTTTGCCTGAAATTTGTCCAGTTGTTTAGAAGGAGATGTGGAACATACGTACATGCATTGCACGAGGTGTGTGAGAAAAGTAATGAGACGGCAATATTGCGAGTGATCTGGTACCACTGTGTTGTTGTGCTTGTGAGGACCAGTGTGTTCATCCCTTCCAGGTGCTCTGTCCGAGATTCACCTCCGTACAGCAGTCACGTGATGTCTGAGAGCGCCATCAGTGAAGCTGTGTATTTGTTGTGTGTTACGAAAATGGAACAGCGGAATTTAGCGCAACGTTATGTCATCAAGGTTGTGTTAAACTTGGAGAATCCGCGACAGTGACCTTTGAAAAGTTTCAACCGTCCTTTGGGGAACATTCCTTATCAAGAGCATAATTTTTTCGCTGGCACGAATCATTTTTGGAAGGCAGAGGACAAGGTTGAGGATGAACCTCGCCCAGGGAGACTTTTAATTTAAAAAACCGATGGAGACATCGAACGTATGTGCGTTCTTGTGAGATCAGGCAGACGGTTAAGGATAATAATGATGGGTAACCTGTTTCACTGTAGACCAAATTTTGGCCGCGAAGGGTTTGTGCTACAGCAGGCCCCTAAAACATCACAGATGAGTAGTAGAACAATTGAAGAAACGCATGATTTTCTTGAAAGAATTGCCAGTGACCGCGAATGGTTTAATCGTGCGCCCACACGTGATGAATCCTGGCTCTTTGAGTGCGATTCTGAGACAAAGCGGCAAAGTGAGAAGTGGCACGCTGAGGTATCTCCTAGACCGAAAAAAGCTCGAATGAGCAAATAAAACATCAAAACAGCACTGATTTTCGTTTTTGACAATAGGGGCACGGTGCATAAATAATTTAGTCCTCCAGGGCAAACTGTCAACCAAGTGTTTTGTAAAGATGTGCTTGAAAGGAAGGCTCAGGGAAAAGGTGAATCGAGTAAGAAAGGAGATTGCAGACACAAGTGGACGCTACATCATAACACTCCACGTCACACGGCCACTTTCATCACGCAGTTTTTGAGCTCAGAAGATATTCCTGTTATTTCACAGCCCTCTATTCACCTCATATGACTCATTGTGCCCTTTTTCTTTTCCCCAAATTGAAAAATGCGTGAAAAGGATGTCGTTTTGGGGCCCTGGGGAACAAAAGGCTCTAAAAGTTGAAGCCTCCACTGGCGTATGGCTGTCGAAGGGAACTATTTTGAATGGGACAATATTGCTGTTTGAAGTAGTAAAAAATTTGGTAGATGAATAATTAGTCACTTTACTTTTCCCACACACCTCGTAAATGTATGTCCATTTTCATAATTTGTGTGGATTGAGCTACATTGTAAATAAATTTATTAAAATGGAATGGAATCGCCATAGATTGGGCACAAAAATGATGTAAATTAGAATGGATGAAGTGGGGGTACTAAAATTACATTTATTATTATGCATAAATTATAAATAAAAATTAGTAAAGGTCACGTTTATGGGCATAGAGACGACTCAGTGATGAGGCATGCAGGAGTAGTATTCATTTTATCTCCCCACATGTTTGATCTGGCAGTGTATTCAGCTGTGTTGAGGCTCATGTTATGCGTTGGTTTAAACCTTGGTTCCTATTGTGTGTCTTGTTTCCCATAGTTATTGCGATTATGCTGTTGTTCGCTCTCTCCGTGAGAGGCAGCAGCGGTGTATACCGATATTCGCACCTCGTACTATCTTCGGTCTGGTGCTTATAGTTTCCCGCTGTGCTGTGTGCGAGCAGTCGGTCGTTTGGCGTGGAGCAGCGAGGAAATCTCCGCAGGGTGTAGTTTGGCCGGGGCCGCTGGCGGTCTCTACGCAGTGTCGGAGTGTGTGCGGCTGTTCCCATTGCTATGAGGTCCGTGGGTCACCGACCCTGGACACGAAAGTTGAGTTTTAATTTAATCTATCAGCAAATTCAGACTTCACATTGTGCCCTCTGGTTCTCGTTGTTGGCTGTTGGGACATTCCCGCGAACAACAAAGTGTATGCACGAGTTGGCGAAGGTTTAGCCACCATCCGGCGGAGTCTAACTGTATTTGGGTATTTGCAATTGAAGTGCACCAGTGGAATTTTGTGGGTTGTGGCCGTTAACGTTCCAGTTACCTGCCCTGGCAGTTGACGTAAATCCAGGCAGTGTCGTTTCCTCACCGTGTTGTCACTGTCCTGCATGGTGTGTATGCTTGGTTGTGGGCGTTTTGCATTGAACTCCCGGTTGTCTGCTGGTCGAGTGGAGCGCAAATTACCTCGTCGGTGGCTCCGTTGACTGTCTGTTGGTTGGGCTGTCGTCGGATCGAGAATGGCTGGGCCGACTGCTTGTCTCACCTAAGTGGTCGTTAGTATTTCACGTGCTGGCCGACCCCAAAACTTCAGAGCGCCTTTAGCTGCACCGCCTTTTCTTATTTTCTGTTGTGTGTATTTGTATGGCTCATAGTCGATGGTTTTGAATTAAAGTTGAATTGAAACTTCCTGGCAGATTAAAACTGTGTGCCCGACCGAGACTCGAACTCGGCACCTTTGCCTTTCGCGGGCAAGTGCTCTACCATCTGAGCTACCGAAGCACGACTCACGCCCGGTCCTCACAGCTTTACTTCTGCCAGTATCTCGTCTCCTACCTTCCGCGAAAGTCCCGAGTTCGAGTCTCGGTCGGGCACACAGTTTTAACCTGCCAGGAAGTTTCATATCAGCGCACACTCCGCTACAGAGTGAAAATCTCATTCTGGAAACATTCCCCAGGCTGTGGCTAAGCCATGTCTCCGCAATATCCTTTCTTTCAGGAGTGCTAGTTCTGCAAGGTTCGCAGGAGAGCTTCTGTAAACTTTGGAAGGTAGGAGACGAGATACTGGCAGAAGTAAAGCTGTGAGGACCGAGCGTGAGTCGTGCTTCGGTAGCTGAGATGGTAGAGCACTTGCCCGCAAAAGGCAAAGGTCCCGAGTTCGAGTCTCGGTCAGGCGCACAGTTTTAATCTGCCAGGAACTTTCATATCAGCGCACACTCCGCTGCAGAGTGAAAATCTCATTCTAAAGTTGAATTGTTTTTAGTGGTGTTTTAAGTCTACATCTACATCTACATTTATACTCCGCAAGCCACCCAGCGGTGTGTGGCGGAGGGCACTTTACGTGCCACTGTCATTACCTCCCTTTCCTGTTCCAGTCGCGTATGGTTCGCGGGAAGAACGACTGTCTGAAAGCCGCCGTGCGCGCTCTAATCTCTCTAATTTTACATTCGTGATCTCCTCGGGAGGTATAAGTAGGGGGAAGCAATATATTCGATACCTCATGCAGAAACGCACCCTCTCGAAACCTGGCGAGCAAGTTACACCGCGATGTAGAGCGCCTGTCTTCCAGAGTCTGCCACTTGAGTTTGTTAAACATCTCCATAACGCTATCACGGTTACCAAATAACCCTGTGACGAAACGCGCCGCTCTTCTTTGGATCTTCTCTATCTCCTCCGTCAACCCGATCTGGTACGGATCCCACACTGATGAGCAATACTCAAGTATAGGTCGAACGAGTGTTTTGTAAGCCACCTCCTTTGTTGATGGGCTGCATTTTCTAAGGACTCTCCCAATGAATCTCAACCTGGTACCCGCCTTACCAACAATTAATTTTATATGATCATTCCACTTCAAATCGTTCCGCACGCATACTCCCAGATATTTTACAGAAGTAACTGCTACCAGTGTTTGTTCCGCTATCATATAATCATACAATAAAGGATCCTTCTTTCTATGTATTCGCAATACATTACATTTGTCTATGTTAAGGGTCAGTTGTCACTCTTCCTGCATTTCGCTAAAATTTTCTAATGCTGCAACTTCTATGTATACTACAGCATCATCCGCGAAAAGCCGCATGGAACTTCCGACACTATCTACTAGGTCATTTATATATATTGTGAAAAGCAATGGTCCCATAACACTCCCCTGTGGCACGCCAGAGGTTACTTTAACGTCTGTAGACGTCTCTCCATTGATAACAACATGCTGTTCTGTTTGCTAAAAACTCTTCAATCCAGCCACACAGCTGGTCTGATATTCCGTAGGCTCTTACTTTGTTTATCAGGCGACAGTGCGGAACTGTATCGAACGCCTTCCGGAAGTCAAGAAAAATAGCATCTACCTGGGAGCATGTATCTAATATTTTCTGGGTCTCATGAACAAATAAAGCGAGTTGGGTCTCACACGATCGCTGTTTCCGGAATCCATGTTGATTCCTACATAGTAGATTCTGGATTTCCAAAAACGACATGATACTCGAGCAAAAATCATGTTCTAAAATTCTACAACAGATCGACGTCAGAGATATAGGTCCATAGTTTTGCGCATCTGCTCGACGACCCTTCTCTGTGCTCTTTTCCAATCATTTGGAACCTTCCGTTCCTCTAGAGACTTGCGGTACGCGGCTGTTAGAAGGGGGGCAAGTTCTTTCGCGTACTCTGTGTAGAATCGAATTGGTATCCCGTCAGGTCCAGTGGACTTTCCTCTGTTGACTGATTCCAGTTGCTTTTCTATTCCTTGGACACTTATTTCGATGTCAGCCATTTTTTCGTTTGTGCGAGGATTTAGAGAAGGAACTGCAGTGCGGTCTTCCTCTGTGAAACAGCTTTGGAAAAAGGTGTTTAGTATTTCAGCTTTACGCGTGGCATCCTCTGTTTCAATGCCATCATCATCCCGGAGTGTCTGGCTATGCTGTTTCGAGCCACTTACTGATTTAACGTAAGACCAGAACTTCTGAGGATTTTCTGTCAAGTCGGTACACAGAATTTTACTTTCGAATTCACTGAACGCTTCACGCATAGCCCTCCTTACGCCAACTTTGACATCGTTTAGCTTCTGTTTGTCTGAGAGGTTTTGGCTGCGTTTAAACTCGGAGTAGGCCATCAGCCACTTTAAAATTAAAATTCCTTGCTTGTTAAGTGTTAGATTGTTTGCGCCTTCAGCCTGATTAAAATATTGTTTATAGATAAAGCCTTGGGCCTTCTGCCTACTAAAAATTATTTTAGTTGTGTTTTGAGTCATGGGCCTTCAGCCGTTTTAAAATTAAAATTCCTTACTTGTCAAGTATTAGATTGCTTGGGGCGCTCAGCCTAATTTAAGATAAAGCTTTGTTGTTTAAACTTATTTTACCTTGAGTTTTAAGTCATGGGGCCTTCAGCCGTTTTTAAATTATGGATCTTTGTCTTTCGAGCATCAGACTGTTTGGGGCCTTCAGCCTAATTGAAGATAAGGCCTTCTGCCTTGTGTTTTGTTTATTTAATTTTACCTTGAGTCTTAAATCATGGACCTTCAGCAGTCTTTAAATTAAGGATGTTGCTTTTCAAGTGTTATATTTTGGGCCTTCAGCCAAATTGTAGAACTTACTTAACGTGAGGCCTTCTGCTCTCTAAATATTCTCCTTCGCGTCTGAATTTTGAGTTAATGGCTTTCAGCCGCTTTTTTGAAAAATTAAAGTGGTTGTGCCCTTAAGGCATAAGATAGTGTGGCGTATTTAGCCGATAACTAAGTTCAAGAATTTGAGCTGCAATGTTTGGTGAAATAAATAAAGTTATATGTGTTCGAGTGTAGCTGACAGCCGCTCATTTTGGCCCCTTTCCACAATTACAACTACGTGTCCTGCCCTGCGGGCGTAGCAGGGCGTTTCATGCATGAAGCCATAGGCGGCTGGCGTGTTATCCGTGTGAGATGCGAATCTCCAGATGAGCCGACATGACGTGGTTGTCAGCTGTCTCACAGCCTGTGGCTCCTATTTTCCCATCGACCCATACCCACAACTTTATGGGTGACGCTCACATCAGATTTACGCACACCAAGTTGATTGATTCTTTCCTTAACGCTCTCCAGATAAAACCGCCACGTGACGGATGACACAGTGTTATTGTACGGGCCGCCGCTGCCATCCGCTGTTCCTGAGATTACATGCAACATCTTTTGTCTGCAGTGATTCGACTGAAGAAGCGAGTTCCAAGTTATATTTGGAGGTGGAGATCAGGTAACAAGAACAGAGTAGATTCGAACATCGGACCGAAAGAACGACCATCCAACAAGGACTAGAAACTGAGAACGACGCAAGATGACAATAGACATCGGGATAAATGCGGAAACCAGTTTAAAAGTATAAAAAGAGGGTGGAAAACAGACTGGCATACCTAAAGAATGCAATCACACTGCCCTATGTGAAATGGCATGTGAATCACAGCATGATATTTGATGTGAATCTTTGGAAGTAATCTCCAGAATGACCTTTGAAATGAATCTCAGGAGAGCTGCTGCTTGGGAATTTGTTTCTTCCCCCATTATTGTCCTTTAAGCTGCTGAATTTCCAGTCGTATCTTTCTTTCGTTAGTGGGGTGTTTTCGATTTCAACGATAGACGCTGGGTAACACCAACCGGCCAGTCCTGGCTACAGGGAGCCAACCATTTCAGTCTCTCCTCGAAAAGTCCCTAAATGCTGGCCAGTGTGGAATATACGAAGGCTATTCGGAAAGTAAGTTTCGATCGGGCGCGAAATGGAAACCATTGTGAACATCCGATGAAGCTTTGCACAGATATGTAGGGCAGTGCTTCTAGTATGCCCATCGATCGCATCACGTCGCTCTTTTCAGTTCTGTGTGCACAGTGAGCACGTACAGATGCCTAGGAAATAGTCTGCCGCCAAGTATGAGGGCCTGGTGAGAGATTTCGCCTGATGTCGCGCAGTTGCCGTAACACAATTGTCATGCGGCTCCTTCTTCATGAGAATTCAAATGGCTCAAATGGCTCTGAGCACTATGGGACTTAACATGTGAGGTCATTAGTCCCATAGAACTTAGAACTACTTAAACCTAACTAACCTAAGGACACCACACACATCCATGCCCGAGACAGGATTCGAACTTGCGACCGTAGCAGCAGCGCGATTCCGGACTGAAGCGCCTAGAATCGCTCGGCCACCCCGGCCGGCTCATGACAATTCTCGGCCCCACTATGCGGGGGCAATGAAGATGCTCCTCCAGCGTTTTCGATGGGAAGTGTTTGATCACCCACAATATAGCCTGGACCGTGGTGCTACTCAGTTCTTTAGAAAATCAAAAATTACAATCTCACCACAGTTATTTAAAGGAAATAGGAAGCCCGGGATCACTAGTGATGGACAAGCTTGTGATTGTTTCACAATTTTAATTTCACTCAAAACAACACTTTATAACAAAATTCAATTCGGACATTTTCCCTCTTACTGATGCAATACACAAATATTGACTTTAATTGAATTACATAAACACGAATAAGAACCATATTTTGCCTCCGCAACCAAAATCATAGATGGCAGACACGGTGAAAAAATCATTCATAAACAATCGTTCTATTTTTACCATATCTCAAAAGACTATTAACAAAATACACATGCAACCCAAAGTTACACAGCCACATAATACCACAGCTTCATTAAAAAAACAAGATCTTAAAGCTTAATAAAACTGAACTGCCCACATAAAGGTCCACAGTGAAACATGCTTATACTAAAAATACAAAGTGGGCCAACCAAGGTTGCAAAACTGGCACACAGGAAAAATAACAAGTTGCACATTCATTAAAGATACACAGATGATTAACATAAGTGTTAAATAAGAAAGGCTAGTAACAGTAAAAAGACTTACAGATACGCTATTATTAACAAAGTGGCCTAACGGACATAATGACTCAGAATGATTACCAAATTGCACTTAACTCTAGAGAACAGTGTTAAGACCCACAGCAGTATTTGGAAGCTATAACGCTACCTACGGCCGGCAGGCAACACGAGCGTCCACTCCCCACGGCTTGTGCACAGACTCACTAGCAGGCGGTATATATTTATATACAGGGTGAGTCACCTAACGTTACCGCTGGATATATTTCGTAAATCATATCAAATACTGACGAACCGATTCCACAGACCGAACGTGAGGAGAGGGGCTAGTGTAATTGTTTAATACAAACCATACAAAAATGTACGGAAGTATGTTTTTAACACAAACCTACGTTTTTTTAAGTGGAACCCCGTTAGTTTTGTTAGCACATCTGAACATATAAACAAATACGTAATCAGTGCCGTTCGTTGCATTGTAAAATGTTAATTACATCCGGAGATATTGTAACCTAAAGTTGACGCTTGAGTACCACTCCTCCGCTGTTCGATCGTGTGTATCGGAGAGCACTGCAACATACATCGCGTTTCTACAGAATGATCTGCCAACGTTGCTCGAAAATGTCCCACTGGAAACGCGTCGACGAATGTGGTATCAGCATGATGGTGCATCTGCACATTCCGCAATTAACACTAGGCTGACCCTTAACAGAATGTTCGACGGGCGTTTCATAGGACGTGGAGGACGCATAAATTGGCCAGCCCGTTCTCCTGATCTTACACCTCTGGACTTCTTTCTGTGGGGTACGTTAAAGGAGAATGTGTACCGTGATGTGCCTACTACCCCAGAGGATATGAAACAACGTATTGTGGCAGCCTGCGGCGACATTACACCAGATGTACTGCGGCGTGTACGACATTCATTACGCCAGAGATTGCAATTGTGTGCAGCAAATGATGGCCACCACATTGAACATCTATTGGCCTGACATGTCGGGACACACTCTATTCCACTCCGTAATTGAAAACGGAAACCACGTGTGTACGTGTACCTCACCCCTCATGGTAATGTACATGTGCGTCAGTGAAAAAGGCCATTAAAAAGGTATTAGCATGTGGACGTAATGTGCTGTTCCAGTCTCTTCTGTACCTAAGGTCCATCACCGTTCCCTTTGGATCCCTACGTAATTCGGTGCTCTCCGATACACACGATCGAACAGCGGAGGAGTGGTGCTCAAGCGTCAACTTTAGGTTACAATATTTCCGGATGTAATTAACATTTTACAATGCAACAAACAGCACTGATTACGTATTTGTTTATATGTTCAGATGTGCTAACAAAACTAACGGGGTTCCATTTAAAAAAACGTAGGTTTGTGTTAAAAAACATACTTCCGTGCATTTTTTTATGGTTTGTATTAAACAATTACACTAGCCCCTCTCCTCACGTTCGGTCTGTGGAATCGGTTGGTCAGTATTTGATGTGGTTTACGAAATATATCCAGCGGTAACGTTAGGTGACTCACCCTGTATAGTCCGATTGGCCACACACTGTCCTTAGAAGAATCCGTAACTGCACCGACGCCAGGAAAAGAGCAGACTTAACAAATGGGCCTGCAGCACAAATAGATTGCAATAAAAACAAGGTCAAATCACAGCCACACTGGAATATATAATAAGCATGCACCAGAATTCTTATGGAGCAATACTCTAACATTACCCATCTCCTAGTAAATTAGCAGGAAACTTAGAGATCACTTCCAGTTGCCTTAAGGCACATACCAAATCCTGCCGTGACAAATGATTAAACCATTAATTCTACGGCTCCCGGGCGCGTACATAACCGCAACCAGTCCCAAAGCGGTCAATATGTCCTAAAACAAGTTAAAATTTGCATGAAAACCACTTGAAACAGACACTCCACAGATGATGAGAAACGAAATAGGCACTGTGGAAACAAGTTCAGAACCATCTCCGGCAGCCACAATAAGTATTAACAATCTTCTTCGTTAAGCACAGAGTAGAAGTCATACGTAACTTGGAGCTTGCAAATTACGAGCTGGGAAGCTGTTCAGCGTGGGACGACGAACCCACCACAATGCACGTCAAGGAGCCCAATGATCGGCACCGTACATCCGGAGCGAGCCAAAAGACAAGGGCGGGGAGCACGGGGGGGCCCATGCACCACGGTTAGGGACGCCGGCTTGTTTTCTACACAAGTTGGCTCGATGAACGCCGACCGGAGACTTCCTTGTCACACGTTCACCCTGAAAACCGCCGAGGCGAGCAGTTAAAGACAGCCGAATATCGATATCAGCGATGCGACTAGAACACCCTACCGCCAGTCGCCACGGCTCATAGTCCATAAGTAGCTGCCCCTAGTTTCATCTCTGCTCACATGGGCCATTGAGTTGAACACAACATTGTGGTTCAGTCAACCATGGACCGGCGGAGTGTTGTCGAAGAGAAGAGGTGGCTGCCTCCAATGACGAGAGTATTGGAAAGTTCGTACAACGCTACGACAATTTTTTAAGTCGGAGAGGCGACTATGTAGAGAAGTACCTGGGAGGTGTAGCTAACTGTTGCAAATAAAACATTTTTGATTCTCACAGTGGTTTCCACTTCACCACCGATCGGAACATACTTTCCGTATGAACTCGGCCCATGATCACATGGCAGCCCCACACTGTCTCAAGTCACGGCGTCAGCTACTGTCCACGGCGAGTTCCCTGGTAGCTTTACAAGCCAAATTTTCTTGAGAAATGGGCGTGACTGCATCCACATATTGTCACTGCATTCTTGAGTTGCAAAGATGGCTGCAGATATTCACTTCTCACTTCAAATCATACCTCAAGAAAGCAGTCGATTTCGATTTCGCACCTGTCGTTGTCGTGTACTTCACTATAACACTGTATCTTACAGTTCATTATTTCCGTCGTGAGTCAGTTACAGCTCAATATCCCGGCCACGAAAACAGTGGAAACAACTGTGCTTCCAAAAAGGCTTTTACTTCGAACATCACTGTGACTGGGAATTGTCCTGCTGAAATATGCAATGTGGAGTCTCTAGCAGGAAAAGAATACCTCGGGTTCTGCCTCCTTATGTAGCAGATCATATTATGTTTCATTCCAAACTAACATTGTCGCTATCTGTCTACTAGGCAGCTCATGACTCTACCTGCCAGGCTGAACTTATCTGGTGCCGGCCGGTGTGGCCGAGCGGTTCTAGGTGCTACAGTATGGAACCGCGCGACCGCTACGGTCGCAGGTTCGAATCCTGCCTTGGGCATGGATGTGTATGATGTCCTTAGGTTAGTTAGGTTTAAGTAGTTCTAAGTTCTAGGGGACTGATGATCTCAGATGTTAAGTCCCATAGTGCTCAGGGCCATTTGAACCATTTGAACTTATCTGGTAATACAGTCGTCGACTCGAACTGGTGGCACGCAGACCACTACTTCACAGGAGAGGAGGGATGGGGGATCATGGGATACACACAAAGAACAGTTTACTACAACAGTTTGTGTGTTTGCGCGTATCAAATTCCACATATTTCTGCTAACTTATGATACAGAAAATAGCATGAACACTAAGAGACTCGAAAATGGCAAGAGATTCTAGGAAATTTCATGCTGTCATTAGCACAGTATAGGCTATTTTAAACAGATTCATTCGGTTTCGCAACATTTTTTCCTATACGTGAATGAAGTAAGGACGTGAACTAAAATCTGAAACAGAAAGTTTATCTGGGCACCACGAGTAACTAGGTAGTTCATGTGTTTGCCAATAGAGGTCTTCTTGGTGCGTCAAACCGAGGTGGTGATACCACAGCAACAACAGGTATTCTGCATTCTCAGTTTCAACAGTACAGTTCATCTCCAAATCAGCAAAAATATAAGTGCGATTGCTGCTCGTTTCACTTGCAGCAATTTAATCATCCCTTTTTACACCAGACTACAAAAAAAAATAGAAAAGCTGTTAAAACATTTCCACGTACTACGGAGGAGCTATATGCGCAGGTCGAGACTGCTACAGTGCAACTTGGCACCACTACTTTCAAGACACTGCTTGTGTGTATAATGATAATACAGAGGAACTCCTGTGTGCTTATTAAGGACCTAGAGAATACTGCACAGCGTTTTTCACTTAGTCCACGGAAGTCTACTCATCACACCATCCGAGAGTTAGCCAGTCTCATGTGTCTGTCTGGCGCGTTTTGCGGCGACGTTTCTGTTTAAAACCGTACAGGATAGAGTGCATTCAAGCCCTTCATAATGGTGATAATCAACGAGTAGTTTTATGAATTAATTCTGGGTGTGCAGGTGGAAGAGAAAAGTTTACTTTCGCGCCCAGAGTTCAGTAATGAGACTATTGTTACGCGACAAATTAGTGAGGAAAGGGGAGAGTAAAATTTTCTAAGTTTGAACAGCCGGCGTTACTCAGTCACGCGGAAGCATCAACAGCCGCCAGCCACAAAGAATGAACTTGTCAACGCTGTTACCCGGTAAGGGAGCCAACAGCCTCCACACTCTTGAGCAGGACTGCGAGCGAGCTCAGAACAAAATCGTAAGAAGAGTGCAGACCGAATCGCCTTCGTAACATTTATGGATAAACATCGCCTAGCCCCCGCTAAGGAATGAAGACACTGTAACAAATTCGCTAAGTACATATAGCGGAATTGAAGGTCGATGACAACTCGAGAAGATCAGAACCGATATGTTCATTATGAATGAGACGTCGTAGAGTGGAACCGCTCCTCTTCGACCTAAGTACCCTACCCCCACTGGCTAAAAGCACTCGATCAGTAGGATCGACGGCGTTCATGTCGTTGGCACCCCACTCTCTGGTTATGGTGCGTAACACTTTCTGTGTGAAATTATTCTAGTGTTTTTCTTACAGCGATCCATAGTCTTGGATAATGAAGTTCAGCATCCAGCATCCAGCTCAACAGCCAGCACTGGTGGGTTGGAAGGGGTTTACCAACACAGTTCCGCTCCAGGGCACAAGCTGCCCTAACACTCCAGCGTCGCATGAGTCTGGTGGCCTAGCGTACTGGCGGGCTAGCGTCAGCATTCAGCACGACATCACAGCATCCGAAATTGCGGTCCATCTGGTGGGACAATACGGGCAGCGATCTGTGAGGGATTCAGTACTCCCCGAAGCAGCGTGTGAATCACATACATACGTCGCGGTCGCCGCCAACTCGAAGCAGGGCTATCGATAGGGCGTGCGTACCTTGCCAGCGGACGGCAGACCACCTCACCACGGTGTCATCGACTGCTTCTCCGAGTTGATGCAGCGTCGTCGGCAGTCGTGAGTCCGCTGGTAGATTCAGCAGATTCCTGTCCGGATACATAGCTAAGAGCTGTCGCAGAAGACACGGAACCGACTTTTATTCTGAAAAGTAAATGGAATAACCTTGAATACAGGTCCTCGGTCTGCATCCTGACAAAAGAGTAGGGATTTCCAGCCCGGTAGTGGGCGATCCCTGCAGTAAGTTCATTTTAAATGCAAAAGTCAATCGCCGCAACGTAAAAACTTCAGGACAACTGCAATAATCTTATCGAGCATTAGAGACACTTTCCACAGCCTTATCTTTTTTCCTGAGGAAAGAATTGTGAAAAGGCGGTTAGTGATATCACGTACCTGAATATGTTCGAGCTCTGGCATTTCCATAATTGCGACAACATCCCAAAAATCTCTTTTTTCAACAGGACGCAGTACCACAGAACTGGCATTTGCATGTAAGAACATTTCTCAACACTTATCCACTCCAGCGATGGATCGGCCATGGAGGGTGGGCTCCGTGGGCCTACTCCGGCTTATTCTGACGCTATTATAAGTGCGACAGGTACAGCAATTCTTCCGACCAACCAGTTTTGCGCGATGGTACTTCTGATCAGAGCTTCCCCACTGCTGCGGCCTCCTTACGCGCAACTACAAAGAGGTGCGTCGCCATTACTGCTCGTTCAGCTCGCAGCAGTTTAACCTGTGCTCTTACGTTCTTCCCTAACCGTACCTTAGTAACTTTCATATTCGGAAACGAACAGCCAAATATGTTTGTCGAGCACAAATATAAGTGTCATTGCTGCTCGTTTCACTTGCAGCAATTCAATCATCCGTTTTTACACCAGACTAAAAAAAAAAATAGTAAAGCTATTGAAACATTTCCATGTATTATGGAGGAGCTATACGCCCAGGTCACAATTTAGCAGTGAAGAGTAAGCTGAAGTTTCCGTGACAGGAAGAATCCGTGCCCAAAGAATTGGGATATGGAACTATTAAGCAACGAAGAGGTACGCTTGAAGTTCTCTGAGGCTATACATAAGCAGTAATGAATAGTTCCGTAGGCAGTTCATTTGAGGAGGAATTGACATACCTAAAAAATGCAATCACAGAAGTTGGGAAGAGGTACAAGGTAGATAACTGGGAAGAAACCAAGCGTAACACAAGAAATACTTCAGCTGATTGACGAAAGAAGGAAGTACAAAAATGTTCATGGAAATTCAGGTATACTGAAATACAAGCCCCTTAGGAATCAAATAAATCGGAAGTGCAGGGAAGCTACTCGAAACGACTGCATGAAAAATGTGAAGGAATCGAAAAAGAAATGATAACCGGAAGGACTGACTTAGCATAAAGAAAAGCCAAAACAACCTTCCGTGAAATTAAAAGTAAGAATGCTGATATTAATAGCAGTTCCACTGTTAAACGCAGAAGATAGAGAGAATAGCTGGAAAGAGAACACTGAAGGCCCTTGTGATGAGGAAGACTTGTCTGATGATATGCTACAAGAAGAAACAAGAGTCGATATAGAAGAGAAAGAGTTTTAGAATCGGAATTTGAAGGAGATTTGGAAGACTTAAGATCAAATAAGGCTGAACGCATATATAATATTCCATCCGAATTTCTAAAATCAATGTAGGAATTGGCAACGAAACTACTATTCACACTGGTTTGTAGAATGTATGAGACTGGCGATATACCATCAGACTTTCGGAAAAACCTTCATCCACGTAATTCCGAAGATAGCAGCAAGAGCTGACAAGTGGGAGAATAATCGCCCTATCAGCCGGACAGCTTATGCATCCAAATTGAGGTCAAGAGTAGTACGCAGAAGGATGGATTAGAAAAGTGAGGATCTGTTAGATGACAATCATTTTGACTTTAGTAAAGGCAAAGGCACCAGAGAGGCAGTTCTGATGTTTCGCGTGGTAATGGAAACAAGACTGAAGAGAAATCAAGTCATGTTCATGGGATTTGTCGTTCTGGAAAAAGCGTTCGACAGTGTAAAATGGTGCAAGGTGTTTTGAAATTCTGAGAGAAACAGGGCTACGCTACAGAGAAAGACGTGTGATACACGATATGTATAAGAACCAAGAGGATCAATAAGACTGTAAGACCGCGACGAAGTGCGAGGATTGAAAGGGGTGTGCGAGTGGAACGTAGTATTCTCCCCCTACTGCTCAATTCCTAGCCAAGAGAAGACTACTGGAATCAAAGGCAGATCTTGATTTCAGGAAGAAATGTCTGAGCATGTACGTTTGGAGCACGGTAGTGAAACAGAAATGTGGGAAAACCGGAACAGAAGAGAATCGAAGAACTTGAGATGCGTTGTTACAGAAGAATGTCGAAAAATAGGTGGACTGGTAAGATTAGAAATGGGGAAATTCTCCGCAAAAAAGGAAACAGTGAGAAGAAGATGGGACAGTGTGATAGGACATCTGTTAAGACGTCAGGGAATAACGTCCATGATACTAGAGGTAGCTTTAGAGGGTAAGAACAGTAGGAAGACTGGAATACATCAAGCAAACAGTTGAGGACGTAGGTCACAAGTGCTACTTTGAGATGAAGAGTCTGAAAAAAAATAAAGATAGGTAGAGAGAGAGAGAGAGAGAGAGAGAGAGAGAGAGAGAGAGAGAAAAGGAATGAAAATGTACTATGTTCATAGTCAATCCAAAGTCTAAAAAAAATGTGTTGTTCTTACAGAAAAATCACAGCAACAACCAACTACTTTTACACCATGCTATTTCCGATCAGAGCCTCTCTCACTGCTGCGGCTTCCTTCAGCGAGGGAAAAAGCCAAGGATAAAATATTAGTGGTCGGAAACACCAGGTTGATGTCACAGGTCGCGAAGTCCACGATCGGAAAGTCTGTGACGGCAGGGATGTAGAGGTCTTGCAGTTGGACTGTTAGCATCCAGCTCGAGTAACCATTGTATGTGACCATTTTTTGTAAAGGTTTGTGAAAGACATGATCTATTAGCGTATCCTTCCAACAACTTACGATGAAGTACGATGCCGCCTAACGACAGCGGTGACTCCATTAATTCTGGCGTGTCGAAAAAGCTGCCAGGCGCTGACGCCACACTGCAAAACACCGCCGTGGTGTTGGTTGCCAGCTCAGCCCCTGGGAGTATACAACGTTCCAGCCCCGCGATTTGCAGCGCGACCATAGAGAGGCTTCGCGTTCACCAGACCAAAGCAACAGATGGAATGTGATACAGCACGAGAGGTCGCTCCTGCCACAAACCTTTTACTGCATCGGCCAATGCCACTGCAGTGAATCAGGAGGGAGTGTACCTCTGCTTTGCGGGTATTTAGTACCGCACCGACGACGATTCCCGCCACCGTCGACCGCCGCCTCTCCTGGATCACCCATCTCCACACAGTCCAAGCCAAAGCACGTAACCATCTCCGTCTCCTCAAACTCCTTTCCGGTCGAACATGGGGATTAGACCCACTATCCTACATACCTATAAGTCCCTCACCCGCCCCGTTCTGTGGTATGCCCACCCCACTTGGATCTCCGACCCCCCCCCCCCCTCCCCACCTACTGCAGATCCCTCCAAATCCTTGAGCGCCATGCACTCCGCCTTGGTTATTGCATCTGTCTCCCATCCCCCACGCGGAGCCTCTATGATTTGATCCCCTTCCCCCATCTCCTCCTGTTCCTTGAACAAATATGAATCCTATTCGTCTCTCACAAACTGGATCCTCCCCATTCTTTGGTCTCCCGCATCCTCTCCCACCCCAGCTCACTGTTGCGCCTGTACCACAGTGTCCCGCCTGGTCTCCACACACTCCATACCCTCACCCAAGGTGGCTTCCGCCAACTCCTCACGCCTTCCATCTACCCCTCCTACCAGATCTAATCCCCCCTTCTTCCCCACCCCCCATCCTCAGGGATCCCTCTCTCCCTCCCTCTCCCCCTTCCCTTCTTTCTCCTTTTCCCTTGACACCCACCTTCTTTCTCCTTTCCACCCCCCAGGCTTCCGGCTCCTTTCCTTCTCCCCTTCACCACCCCCTTCTCCCCCCTCCTGGTTTCCCCCTACTGTCTCTCCCCCTCCGTTTTCTTCCCCCCAACCCTTTGAGCAGTGATTTTTAACGTTTTTGTTGTGGTGTCAGTGATTCTCCAGTGCCATGTGCAGTGCTACGATTCATCGCCACCAACAGTGTCGCCCTTGTTACTCATTTGTGTTCCCACTATGGTGATTCTTTGTTTGTGCTTCGGTCTACAGTGATCATTCTCCACATGTGTGTGTGGCTCTCATCTATGCTTTTTAATCTACCTTTTATACTCATCTGTTTTTCTTATCGTTTATTCACCCATTTTTACCCTTTTCATTTATGTATTTTTCTCTCGTGCTTATGTTTTTTGTAACTCTCTTGGATGAAGAATGGCGTATTGTGCCGCTGTCAGCCCGCCCCATTATCGGGAGTGAAATGACAATAAAGAAAAAAAGAAGATTACGGTAGTTATGACGAAGCTAGGCAAGAGCAGAAGCCTTCTCCAGGTCAAGCGCTGCCTCGATCGCAAGCCGGCTTTGTTGCTAAGGGACCTGGAGACTTGCTCGTGAAACTGTTGGTATTCTGTCAGACTCATTTGGCAAGAATGTAGAAACTGTAAACTCGTACAGACCATCTTAAGTGTTAGTCTATTCCAATGTGCTCCGCTCAAGGAGAGAGAGAAATTAATCATTTGGTAGGCGAACTAGTGGAGAATGAGCTCTGAGTCTAGCAGCTTTCATTGTGTTGTTTCTCAACCATGACTTATTTTCCAAGTACTTGCTTTTAGTTGTGAACTTATTGTCCTGTTAGGAACTAATTACAAAGTTTGTTACTTGTGATGACCCGTTGTGTTGAATACATTGTGTTCTTAAATATGGAGCATGAACCACGTGCTCATGTGTTTCTTGCGGAAGCATTCCACGTCCAGGATACATCAAATTTCGTACACTATTGCAGAAGTATGGACAGTGTCTGAATGATATCTAAATGTCTGTCACGCGTTCACTGGAGGGACAATGTATGTCTCTGGAAGGCAGAGGTCTAAATCAAAATTTGATCCTGAATGTCATTGTAAAATGTCCTGCATGGCTGTATGTGCAAGCATTTCCTTCTAAAATTGGATGGCCCTTTGAAAATAAAATGTTTTTAGTCCTGTGAGTAAGCTAAAATTGATCCCAAGTTTCTATACTACTGGCCATTAAAATTGCTACTCCAAGAACAAATGGAGATGATAAACAGGTATTCATTGGACAAATACATTATACAAGAACTGACATGTGATTACATTTTCGCGCAATTTGGATGCATAGATCATGAGAAATCAGTACACAGAACAACCACCTCTGCCCGCAATAACGGCCTTGATACGCCTGGGCATTGAGTCAAACAGAGCTTGGATGGCGTGTACAGGTACAGCTGTCCATGCAGCTTCAACGCGATACCAAAGTTCATCAAGAGTAGTGACTGGTGTATTGTGACGAGCCATTTGCTCGGCCATCATTAACCAAACGTTTTCAATTGGTGAGAGATCTGGAGAATGTGCTGGCCAGGGCAGCAGTTGAACATTTTCTGTATCCAGAAAGCCCCGTTCAGGACCTGCAACATGCGGTCGTGCGTTATCCTGATGAAATGTAGGGTTCGCGGGGATCGAATGAAGGGTAGAGCAACGGGTCGTAACACATCTGAAATGTAACGTCCACTGTTCAAAGTGCCGTCAATGCGAACAAGAGGGGACCGAGACGTGTAACCAATGGCACCCCATACCATCACGCTGGGTGATACGGCAGTTTCGCGATGACGAATACACGCTTCCAATGTGCGTTCACCGCGATGTCGCCAAACACGGATGCGACCATCATGATGCTGTAAACAGAACCTGGATTCATCCGAAAAAATGAAGTTTTGCCATTCGTGCACCCAGGTTCGTCGTTGAGTACACCATCGCAAGCGCTCCTGTCTGTGATGCAGCGTCAAGGGTAACCGCAGCCATAGTCTCCGAGCTGATAGTCCATGCTGGTGCAAACGTAGTCGAACTGTTCGTGCGCATGGTTGTTGTCTTGCAAACGTCCCCATCTGTTGACTCATGGATCGAGACGTGGCTGTACGATCCGTTACAGTCTTACCGATAAGATGCTTGTCATATTGACTGCTAGTGATACGAGGCCGTTGGGATCCAGCACGGCGTTCCGTATTACCCTCCTGAACCCACCGATTCCATATTCTGCTAACAGTCATTGGACCTCGACCAATGCGAGCAGCAGTGTCGCGATAAGATAAACCGCAATCGCGATAAGCTACAATCAGACCTTTATCAAGGTCGGAAACGAGATGGTACGCATTTCTCCTCCTTACACAAGGCATCACAACAACGTTTGACCAGGCAACGCCGGTCAACTGCTGTTTGTGTATGAGTAATCGGTTGGAAACTTTCCTCATGTCAGCACGTTGTAGGTGTCACCACCGGCGCCAGCCTTGTGTGAATGCTCTGAAAAACTAATCTTTTGCATATCACAGCATCTTCTTCCTGTCGGTTAAATTTCGCGTCTGTAGCACGTAATCTTCGTGGTGTAGCAATTTTAATGGCCAGTAGTGTATTTTCATTCATGTAGAAGATATGTGGTTTTGGAATAAGACTCGGGGATAGATTTTCAGCCAAACTGGTTGAATTAACCACCCTACCCCATTCATCTGCTGAACGACTGTCAACGATGGGGCTTGGCAGGGGAGACCGTGACTGTGGATGTGCAGAATCCACAATGCAAGTAGCCTACATGCTTAACAACAACAAAAACATCTGGTTTAAGCGTCACTCTGATTCCTCCCTCCACCCAAAACAACAACACCCTTCCGTTAAACTCTTCAGAACCCAATCAGGAATCGGCACCTGTTGCATCGCATTTCATTTCCAGAAACCGAAACGCATCGTAAATGCCGTCGGACTGGTGGACTGTGTGGAATAAAGAAGAGCCCCACTTCAGCAGTGTCCTACAGTGACGGCTTGACACTGCTCTGGTGACACATCCTACCCTACAATTCACAACAAGTGTAGTAAAAGGATCAGTCTACAGGGATGCAAGTGAATTTGATCGTTGATGGTAAGTGTATGGTTGCACCGACAGCCGATGAGAGAGGGACTTCCCGTTTCTTCTACCCTCATCACTCCTGCTGGGACAAGCATGCGAACTGCCTGACCGTGCTTGCAGCATAACACTGCGCAAAAGCATGTTAAAGATCATGATAACTCACGAGAGGACCTTCTGGGAGGTACATCGAGTTACGAGCTCCCACTTCACCTGCTTATAGTCTTTGTAGGTACCTATCACACCCTAAAATAGTAGGTGCCAATGCTGCCACGTTTTTGAAATATTGCCTGTTAAAGTTTGGGCAGCTTTTTATATACAGAGAAGTTTCACTATTCTAGCCAGTGAGTGAGTAGCCGAGTGACAAGCGAGCTAGACTCCTGTCCAGTCAATCCTTGTTCGAGACCCGTCTATGCTACTTTTGTTTCCTTTTTTTCCCAAATGCCTGTTTTAATTTATAATTAAACATGAACATTCGTCAAGGAATTGATTAAAAAAAATTACAAGCCTCTATAAATCAAAATTACAAATTGAATGTCACATTTTGTTTCAATCTTTTGCGTTTTTTTTATTTTAACAGGAAATTAACGGTAATTTAATTTCTTGAAATGTTTTATTATTGTTAAATTTGTTTTCGTTGTATTTTTAATTTTGTTCCGTTGAAGTAGGGAATTTAAAAAAAACCAACGAATAAGGGATTAAAAATATGTTTCATTTAATGGAAAGTTAATCGATGTTTCCTATATTTTGACGAGGGCATTCCGACGGATGATACTTTTTATAAAAACAATCAGAACATTTGTACTTTCGACACCACAAACATTGTACAAATGCACATTCATTTTCGTCGCAATCGCATCTGTATTTTCTCAAGTCCGCAGGAAACGCCATTGCATTGACGTTGTGGAATACTTCTTTTTGCGATGGATCTAGCGCCGCGAAAACAAAAGTAGCATAGACGGGTCTCGAAACAGGGTCTCCTGAGCGGGAGTCTCTTTCGCTTGCCACTCGGCTACTCACTCTCTTGCCATAATAGTGTAACTTTTCTGCGTATGAAGATCTGCCCAAACTTTAACAGGCAGTATTTCAAAATCGAGGCGGCATTGGCACCTACAATTTTAGAGTGTGATAGTTGCCTACCCACACTATAAGCAGGCGAAGTGGGAGCTCATAACTCGATGCACCTTCCAGAAGGTCCCCTCCTCAGATAACGCAAATTGTAACTTAAGGTCTTCAGAGCTATGTCGAAGTATTTAATCCTGACATAAAAACTGGCCGCCGGCCGGCCGCCACAGAGACTAAGTCCGAGTCGTTCACTTAAGGTGGCCAATAAAACTGACCGCCCCTGACAACTCTAAGTCCAGCTATCTGCGCAATCTGAAAACACTGTAAGATGCGGAAGTGTTAGGAGGAAGTGTTGTCTGCTTCCGAGTGATTCTCGGACTGGGTGAGCCCGTGGTATAGTGGTAATCGCCGTGCATTCTAAACGTGTAGTCGCATGTTCGCGTCCAGTGTATTTTTTTTTTTTTAACCACATGTCGGTCTAAAGTTAGGAGTCTGATTGAACATGGAAGATAATTCGCTTAACATTCTACCCACCAGCAATAACAAGTATTGCAGAAACAATTCCGCAGGACAGCTCGTGGCTGCGTCGCGATCATAACAGGTACGCTCGAGCGCTTCCTCGCGCTGCAGCGGCTACCGGCCACCGGCCAGACGCCACCCGCCGCCTGAAATCCGGCGCCGCCCAGGTGAATGCGGCGCGACGCTGTCAATGTATGTATCAACTGTCATTTTCGAATTTGAAGTTCTAATTATCATCTTGAAGTTAAGCATTGGATTTTGCATATTTGAAAATCATGAACTACAGTTAACCATTGTAAAATTGAGTGGCAAGTGGAAAAAGGTGTAACATCTGCAACACAACGTTTACTTTTGGTATAACAGAGAGGTGAACGCAGAGGAGGCAGCTAGAAAGATTTGAACTGTGTTTGGAGCGAGTGCTTTTGGGGAAAATTACCAAAGACCGTTCTGGCATGAATGATTTTCCACATGAAGGAAGTCTCGACTACTGACATATGTGATAGATTACCATTTTACCATCATGCGACATTTGCATTCAACAGGCAAAGTTCAGAAGTCTGGTGTAGGAGTACTGCATGCTCTAATTCGAAACAACAAAAATCAACGGAGTGGGTATTATTGAACCTCATCAGATCGCTCTTTGAGCATTCCTATGCAGTACTGTTACTGGTGGCGTGTTATGATGCCTTTATCGTTAATTTCCTAAGAAGAAATGAAAGGCTGAGCCCCACCAAAAGACGTAAACTCGAGCAAAGAGTAGTGTAAACATAATATTTTACATCTGATAGCTCCAAACGTCTGTTTTGGGCTACGAATTCTGCCCCAAGGGGTGTGTGCAACACAGCTGGAATTTGTTGCCAACAACATCCAGGGGATTAATAGGAAAGTAGTCTCTCAGGCACCTGAGTAGATAGAGAAGTCCTCTCTCAAGCACTTGTCCCTCTCGTCATATATTCGTAAAATTTTACCTGTACTGCTCTTGATCGATCAACCGTCGAGGCCATTCATTTCTAGACGAAAATACTCTTAAAACTAGACTGGTTTAATGACATTGTTAGAACCAGTGGATTTCTACAGGCGTAGAATTTGTAAACAACTTCAGCATTGTCACATTGGTTTAGATATCGTGAAAGAAAATTCTGATACTGACTTATTTCTCTTTGATGATTACTGTTGCGTTTAGTAAACTAATGGAAAATGCAATTATAATATTCACTGTACCAATACAAACTAAAATCAGCTCACTACAGGAACATCACGACAGCAGTCTATCTTAATAAAGCGTTAAGTGTCTGTAAGATGATTGAGCGTATTTTAACAGGAATTAGTAGGATATTACCGACTTTTGACTTCGTAAAGATTTGTATTTACTTAATTTCCTGTATCATTCGCAAGTATTATGAAAATGTGGCATTTCATAGATAAATTACGTATTCACAACAACAACAAATATATCGACAGAAAACAAAAGTGACATTACGAGTCGGCCGATGTGGCCGAGCGGTTATAGGCGCTACAGTCTGGAACCGCGTGACCACTACAGTCGCAGGTTCGAATCCTGCCTCGGGAATGGATGTGTGTGATGTCCTTAGGTTAGTTAGGTTTAAGTAGTTCTGAGTTCTAGGGGACTGATGACCTCATAAGTTAAGTCCCATAGTGCTCAGAGCCATTTGAACCATTTTTTTGACATTATGAATTTGGCAGTAGCGTACGGTTTTCGCTCTGACACTAAGGATTACTGAAAGTAGCAAGACGAATTTTGCTCGAGCGTTTTCTTATGATTCCCTTACTGAGTTTGTATCTGCCTGCTTGTAGCTCTGCTACAACAGAATTAAAAATCTGGCCTTCAGCGAGTCTCGAAAGGCGAACGAAAGCAGCTTGCACCTGGCAGCCAAGCATGTTAGCTGGGAACTGGTTTTTTCCTACAGTGGGAAGATATCCTTTTGTGGTTGAATTGTTGGCAGATGTCAGTCAGACGTGTGCCGTTGGTCTAAGCGTTTCGGCATGTTGAATTTGTACCAATGATTTTTCTATAGGCTTTTGCTGTCCCAAATAGAGAGTTGAAGTCTCCCATTAGTATTATCACGTCATCTTGGTGAATTTTGCTCATAGTATTTTCGAGTGTGTTCCAGAATTTTTCAACATTTACGGTGTTTTTCTTATTGTCGATGTTGGTGGGGGCATGTGTATTGATGAGTGTATATATTTTACTCTGGCTCTGAATGAGCATAGTCATAAGTCGATTGTTGATGGGTGTGATTTCTTTGACGGAGTTGATGACAGATCCGTTTTCGAGAAATGCAATGCCGAAGATTGGTCCGCTTTTCGCTAGCTTTTGTTGTATTTTGCTCTTGAAGGTACAATGATTTCCGTAATGCAAGGCTTCATTGTCTGTTAGTCGTGGTTCTTGAAGAGCAAGGATGAGAATTTTTTGTCGGTCGATTTCTTTTGTGAGATTATTTAGTTTTCGTGTTTGGGTCAATGTATCGATGTTTAGTTTTCAAATGCATGTTTTCCGCTTGTGTGGAAATTTACCAGAGATCTTCGATATTCTCTGCCGTGCGGACTTGGACTCCCCAGAATCCGAAAATCCAACTGCCGCCTGTCGACAGCCGGGTTGTGTACCACCTAGGGTAAAGCTGACTTTGCTTGCATAGTTGATGTTTGCTTGTGTTTCATTGGTTTGG
Source organism: Schistocerca americana (assembly GCF_021461395.2). NCBI lineage: Eukaryota > Metazoa > Arthropoda > Insecta > Orthoptera > Acrididae > Schistocerca > Schistocerca americana. Next base: position 808,235,443 of record NC_060122.1, on the reverse strand, counting down.
CTTCGGTGATACCAGGACCGCACAGGACCAGAGGGTGTTAAAGCCTTTGGGAGCAAATATTTTCAGCCGAGATGATTGAGCTAACAGACGGTGACCAGAGTACCGGTGATTTTCACTCTGACGTGTCTGGATATTGAGTAGCCGTTCAGGATTGTGTTAGTATTTGGTTCACCCCAAGTATTTGATTTCAAAATGGTTGAAATCGCTCTGAGCCGTATGGGACTTTACTTCTGAGGTCACCAGTCCCCTAGAACCTAGACCTACTTAAACCTAACTAAACTAAGGACATCACACACATCCATGCATGAGGCAGGATTCGAACCTGCGACCGAATTGGTTGCGCGGTACCAGACTGTAGCGCCTAGAACCGCTCCGCCACCCCGGCCGGCAGTACTTGATTTCCTCGGTACCACCCATATGGGGTAGGGTTTCCCCTATCCGCCACACGGGATTATTATTATTATTATTATTGTTGTTGTCATTATGTCATCAGCAAATCCGATATGGTGTATCTTCCCACCACTGAAATAGATGTGTATTGTTCGATTCAATATTTCCATCACGTATATATGGGTTATAATTACGTTCATTGCCGCTAGTAGACATATTTCTCACTTTTTCTTAGACAGTTGCTACCTGTTACTCCATCATAGGAATTTATGTGCGCAGCATTGTTGCAATACAGCCGTTTAAATTATCCGATTTCTGTAATTTCACTTTGATACCAGATCGTTCTAATCGGATTCAGCCAGTCATTCTTAATGTGGATATCCGGCTACGACTCTCATCATATCATAGGCTGGGTAATTCACATTCTTAATCGGATTGTTGAATCTAGATCACTTATCTATGACAGGGCCTGAACTCTTAAACACTGTGGAAAATAATAATCCAATATGCTTATTACAAAAACGTTATTTAAATACAAATATATGAACTAACGAGATAACAGTTTATTTACAGGAGCAGAGCCCCATCCATCATAGAAGAGCAGTGCGAGATTGGTTTCAGGGCCAAGAGAGGATAAAGCTGTTGCCGTTTGTTCCACGATCACCGAACATCAACCAGATAGAGATCATTTGGGCAGAGGTAGCAAGGTCATTGCCATGTGGACCTACAAATGCAAGCGACCTTTGGACGAATATAGAAAATGTACTGTGGGAAGTAAACCATAACGCTACACTGTCGACGATTTAATGAAATCAATGGCCCTACGCCTTCGAGAAATCTTACGTAATGATCGTGGGTGGGTTCGTTACTAAATGTATACTCGTCGACAACACCCCTGTGGACAATTATCTGATAATCGGTCAAGCTTTGCTTTGTCGCAGCTCTTTAGCATACAAGTCCATTTACTTTCAGTCTCCTCCTTACAATTCTTGCAATGCAAGATAATTGAAAAATCTCATCCACTCAACGCCCGCTGAGGAATTGACTGGTGCATGTGTTGTTCAACACACAGTAGTTGTCACCCTCACTGGAATCAATGACTGTTGGCGTGTGTGTGTGTGTGTGTGTGTGTGTGTGTGTGTGTGTGTGTGTGTGTTTTCGTGTTCACGTACAGTCTGAATCAATACTAATAACATTAGAGTGACAACCAACAATAAATATTGCATCAAATATGACTGTAAAGTATTTTAATGCGATGGGAAGTTACAAACTGAATTTTTACCCAACCCACATCCTGCATATTACGTTAAGTAAGATGTATTAACTCCACAGTATCGTTAGCAGAGGCAGTGCGCTCTTATTGTCGAGGCTCGCGACAAGGGCAGCGATTAGCAGTGCCTAATGCCGCCGCGATTTGTTTATGTTGGCTGAGCTTGGACACTGCAGCAGACGCTTGGCCATAAACAGAAAGAAATCACCTTGGCTCTGACTGCAGTGAGCGGACCTGGAATTAAAGACGTACTTTTAAACTAATACATGCTCCTAAGACAGGCATCATGAAACTTCTGTTCCTCTCGTTAAATCCTGGGGATAAGAGCGCTCCTGTTAATGGAGCATGCCAGCCTAGATTACATCCGAAATTACTATGGCGATTGGAGCTGTATAAGACTTCCACCAGCACAAACCAACACTAGAAACGACTATAATTATATTACCAGAAATCGTCTTCATAAACCAATTCCGGTAAATTAACCTAAAAGAAATTGGAGGAACGTCTGGATAAATATCAACAATAAAATTCTACCAACTAGATTCAGTGCCGTATGGTGCGACGTTGTAAACGAAATCATACCCACAGCGGAACGATTATGGAACATCAAATTGAGACCATCTCCATACTGCGACAAATTTCGGCTTGTACAAACTGTAGCGCACATCTTCTTATGTGAAAATAGAATCAGAATTTGGAACTGGACTAGGAAGAAATTAGCACTATCAACAGAACCGCAGAGAGTCATATATCGATAACTGAAGCTTTACAACCAGACTGGAAATGTTACCCGTCCGCTAAGAATAACAGTTATTCGTGGCTTCTGGGACAGTTTCTGTTTTAAGTCGTAACAAACAAAACTTAGAACTTAGAAGAGTACGTGTTTTATATTACAAATGGTTCAAATGGCTCTGAGCACTATGGGACTCAACTGATGAGGTCATTAGTCCCCTAGAACTTAGAACTAGTTAAACGTAATTAACCTAAGGACATCACAAACATCCATGCCCAAGGCAGGATTCGAACCTGCTACCGTAGCGGTCACGCGGTTCCAGACTGCAGCGCCTTAAACCGCACGGCCACTTCGGCCGGCTTTATATTACAGAAGAACATTTTAAGCTGAAGAAGAATAACAAATATAAGGAATGGTTTCAAATTTTTTTATCTATTGCCTTATGTGGGCTACAAAGAGGTGAACAGTTTTATTAATTAGAAGCAGAGTACTATTCTGTCACTTTTTTTTATTCCTGGAATATTCTTTTACGTTGGTTCTAAAATCAGAACTGTTCTAATTTGGCAAAACCCCTCCGGCTCCGAAATTTCTTTCGTTTGTTGAAAAATAAACAGCTTCGTTACAGACCTCATATGCATCCAGTGCGTAATAACTTAAACTGTGAATATATTTCTGAATGAATGTTTATTATGTATTTTTCCGTCACCGTTTTCACTGTTATAAGTTATGTTCTACAAGGAACGCACGCCATTGGAGGCTGCAATCTGTAATTTATTTTACCTTAATTACTACCTCAATTTTGTTCCACAATTTAAAATAGTATATGGGTGCAAACATGGAATGCATGCGAATAATGCAGCTGCTCAGTGATAGGTATGGGAGAGGCATTGTGGCCAGGTCTCGATTTTCGACCCCTCCGCTCTTTGCCTCCGCCTTACTGGTGCTGAAAAGGGGAAACCATATCCCATATGGGTGGTACCGCGGAAATGAAATACTGCCGGCCATGGTGGCCGAGCGCTTCTAGGCGCTACAGTCTGGGAACGAGCGACCGCTACGGTCTCAGGTTCGAATCCTGTCTTGGGCATGGATGTGCCTGATGTCCTTAGGTTAGTTATGTTCAAGTAGTTCTAAGATCTAGCGGACTGATGACTTCAGAAGGTAGTCCCGTAGTGCTCAGAACCATTTAAACCATTTTTGAAGTACACATGTATTTACGAAAAGTAAAAGCAGCATTGCAGCGAACTGATCACTTAACCAGGTGCAACATAGAGTACCTGTGTAATGAATCATTTTAGCTGTATAGCTGAGGGTAATATTTGTTAAGCATTCATTGCAGATAAATGTATTACCCGCACGATGGTCTCTGTCGTCATACTGTATCACTAGCCGTCCACGAATGGAGTACTATCTTCGTTAAATCCGATTACTCAAGCAGAGACCTAATAAAGAGAGGCGACGACGCCACAGCACTATCTTTACTTAAGTAGGCAGCCAGTGCTATATTATGTGCGCCACCACTAACGTTACTGTAAGCAGTTTGACAGCATAACACAACTACTGACAACCTGAACCATTATCATCACGCAGTTGTGACTCGCAGTGATTACAGGTTGTTGATGTTTTTGTCAAGAATAGCGGGAAGCGCCTCTGAAGTTCCATTTGCATTACGACTAGGACGGAGAGAATCCTAAATAACAGTAACAGGTCACCCAGCGAAGAGAAGAGTCCACGTATTGTCTCAAGTTCTTGCAGTTTGATATTAATGCAGTTCGCAATGGTTTCACACTAATGGGCTCTTTTGGCTATCGAAATACTCATATGGGAATTATAAGAGTGTAATTGCTAGAACGCTCAACTACTTTAATAACGCGTCATTCGGGATTGAATACGACTCGGAAAACGACGTTAATTTGACGTTTCCATCCATCACCTGGCGTCTTACTGAATGAAGTCTGAAGTGCATGCACGGTTGTTTTTCCTGCCGCATGGATTCTGTGAAGTGTTGTGGCAGCTGGCAGTCATTGCTGAATACAGACATGTGCAAATATCCTCGATGCTCTAGGCGAACTAGTTTTTGTTGCATTTTTTCCATACCGTAACTAGCACAGTAACACAAGGCTTATTGTGCTGAAGAACTTGATGCCCACAAGTCCTTAAATAAGAATCTCGTAGCGGGGGTAATGCATGAAAGGAAACAGACTGTTGGACAAAAGAATGGACAGCTCCCTTCTTGTGCGTTTCCGATAGCGCGTACAATAAGAATCTGGTGTCATATTATGCTTCACAGCCCATTAATTTGTGAGAAGGTTCCTATTTTCTTGGGATTTAAATAAAGAGGACATTTCATCCCTGGTTAATATTCTGATGACTAATGTCATGACACCCGTTGCGATTGCTCCATGGCACCTGTGAGTAGAGTCTCACGTTGGTTACTATAAGAACACGCAGGCAGTGATATCCGCTCACTGCGGTCAGAGCCAAGGTGATTTCTTTCTGTTCATGGCCAAGCGTCTGCTGCAGTGTCCACGCTCAGCCAACATAAACAAATCGCGGCGGCATTGGGCACTGCTAATCGCTGCACTTGTCGCGAGCCTCTACAACAAGAGCGCACTGTCTCTGCTAGCGATACTGTGGAGTTAATACATCTTACTTAACGTAATATGCAGGATGTGGGTTGGGTAAAAATTCAGTTTGTAACTACCCATCGCATTAAAATACTTTACAGTCATGTTTGATGCAATATTTATTGTTGGTTGTCACTCTAATGTTAATAGTATTGATTCAGACTGTACGTGAACACGGAAGCAGACACACACACACACACACACACACACACACACACACACACACACACACACGCCAACAGTCATTGATTCCAGTGAGGGTGACAACTACTGTGTGTTGAACAACACATGCACCAGTCAATTCCTCAGCTGGCGTTTAATGGATGAGATTTTTCAATTATCTTGCATTGCAAGAATTGTAAGGAGGAGACTGAAAGTAAATGGACTTGAATGCTAAAGAGCTGCGACAAAGCAAAGCTTGACCGATTATCAGATAATTGTCCACAGGGGTTTTGTGGACGAGTATACTTTCAGTAATCAACCCACCCACGATCATTACGTAAGATTTCTCGAAGGCGTAAGGCCACTGATTTCATTAAGTCGTCGACAGTGTAGCGTTATGGTTTACTTCCCACAGTACATTTTCTATATTCGTCCAAAGGTCGCTTGCACTTGTAGGTCCGCATGGCAGTGACCTTGTTACCTCTGCCCAAATGATCTCTATCTGGTTGATGTTCGGTGATCGTGGAACAAACGGCAACAGCTTTATCCTCTCTTGGCCCTGAAACCAATCTCGCACTGCTCTTCTATGATGGATGGGGCTCTGCTCCTGTAAATAAACTGTTATCTCGTTGGTTCATATATTTATATTTAAATAACGTTTTTGTAATAAGCATATTGGATTATTATTTTCCACAGTGTTTAAGAATTCAGGCCCTGTCATAGATAAGTGATCTAGATTCAACAGTCCGATTAAGAATGTGAATTACCCAGCCTATAATATGATGAGAGTCGTAGCCGGATATTCACATTAAGACTGACTGGCTGAATCCGATTAGACGATCTGGTATCAAAGTGAAATTACAGAAATCGGATAATTTAAACGGCTGTATTGCAACAATGCTGCGCACATAAATTACTATGATGGAGTAACAGGTAGCAACTGTCTAAGAAAAAGTGAGACATATGTCTACTAGCGGCAATGAATGTAATTATAACCCATATGTACGTGATGGAAATATTGAATCGAACAATACACATCTATTTCAGTGGTGGGAAGATACACCATATCGGATTTGCTGATGACATAATGACAACAACAACAACAATAATAATAATAAAAATAATAATCCCGTGTGGCGGATATGGGAAACCCTACCCCATATGGGTGGTACCGAGGAAATCAAGTACTGCCGGCCGGGGTGGCCGAGCGGTTCTAGGCGCTATAGTCTGGAACCGCGAAACCAATTCGGTCGCAGGTTCGAATCCTGCCTCATGCATGGATGTGTGTGATGTCCTTAGTTTAGTTAGGTTTAAGTAGTTCTAAGTCCTAGGGGACTGATGACCTCAGAAGTAAAGTCCCATACGGCTCAGAGCCATTTGAACCATTTTGAAATCAAATACTTGGGGTGAACCAAATACTAACACAATCCTAAACGGCTTCTCAATCCGTTGAACCCAATATCCAGACACGTCAGAGTGAAAATCACCGGTACTCTGGTCACCGTCTGTTAGCTCAATCATCTCGGCTGAAAATATTTGCTTCCAAAGGCTTTAACACCCTCTGGTCCTGTGCGGTCCTGGTATCACCGAAGCCAAACCAATGAAACACAAGCAAACATCAACTATGCAAGCAAAGTCAGCTTTACCCTAGGTGGTACACAACCCGGCTGTCGACAGGCGACAGTTGCATTTTCGGATTCCGGGGAGTCCAGGTCAACACGGCAGAGAATGTCGAAGATCTCTGGTAAATTTCCCTACAAGCAGAAAACATGCATTTGAAAACTAAACATCGATACATTGACCCAAACACGAAAACTAATTAATCTCACAAAAGAAATCGACCGACAAAAAATTCTCATCCTTGCTCTTCAAGAACCACGACTAACTGACAATGAAACCTTGCATTACGGAAATCATTGTACCTTCAAGAGCAAAATACAACAAAAGCTAGCGAAAAGCGGACCAATCTTCGGCATTGCATTTCTCGAAAACAGATCTATCATTAACTCTGTCAAAGAAATCACACCCATCAACAATCGACTTATGACTATGCTCATTCAGAGCTAGAGCAAAATATATACACTCATCAATACACATGCCCCCACCAACATCGAAAATAAGAAAAACACCGAAAATGTTGAAAAATTCTGGAACACACTCGAAAATACTATGAGCAAAATTCACCAAGATGACGTGATAATACTAATGGGAGACTTCAACTCTCTATTTGGGACAGAAAAAGCCTATAGAAAAATCATTGGTACAAATTCAACACCCCGAAACGCTTAGACCAACGGCACACGTCTGACTGACATCTGCCAACAATTCAACCACAAAAGGATATCTTCCCACTTTAGGAAAAAATCAGTTCCCAGCTAACATGCTTGGCTGCCAGGTGCAAGCTGCTTTCGTTCGCCTTTCGAGACTCGCTGAAGGCCAGATTTTTAATTCTGTTGTAGCAGAGCTACAAGCAGGCAGATACAAACTCAGTAAGGGAATCATAAGAAAACGCTCGAGCAAGATTCGTCTTTGCTACTTTCAGTAATCCTTAGTGTCAAGAGTGAAAACCGTACGCTACTGCCAAATTCATAATGTCAAAAAAATGGTTCAAATGGTTCTGAGCACTATGGGACTTAACTTATGAGGTCATCAGTCCCCTAGAACTTAGAACTACTTAAACCTAACTAACCTAAGGACATCACACACATCCGAGTCCGAGGCAGGATTCGAACCTGCGACTGTAGTGGTCACGCGGGTCCAGACTGTAGCGCCTATAACCGCTCGGCCACTTCGGCCGGCTCATAATGTCACTTTTGTTTTCTGCCGGCATATTTTTTGTTGTTGTGAATACGTAATTTATTTATGAAATGCCACATTTTCATAATACTTGCGAATGATACAGGCAATTAAGTAAATACAAATCTTTACGAAGTCAAAAGTCGGTAATATCCTACTAATTCCAGTTAAAATACGCTCAATCATCTTACAGACACTTAACGCTTTATTAAGATAGACTGCTGTCGTGATGTTTCTGTAGTAAGCTCATTTTAATTTGTATTAGTACAGTGAATATTTTAATTGCATTTTCCATTAGTTTACTAAACGCAACAGTAATCATCAAAGAGAAATAAGTCAGTATCAGAATTTTCTTTCACGATATCTAAACCAATGTGACAATGCTCAAGTTGTTTACAAATTCTACGCCTGTAGAAATCCACTGGTTCTAACAATGTCAGTAAACCAGTCTAGTGTTAAGAGTATTTTCGCCTAGAAATGAATGGCCTCGACGGTTGATCGATCATGAGCGGTAAAGGCAAAATTTTACGAATATATGACGAGAGGGACAAGTGCTTGAGAGAGGACCTCCCTATCTACTCAGGTGCCTGCGAGACGACTTTCCTATCAATCCCCTGGATGTTGTTGGCAACAAATTCCAGCTGTATTGCACACACCCCTTGGGGCAGAATTCGTAGCCGAAAACACACGTTTGGAGCTATCAGATGTAAAATATTATGTTTACACTACTCTTTGCTCGAGTTTACGTCTTTTGGTGGGGCTCAGCCTTTCATTTCTTCTTAGGAAATTAACGATAAAGGCATCATAAGATGCCACCAGTAACAGTACTGCATAGGAATGCTCAATGAGCGATCTGATGAGGTTCAATAATACCCACTCCGTTGATTTTTGTTGTTTCGAATTAGAGCATGCAGTACTCCTACACCAGACTTCTGAAGTTTGCCTGTTGAATGCAAATGTCGCATGATGGTAAAATGGTAATCTATCACATATGTCAGTAGTCGAGACTTCCTTCATGTGGAAAATTATTCATGCCAGAACGGTCTTTGGCTTATTTTTCCCAAAAGCACTCGCTCCAAACACAGTTCAGATCTTTCTAGCTGCCTCCTCTGCGTTCACCTCTCTGTTATACCAAATGTAAACGTTGTGTTGCGGATGTTACACCTCTTTCCACTTGCCACTCAATTTTCTATGGTTAACTGTAGTTCATGATTTTCAAATATGCAAAATCCAATGCTTAACTGCAAGATGATAATTAGAACTTCAAATTCGAAAATGACAGTTGATACATACATTGACAGCGTCGCGCCGCATTCACCTGGGTGGCGCCGGATTTCAGGCGGCGGGTGGCGTCTGCCCGGTGGCCGGTAGCCGCTGCAGCGCGAGGAAACGCTCGAGCGATGGCTGTTATGATCGCGACGCAGCCACGAGCTGTCCTGCGGAATTGTTTCTGCAATACTTGTTATTGCTGGTGGGTAGAATGTTAAGCGAATTATCTTCCATGTTCAATCAGACTCCTAAGTTTAGACCGCCACGTGGATAAAAAAAAAAAAAAATACACTGGACGTGAACATGCGACTACAAGTTTAGAATGCACGACGATTACCACTAGACTACGGGCTCACCCAGTCCGAGAACCACTCGGAAGTAGACAACACTTCCTCCTAACAATTCCGCATCTTACAGTGTTTTCAGATTGTGCAGATGGCCGTACTTAGAGTTGTCAGGGGCGGTCAGTTTTATTGGCCACCTTAAGTGAAGGACTCGGACTTAGTCTCTGTGGCGGCCGGCCGGCGGCCAGTTTTTATGTCTAAGACTGTACATCGGAATAACAGTTTCTACAAAAATCGATGTTTTCGAAAATATTATAAGCGTTGAATCTTGAAGACACCAGACTAAAAATTGAATTTTAAATTTACAACTCCATAAAAACATCACACTGAAGTTCCGGTTGTCGAACGTTTACAAATTTTTGAGTTTTTCTGGTAAATGTGAATTTTGGCCTAAAATGAACAATACTGTCAAGATTTTGTACCCCCTTAGACTTAAGGCAGATCATAAAAATCTCAGCACCAAGTTCTTGTACATCAACATCTATGTACAGATTTTTAGGAAAATCAGAGTAATTTTTAGTGGTGCAGAGATGAGAAGAAGACTGGCTCAGAGTTCAATTTTAAAATTTGTACAAACCCTACTTATATGAATAGAGAATCCAAATGTAATCAAGATATTCTATAAATCATAACCTATGAGATAATGTCACAAAATATCCGAAAATATCGAAGAGGATCACTACATCTCTGTAGCTAATTTCAGGATTAAGCCCGAACTGCGCAGACAAGAGACAAACTAAGAGCCCAAAATACGACCATGATAAATTGCAGCCGGTAAAGTTAAAGGCAGAACTTCAAAACCAGGCCCTTAGAAAGGGCATCATCGAAGAACGGCACCACATGCCAAGCGTAAAAAACAGACATGGTGAAACGATCAATGTGACAAGGTTCCACAAGAAAGACAGAAATTATGGGAAAAGTGGAATAGAAACAAAAGTCAGGAAAACAGAGAAAACTTCCTAAAAAAGAGAAGACACTACAATTTTTAAGAGAGAGAGGAAGCTGTTTATCATGAACGTGCTACATCAAATCAATAAAGGTTTCAAAAGGCACAAGACAAGAAACTATTATCAACTGTTTAAGAAACAACTAACCAAATTTATACCGCCAACATTACAACTAGTGAGCCCAAAAACCAAATTCACTTTTAGTGAAAATTATGCTCAAAATAACAATTCAACAGCCCCAGATTTAAAAGAACTTAAAGAAATTATGTGGACGTTAAAAAGAATAAGGCACCTGGTGAGGATGGGATTAAGGTGGAGCTATGGAATCCTCTAGTTAATGACATCATTCATAATCTTAAAAATATAATAGATAAAATCTGGGAGAAAGAAGAAATTCCGAAACACTGGAAAACTGCTATCATATACACTCCACACAAGAAAGGCCCCAATAATTATACGAGGTTATCACTTCTGCCCGTAATGTAAAGCACTGCTCAGTTGGGTGAAACATCAACTAGATCCACAAGTAGGGGAATACTAAGGTGGATTTAGGAAAAAGAAATCATGTATTGAACATATCTGAAATCTGAAAACCATCATTGAAATAAGAAAACTGTTAAACAAAACCTTTGTAGATTCCATGAAAGCATGTGATTCCATTTACAGAGAATACCTTATTAGTATTATAAAAGAATTCGGCTTAGACATATAAACTAGGTCTAGGGATAGCGTCTTTGATTGGTATTCAAAATTTCTTCATTCCCGGGTTCGAAACCCACCAAAGCTTAAATTTTGATTAATAATCAGCATAAGAAGTCACCCTCATTCTGCCAACGGCCTTGTCAAAGAGGGCGGAGGAGCGGAAAGAGGTTCAGGGCACTCTCTTGTCCTAGGGGTGGGAAACTGTCCCTAAAGGCGGAAGAATCAGCGATGATCAACGGCATGAGGATGCAGAAGGCAATGAAACCACTGCATTAAAGACACATAACGTGTATCCACAGCACATGTGGCCTGTAATTGAAAAAGTGTCATGATGATCTCTCCATTGGAAAAAGATTCCGGAGTAGTCCCTCATTCGGATCTCTGGGAGGCGACTGCCAAGGGGGAGGTGACTATGAGTAAAAGATTCAGTAACCAACAAAAGGAGAACTTTCTACTAGTCGGGGCGTGGAAAGTCAGAAATTTGAAAGTGGTAAGGAAGCTTGGAAATCTGAAAAGAGAAATGCTGAGGCTCAATCTAGATATATTAAGAGTCAGTGAAGTACAGTGGAAACAAGATAAGAATTTCTGGTCAGGTGAGTACAGGTTAATATCACCAGCAGCAGAAAATGGTATAATGGGAGGTTGGGCAGAGAGTGTGTTACTGTGAACAGTTTGGTGATGGGGTTGATACTATCACAATCGGCAGCAGACAAACACCGACACTGACAGTGCAAATGTATATGCCGACATCGCAAGCTGAAAATGAAGAGATAGAGAAAGTATATAAAGATACTGAAGGGGTAATACAGTACCTAAAGCGAGATGAAAATTTAATAGTCATGGAGAGCTGGAATGCAGTGTAGGGAAAGGAGAAGAAGAAAATGTTACAGGAGAATATGGGCTTGGGACAACGAATGAGAGAGAAGAAAGACTAATTGAGTTCTGTAACAAATTTCATCTAGTAATAGGAATACTCCGTTCAAGAACCATAAGAGAAGGAGGTATACTGGGAAATGGCCGTGTGATACGAGAATATTTCAGTTAGATTGCATCATGCTCAGACAGAGATTCCGAAAGCAGATAGTGGATTCTAAGGCGTACCCAGGAGCAGGTATAGACTCAAATCACAGTTTAGTAGTGGTCAAGAGTAGGATGAAGTTTCAGGATGAATCAATAGGCAAAGAAGTGGGATACGGAAGTACTATGGAATGGCTAAATGCACTTGAAGTTCTCTATGGCTTCAGGTACAGCAATAAGGAATAGCTCAATAGGCAGTACAATTGAAGAGGAATGGACGTCTCTAAAAAGGGCTGTCGCAGAAGTTAGAAAGAAAACATCGGTAAAAAGAAGGTAACTGCGAAGAAACCATGGGTAACAGAAGAAATGCTTCAGTTGATCGATGAATGATATTCAGGAATACAGAAATATAAGTCGCTGAGAAATGAAATAAATAGGAAGTGCAGGTAAACTAAGACGAAATGACTACATAAAAAAATGTAAAGAACTCGAAAAAGAAATGATTGTCCGATGGACTGACTCAGTGTAAAGGAAAGTCAAAATAACCTTCGGCGAAATTAAAAGCAAGGGTGGTAACATCAAGAGTGCAACAGGAATTCCACTGTTAAATGCAGAGGAGAGATCGTGTAGGTGGATAGAGTACATTGAAGGCCTCTATGAGGGGGAAGATTTGTCTGATGTAACAGAAGGAGAAACAGGAGTCGATTTAGAAGAGATAGAGGGGCTGCAGTATTAGAATCAGAATTTAAGATAGCCTTGGAGGACTAAAGATCGAATAAATCAGAAGGGATAGATAATGTTCCATCAGAATTTCTAAAATCATTGGAGGAAGTGCCAACAAAACAATTATTCAGGCTGGTGTGTAGAATGTATGAGTCTGGCGACATACCATCTGACTTTCTGAAATATATCATCCACACAGATCCGAAGACTGCAAGAGCTGACAAGTGCGAGAATTATCGCACAGTTAGCTTAACAGCCCATTCATCCACCGGGTTGACAAGAATAATGTACAGAAGAATGGAAAAGAAAACTGAGGATGTGTTGGATGATGATCAGTTTGGCTTTAGGAAAGGTAAAGGCACTAGAGAGGCCATTGTGACGTTGCGGTTGATAATGGGAGCAAGACAAAAGAAAAATCAAGACACGTTCACAGGTTTTTTCGATCTGGAAAAAGCATTCGACATTGTAAAATGGTGCAAGGTGTTTTAAATTCTGAGAAAAATAGGGGTAAGCTGTAGAGAGAGACGGGTAATATACAATAGGAACAAGAGCCAAGGGTGAATAATAAGTTTGGACGACCAAGAACGAAGTGCTCGTATTAAAAATGGTGTAAGACAAGGATGTAGCCTTTCGCCCCTACTGTTCAATCTGTGCATCGAGGAAGCAATGATGGAAATAAAAGAAAGGTTCAGGAGTGGAATTAAAATACAAGGTGAAAGGATATCAATGATACGATTCACTGATCACATAGCTATCCTGAGAAAAAGTGAAGAAGACTTACATGATCTGCTGAACGGAATGAACAGTCTAATGAGTACACAGTATGGACTGAGAGTAAATCGAAGAAAGACGAAGATAATGAGAACAGCGAGAAACTTAACATCAGGATTGATGGTCACTAAGTAGATGTAGCTAAGGAATCAAAAACAGACTAGCACTGTCAAAAAGGGCATTCCTGGCCAAGAGAAGTTTACTAGTATCATACATACGTCTCAATTTGAGAAAGAAATTTCTGATAACGTACGATGGGAGCATAGCATTGTATGGTAGTGAAACACTGACTGTGGGAAAACCGGAACAGAAAAGAATCGAAGCACTTGAGATGTGGTACTACAGACGAACGTTGAAAATTAGATGGACTGATACGGTAAGGAATGAGGGGGTTCGGCACAGAATGGGGTGCGGAAAGTAATATGTGGAAGACACGGAAAAGGGAAAGGATGATAGGACATCTGTTAAGACACGAGGGAATGACCTCCATGGTACTAGAGAGAGCTCTAGAGAGCAAAAACTGTGACGGAAGACAGAGACTGGAATACGTTCAGCAAATATCAGGACGTATGTTGCAAGTGCTACTCTGAGATGAAAACCTTAGCACAGGACAGGAATTCGTGACGGGCCGCATCAAACTAGTCAGAAGACTGATAACTCAAAAAAAAAAAAAAAAAAAAAACTACAAACGTTTTCAAAGACAGGTAGACAAACACCTCATCTAAACCCAGGATCTGTGGAGAATTCTCCAAAAGCTTTGAAATAAAATTACAAAAAGTACGAAATTAGGAAACCGAAAGGATGATGTAGATTGCTTGGAATTCGCGGATGACATTGCCCTGATCACAGACGTACTGGAGAATGCGAAAATCCGAATAGAAAACCTAACTGAGCAACCAATAAAAGTCGGTTTACAAATTTCTTCCACAAAGACAGCAAGAGAAACTACTCATAAATGATAACAGCATCAAGAAAGACAGTTCATTCCAATATTCATATATTTATTTGAGTGGTTAACCATAAACAGTAATGAGGAAAAAAGTCCAGAAATAGGAGCAAAAAAGGGAAAATCGCATTCCTGACCATCAGAAACATATACAAGAAGAGGGCATTACCATGGCATACCAGAATTAATCACTACAGTACCTTGGTGAGAACAGAGACTCTGTATGGTGCCGAAACACTGAAGCTAGAACAAAAAGGTGAGATAAATAAAGTAATTCAAATAGAAAGGAGCATGATTAAAAGCACATACGGCCCATGGCCAACAGGAACAGAATACAACAGGCCACAAAATGGTTCAAATGGCTCTGAGCATTATGGGGCTCAACTGCTGAGGTCATAAGTCCCCTAGAACTTAGAACTACTTAAACCTAACTAACCTAAGGACATCACACACATCCATGCCCTAGGCAGGAATCGAACCTGCGACCGTAGCGGTCGCACGGTTCCAGACTGTAGCGCCTAGAACCGCTCTGCCACTCCGGCTGGAACAGGCCACAACACAACAAAGAAATCTGCGAACATGTAGTGAAGGTAATACATACTATGCGCAAGATAAGAATGTCATGCTTTAGACATTTGAGAGAATGGAAAATGACAGGCTCACAAAACAAATCTTTAATAAAATAATGAACCTTAAAGGACAGCCAGCGTGGCTTATAAAGACTTTAAATGACCTCAAAGAAGGAAATATTGAGATAATGGACACACACAACAGTAAAGTGTGCAGGAACAAAGTTCAGAAAGTGATCTCCAGCGAAGAACAAGAGAGAAAAAGAAAACAGCCCTATAATATCGAGGAGCTCTGAAAAGGGAGATCGGAA
Source organism: Schistocerca americana (assembly GCF_021461395.2). NCBI lineage: Eukaryota > Metazoa > Arthropoda > Insecta > Orthoptera > Acrididae > Schistocerca > Schistocerca americana. The sequence continues at coordinate 808,219,869 of NC_060122.1, read as the reverse complement.
CACAAGAAATTAATGTGGGAAAAAAGGGAGAAGAAGGAAGAAAGCAAGAACTGATGTACTGATTTAAATTGCTCTGTAAAAGTGTCATTAGGATAAACAAATAAATCTACAGCAGAAAAAAATCGGCATAGAAATAAAATTTCAGTTGGGAGAGAGATTTAAGATTGGGTGTGTGGAGAGGACGCTTTTTAAGCACAGAGTTGGGTGAACTAGCCCTCACAGATCGAGAATTCCGTTTGCCGTTCGCACTGACAGAATAAAAGCAACACCGTTATATCAGACAAAATCAACGTTCTGAAGTCGCTATGTGTGTTCACGTCATGACGGAAGAAGCAGCTGATAGCCGTGGGTGCGTGCCTCGGATGGCTGTACGCGGAGAAATTGCATTCGCGGGTGGAACCAGGGTCGTATTCCATAAGAGTGAATTTTCGTGTGAATATTAGGAGAACTGAAAGGAACAAACGTTGTCACTGCATCATCCTTTTCGGTTTTTCGACAGTATCTGCTCCGCCTGTATCCAAAATCTGAGTGGCGGGTACGACACTAAACATTTAATTTTTTAGGCGTACAAAACTCTCAATTACCAGAGTAGCCGATCAGTGATATACACAGAAACAGCTAATAATGGGATTTTGACAGAATTTCGGATCTCGACTGTGCCAGGCGCTGAGGAAAAATCAACAGTAGTTTGCATGGGATTTTTCTGTTTTGTGCATGCTAACAAAAGTAACTACGAATATAAGAACTTTTTGTTGGAACTGTGCTTCTACGCTGTGCAGTCACATTAATATGACCACATGCAAAGATGAAACGTCCCCTTTGAACAATTATACATGACTGTGTTTAAACTGACACACAATATTTTTAGCGCAACGCAATCTGACTTTCAAAAATCCGTACAAAAGAATGGCCCTGACTAACATTAACCTACACATTTCACAAATCACTTACCTCACAAAAATCTTCGTTACTCGAACTACTGCAATACAGCAAGCGCCACTACTGCCAGCTAAATAAAAGATTCAGAGGGCACTAACTACTGAAGGGCACAGTTAGCAACAGAATGATTTTGATAGAGAACAAACAATGTATTTACCTTAATATTGTTCAAAAGTCATATTATATATATCGGTTCATAACATCCAGTCCTACAAATTTACTCTTTCTTAATGAGAAACGTCCAGATCGTCCGCTCTCAAAATTCCGCCATCTCTCTCCCCACATCCACCACTGCTGGCGGCTCACCTCCAACTGCACAACGCTACGCGCTGTTAACATCCAGCTGCCCAACACTACAATGGCAGACAACAATGCAAACTAGCCACAGCCTGCACACAGCACAGCCAGTGATTTTCATACAGAGCGCTAAGTGGCATTACCAATAAGAAAACCTAAACAGCCTACTTACATATCCCCCATGCTCCCCACAAAAAATTTTACAAATAGCTTTGGGCACTGGCCAATACATATTTGCTAAAATTTTTTTCACAATTACAATAACAAAGAAATCATATGTACACACTTATTGATACAATGTTGGTGAAAAGCCAAAATTTTCTAGCAGTCCATAAAGACAGTCCTGATCGTTCATCACAGTAAAATATCAGTGTTTTTCTCAAAGTCTGAGCAGTAAAAGAAAATGCACACGGAAGTAGTGGATTTTCATGCAGTCTTGAAGAAGTAGTGTTGTCCTTCCAACGGAAAGACAGTGCTGACTCTTGACATGCAGACAGGTAATGGGCCCCAACAGAGCAAAGCCACAGCAGACTCAGTCGAAGTTGAAGAATATTGGTAGGTAGGTCATCACAGAGCAGACCACTGTAGTCTTGTTAGGGATCACGGTATTGGTGGGCCACCAGAGGTGCAGACCATGAAATAATGGTATTGGTGGGCTATCAAAGATGCAGACCCACTGTAGTCTTTGTAGAGACGGCCAGCAGTCATCTGTTGCGACTGTGCAGGTGCACAATCACCATCGAAGAGTCTTACAGAGAATATAGCAAGTTCATAAACCACCACTTGTGCACTCACAAAGTTTTTGGAATTGTCCTTAGAACCATCAATGCTGTTAACCAGTCCCTTGCTGAATTATTAACACACGTCCAAACACTAACAGTCCTCTTTTTTTCATATTGTCCATGTACTATGACCAACAGAAATGTGTGCAGTGAAATGAATGCTTACAAGTTACTTAATTTGATAAAATTGTGTCAATTACAATTTTATAACATGAGAATACAATTACAGAGATGCAGAAAACATAATTAAAAACATAATAATACAGATAACATTTGTAGTAATACAGGCTTTACAAAAGAATAGAAATAGACATATACATCAGTGTTACAGGAATTATGACATAAGTACATACATAAAAGATAAGAATAACTTTTGAAACATCAACTTCACGCATGAGCAACAAAACAGAACAGATAAATAACGTCTAAACATCTTTACAAAGTAAATGACATAGTATTAAAAAAATTCTAGAAGATAACTCTCATCAGCTAAACACATAAAGACAGGAAAAACATAAATAAACAAGGGTACACAAACACATAGCAGAATAACACAAGAGGAAAGTGCAGGGTTTGTTTTCAGTGTAACATCTGGTGCTGCAGTCCAACCCTAAACTTCATTCCATAGATCTTTCGTCTTATTTCCTCATTTGTTTCCACCAAAAAAATCCTATCCACGCATGCTTTCTGTATTTATATGTTCACATATTTCTTACCTCATTATTTATTTTCCATTATCTTACCTCATCATTTATTTCCTAGAAAATCTTACCTATACCTGCTCTCTGCACTGTTTTTCGTATAACGTCTCAATGCATTTCTTCCAATTCATCACAACTCAGTCTCTTATATAGTCTACCCCCTCTTAAGCTAACTTAAATCTACTGAGCTCAGATGCTAAACTAAGGGACGAGGCAATGCAGCAGCACAAAACAATTAATACAAACAGCAACGAAAAAAATGGAAATTGTCAAAGCAAGCAGCAGGAAATCTAAATTAGCAGAGCAAATGCAACATTACAACTAATGTGAGCCAATGTGCAGCAACAAGAAAAATAAATCAGTAGTAAAACAGAGTAACAGTAGTAAAACGGAGTAATACAAAGTGACATTCAGTAGCACTACGCATGGCAAACAGCAGCAGCAAATGTTATAACTTATACCTAAACATGGCAAAGCTCAAGCAGAAAAAATATTACACTAAAGACAACAATGCAGATAAGGGAAGTGTCTATTCACATCTTAATATCTATGTCACTAAAGTGGTGCACCACAAGAAGTTATTCTACCAAAAAAATTACCAAATAGTTGAAAAGAAAATTATGTATGCAGTAACTGTTATTAATCCCTTCTTATTGTTCTTTCCTTTCCAAGTGCTGCTTTTTCGAAGAACGTGGATCATAAAATTATTATTTAATAGATCTGTTGACAGAAAGTTTTCACATTAGCAAATGCATTTAATTTTATTTTAGAAAACCAATGCTGTAACTCAGCTGGAAACCAGATATCAAATGAAATAAGCAACTATCTAAAACAAAGCATAAAAATATCATTCAATAGTCATGTGGCATTTCATAAGTTAGTAGAAATTCTCTCAATTCTCGTAGAAAGACACTTGTCATAATCAGGTGTGCAGTTATAAGAATTTTTCCAAGTAATGAGCGTGTCGTATTTGCGATGCTTTCTAGAAAGGAATGTCAATAGCGAGGTTAATGGCCTCTCCTTTTTTTTTTGTTGTGTCTCTGAAAGGCACGGCCTTTTTTTTCCAAGGCGACTGTCGCATAGCTTTGCGCCCACGGCGCATTATGTCAAGGTCACTTGGCTTTCTTACCGAAATATTTACGACAGCAGTTTGCACTACAGTGACAGTCTCATATAAAAAAATTCACAGGTCAAGAATTTGTGTTACAAATGTGTAGAAACAAAATCCTATTAATAAAGCAGTGTCCAAAAAATTTTCGTCGGCATTGTAATACATTCACGCATTTACATGCATTTCATAACTCTTAAAGTACGATTCTTGGTTTCCGACAACCTTTTTCACAAACCAGAGTCCCTAACCACTACTCATTATTCCTTACCTTATTACACATATACATATTCGTCGACACTTCAATGTTTCATCATAACAGATACGTATTATAATCAAATTCCTCATATAGCATCAGCTTATTGATCATAAATATACCTCAGCAGCATAATACACATCATCGTCGTAATAATATCATAACACCTCACTCAAATCTCAAAAACGTCGTAGCTTTCTGCAATAATTTCAAAACCTACAAAATTCTCTGCTCATTTCAATAGTGTCATCTACGTCAAACGTACTTTAAAAATCATGATCCCATACCAAATACATCATTCAAAGCTCTCATAGTATCACAATTGTTCCGAAAAAGTATGAACAGTTCACACAGTGCAGACAACATACAATTTCATAAGCGTGAAGTTATCCAACTGTGTAATTGTGTAAACATGTGTCACTGACATAGTAAAAAGATGTTTGTTTCTCTGTCAAATAATCAGATAGCTGTGGAATTTCGTGTTAGAGAAATATGGTACCGATGTGTAAAATTGTATAAGCAAATACCACATTAGCTAAGGATCCTTGTGCTTGCCAAACACATGGTATACAAAGTAAGCGTGTACCCCCCTGAGGATTAATGTAATTATACCCTCAGGTGTTACAGATTACAGCAATGGAATGAAATGTATCACAGAAAACCTTTGTATCATTGTAATTCACAAATCTTTAAAAATAAACGTTTTAAGTACAAAATTAATCACTCAAATACTTGTACTGTAGCGCTAAGCAGTGCGTCTTGTTGTAAGATAATCTCTGTGGAAGTGTCGTAGTTATCATCCTCCGAAGGCGAAGTTCTCCAGAAGTCAATTCTTACCTCATGATAAACAAAAGTGAAATGCTTTGTGTATAGATATCTTACTTATTACGCTTATTGCCGTGATGAAGAAAGTACTTTGCTGTAACGTATTGTTGTGCTACTGAAAAGGCTGTCTCATTGTAGCTATATCACAAAACTTACTACTAAAACATGTTTTCCTTTCCAGAAGAATTCAGAAAACTGTGCAGATATAAAACAGAAACACCGCAAAAGCAACATTGTAAATTGTCACTCATTAGTAGCGTCGTGATAAAATCGTGTAGCTGCCACATAAACTAACCCCTGTGTCATCTGGTATCTCACAGAAAGTGCTTGAAATCCAGAATGTTGCATAAAAATCTCATTAGCAGTACCAGTATATATCCTAAGTATGCAAGCCTGATAGTCGTTACGTAATTGTGCAACTAACAAGCAAGAATGTACAAATAACAACACTGTGTCGTCTGTTCACTATAACAATGCATTTGTAATACTTGTGTAAATAAGTTGCACAGTTTCTTGACTGGATAGTTAACTTTAAATCATTGTTACATGTTAACAGTTTCTATGTGTGACAAAGCATACTAATAACGTGAAGTGAAAAATTTTATAGCAAAGACTAAGTTAAAAAACAGATTATCTCTCAATAAGCGGTTTTACACGTGAAATGTGGTGTAATCCTTTACCTTTCCTCAGTATGCAGCAAATCAACTTGAACGCAATTATCATGCGGTATACGTCGGTAAAGAATACTGGAATTTTTCTCAGGGTTAGCATCTATGTTATTTTTCTCTGAGCCAGCCGGTGCACGTGGCTGCCTGCGGTGCGAGTCATTGTCTGTCTCTTTGCTGGCGTGCTTCGTTAGGATCTGGAGACCTAACTTCTACAAATTCACCTTGTCTAGAGGGCCCTGCCCTGTTTGAATCCCACCAGATCTGATGCAGTTCAGGTCTGTCGTTACGATCATATCGTCTGTCGTCATGTCGGTAGATTCCATAGTTTCTTTCTTGTCGGTCACGTGGTGGAGAATTTCTCCCTGAATCGTAACTGCGCGCTGGACCGTTGCGTCTGAAGTTATTCTGTCTCCCTTGATAATAATTATTTTGATTCCCATATTGTCTGTTTCTCTGATTGTCTCTGTGATAGTCATTACCGCGGAGAGGTGATTTTTCCCTGTAATTATTACTACTCTGCCAACGGTTGTCACACGCGTGGTGTCTGTTTTGGTCACGATTTACGTTGTAAGAATAGCCTTGTCGTGTCCATTTATTATTTCTGTCATCGCGGAATTGTGACAGTTGTGACCTGTAATTGTTGTATTCCTGTTTTCGCGTCCCGCGATTGTCAGTGTCAATTTCAAATTCTTGTAAGAGTCCCTGAAAAGCTTCAATGTCGTCTTTGCAACGTCCTGCCAAAATAATATGTCGTAAATGTTCAGGTAATTTGATTAAGCAAATGCGGATGAGTTCTGAGGGGCTGTATGGGTTTGACAGGTACTGATTCTTGTGCAACATGTCTTCAAAATATTTCACAAGACTGGAAAATTCAGATTGTTCGAAATGTTTCATCATTATGATGCTATGTTTTACTCGGTCTTGTGTGGCTTTAGACCAATATGCTGAGAGGAAGGCATGGTAAAATTCTCCTTCACTGTGGCAATCGTGAATGACCGATCGCATTCTTACAGCTGGTTCATTTTCTAAGTAGCCACACATAAATTCTAATCTGTACTCTAATGACCAGTTGGGAGGAAGACAATGAGAGAATTGATGGAGCCACGCTTGTGGATGAATGTCGTTGCCAAAATTCTTAAATGTTTTGAATTTACGTGTAGTAATGAGCAGCTTATAGCCAAATTCATCATGTCCGTGAGTAGCATATCGGTCATTGTTATGTCGTGTTGGCGGTTCCATCTCAAAATTCGGTGCACCTTGCCAATTTCTTTCATAATTTCCGAAATGCCCTGTCTTATTATTTTGCGGCTTTTCCGTATTTCTAAGTCCCTCTTCCCGTGTTGGAGCGCGAGTGTCCTCTGAAATATGTAATTTTTGTATTACTTGTGCCAACTGATCTTGTACTTCCCGGATTTCTCTTTTGTGTTGCGTATTAATTTGATTCTGACTTTGTTTGAATTTTGTAATTTGTTCATACTCTTCTGTGTCAGTGATGGCTACAGGTCTTGTGTCATTCAGATCATCATCTACCTTTGCACATAAGTTAGTGAACTGATCCGAAAGTTCGGCTACTTTCTCCGATAGTGTACTTATTTCCTCAGTGTGTTTTTCTGAACCAAGTTTCAGAGTGTCCATTTGTGTTGAAATTGTATCTACTGTGTCCTTTAAGTTTTCCTGAGTTTTTGCAAGTAGCGTAAACGAATTGGTAGATGCAACTGAGTCAATTTTAGCCCACAAGGTCTCATGATTTTCATGAACAATGGTTTGTAGTTCTTTTATGGCTGCTTCGTGATTCTGTAATGCATTTTCATACCGGGAAAAATTAGGTTGAAAATGTTCACAAATTTGTGTTTTTACGTCATTACAGACTTTTTGACATTTCGATTCAATGTTATGTAACTCAGTAGTTAAATCTTCACGTGTTTGTTCAAGTGTGGTGTCTAACTTTTTAAGCTTTTGCTGTGTTTGTCTCTGATTTTGTTCCATTGTGTCTAACTTTTGAAGATTTTGTTCCATTTTGTCTAACTTTTGTAGCCTTTGTCCCATTTGTGGCATTAACAGTAATAACAGTGCACTGGTGTATGAAACATGTTCCTCAGTGCATTTCGGCAATGAAGTTGCACTGGCATCATTCACATTTTGAAAAGCAGAAAATGTGTCTTGACTTATTTGAGAAAACGGTGAGGACCCAAAATCTGAATCTGCAGTATTTGCAAGATTGTGCCCTGTCATTCGCGATTCCTGAGGAGGGCTGTTGCCGACCGATCGATCGATAATGCTTCCCTGTTCACTACTTGTTTAATTGTCTACAGCATTATTTGCCGCCCGCTCCATTTCCCTATGCACAATTACCAGATTACTACTTCGAATGTCTGTTAATTCATTACACAGTGGTGCTGATAAGCTACGCACGTCGTCATTATTATTTCTCAATTTACTTTGGAGCCTAGTGTTACGTTTTTCACACGCGATTATTGTCACAATATTACACTCGATAACACAGAAAAGCACAATTTGAAGAGCAAAAATAAGAGAACACATTAACATAGCACTGAAAATAATACGTAGTTAATTGCAAGCGCAGCTGCGAAATACTTGGTGCAAATCTAAATGCATGCCACAACTGTTTTATTGTACAACAACGAAACACTGCAACTACAAAGGAGATTCTCTCTACAATTACGCACTAGCAATAAACAAAAGCTACACTAATTACACAAACTACAAGAAAAAATCAGAAGATTCCAGTGAGGTATCGTCGGCTAAGGGTCGACATATGAAACGTCCCCTTTGAACAATTATACATGACTGTGTTTAAGCTGACACACAATATTTTTAGAGCAACGCAATCTGACTTTCAAAAATCCTTACAAAGAATGGCCCTGACTAACATTAACCTATACGTTTCACAAATCACTTTCCTCACAAAAATCTTCGTTACTCGAACTACTGCAATACAGCGAGTGCCACTACTGCCAGCTAAATAAAGGATTCAAACTACTGAAGGCACTAACTACTGAAGGGCACAGTTAGCAAAAGAAAGATTTTGATAGGGAACAAACAATGTATTTACCTTAATATTGTTCAAAAGTCATATTATATATATCAGTTCATGACATCCAGTCTTACAAATTTACTCTTTCTTAACGAGACACGTCCACATCGTTCGCTCTCAAAACTCCGCCATCTCTCTCCCCACATCCACCACTGCTGGCGGCTCACCTCCAACTGCGCAACGCTACGCGCTGTTAACATCCAGCTGCCCAACACTACAATGGCAGACAACAATGCAAACTAGCCACAGCCTGCACACAGCACAGCCAGTGATTTTCATACAGAGCGCTACGTGGCGTTACCAATAAGAAAACCTAAACAGCCTACTTACAAAAACCCTGAATAATCATCTTTTGCAGTGACCATGTTTGCTGTGTTGCAGTGCCGGTCAGAAGGATAAGCCAGTGAACCACTGTTGCCAAGGAGACGCCCGAATTTCATAATGATGTCTATCACATTCTTCGGGAAAGCTTCTTCCTTGTCCCCCACGCAAAAGAACGATACCCAGAGCACGCAGGAAACAATACACCCCAGGATGGTCCTATGAGTGTGGTGAGCTATAGGAGAAATATTACCTTACACATTCAAATACAACAGCAGACGAACTTCTTCAAGCTCTGTATGGCCACAGAAGAAGAAAATAGCAAAAACCTACAGAGAATCTCGACTTCACCCATTCGAGTCGTAAAGCGTGGCAGCTAATGAAGAAACTGGGTGCGGATTCTAAGCCTGAGAGATGCCAACACAACATCACACCAAACGAAATCACGACACGCATATTATAGAACTGTAGAGCAGCCGTGAACAAGAACCGCACTAGACTTGTGAAGACAGTCACGGTCCAAACGCTCTAGCTAGTCCCCCATCCAGAGCTCTCAAGCGAGTTAACAGCCGATGGGCTGGAGTGTGCGTACAAACGAAGCCACTAAGTAGTGGCTGTTACACCTATGTGATATGATACTGATCACTGGAAAATATCCAACTAAATTTAGGGCTACAAAGGCAATAGCTGACAAAAAAAAAAAAAGAACCTGGTAAAGATGGCAGTGAAACATCACCATACCACTACTTAACTTTGTTTGTGAACTACAAGAAAGAACGTTGCTAAACTGAATTCAACCATTAATTGACAAAATAACTCCACTTTATCAAGCCGATTTTCGAAAGAATCGCAGTTACTGCGAACGGGTTTTGGCACTAGCATCTTTCATAGAAGCAGGGCACCAAAGCACATTAAAGACTGCAGTAGTGTTTGTTGAGCTTACGGCCCCATCTACATCTACATCTACATGGTTACTCTGCAATTCACACTTAAGTGCCTGGCAGAGGGTTCATCGAAACATTTTCATACCACTTCTCTACCATTTCACTTTAGCATGATGCGTGGGAAAAAGAAACACCTAAATCTTTCCTTTCGAGCTCTGATTTCTCTTATTTTATTATGATGATCATTTCTCCCTTCGTAGGTGGGTATTTGACACTATACGGCGCCATGGCTCGTTACTTAAATTTTCAGAAATCACACCACGTAAAACGTTGGTTAATTTAATGGATAGCATGCTCAGCAACATACAACTTTAAGTATTCCTTGGAGACAACGGGAGCAGATGGTGAAGGCTGAATGATGGGCTACCGCAGGGCTCTGTGTTTGCACCAACACTCTTTAACCTTTATACTGGCGATATGCCCAACACTAGCGCTAAAAAGATACAGTTTGCTGACGGCCTATTCTAGCTCATCAAACAAGAAAGGTGGAAGTGAGTGAAGGATCTTTGACCACAGATTTACACATAATGGGCGACTGTTTCAAGAATTGGAGATTGAAGACAAATCCACGTAAAACGGAGGTAAATGCTTACTATCTTAATAACCGTGTGGTAAATCAGAAATTAAATATACTCTTAGAAAACGTTCCCCTGAAACATAAGCCATACCAAAATACTTGGGGGCCGTTTCAGACTGGGTTCTAACCTTTAAGAACCATTTAGAAAATGTAGGAAAAAAGTGAACACCTGGACTCATATTGTCAGGAAAACGGCTGGATCAGGATGGAGTGCAAATGCAGATACCCTTCGTACTGATACATTGGCATCAGTATGGAAAAATAGTGGACAGTTCGCATACTTGACGTCAGATTGCATCAAGCAGTGAGAATGAGTGGCACTACCAAATCCACACTACTTTCATTGCTGTCTGTATTACGTAATATTGCACCTCCATTAAGGAGAAGCAGCAGCGATAAGAGACCTCCAAAAATTTTTCATTCACCAGTACTCATTTCTATGTCATCAACTACAGAAAACACCTGCCAGCAGACTCAAATCTAGAAAATCACTCTGGCCAACGCAAGGTGAGTTCATTTAGATGATGTTTATCAAGAATGTAAAGCGGTTTGGCAGAAGTTTTCTCCGACAACATCTCATCTTATAACTGGCACTAACAGCGTGTGAAAGGATTTGGGCTCCCCAGAAACTATGGATACCCGTGAATCGATTCCGTACATGGCCTGGAAGACTGGAAGATGTGCTACCTGTTTGTATGAATGGGGATTCTAAGGTATCATGGTGCGTGACTGTGGTGGTCCTGTAGAAACTGTACAGCACCTGATTGAAGAGTGTATACTGCGAACGTTTCCTGGTGGATCCAGCGAACTGATTTGGTGAAACGAAGAGCTTCAAAAAATGGTTCAAATGGCTCTGAGCACTATGGGACTTAACATCTATGGTCATCAGTCCCCTAGAACGTAGAACTACTTAAACCTAACTAACCTAAGGACAGCACACAACACCCAGCCATCACGAGGCAGAGAAAATCCCTGACCCCGCCGGGAATCGAACCCGGAAACCTGGGCGTGGGAAAACGAAGAGCTGTAGAGAGGTTAAGTGACCTAGGTATTGAATTATAATATTTTCTCTGGATTGTTTGTTGCTTTTTTATATTATGCACATTTTTTGGTTATACTTAACCCTTTACGTACGAAATCCTTAAATAAGACTGTAAAATGACCTTGTAAGCCATACAAATAAAGAAATAAGATCCAACTTCTGCAGTGGGGACGTACAGGAAGTGAGTCAATGAAGTTCTGAAGTCGTTTAATGAACAAAGTAAGAGCATATGGACTATCAGACCAGTTGTGTGATTTGATTGAAGAGTTCCTAGATAACAGAACGCAGCATGTCATTCTCAATGGAGAGTAGTCTTTCGAAGTAAGAGTGATTTCAGGTGTGCGCAGGGGAGTGTCGTAGGACCGTTGCTATTCACAATATACATAAATGACCTTGTGGATAACATCGAAAGTTCAGAGGCTTTTTGCGGATGATGCTGTGGTATATCTAGAGGTTGTAACAATGGAAAATTGTACCGAAATGCAGGAGGATCTGCAACGAATTGACGTGTGGTGCAGGGAATGGCAACTGAATCTCAATGTAGACAAGTGTAATGTGCTGTGAATACATAGAAAGTAAGATCCCTTATCATTTAGCTACAATATAGCAGGTCAGCGACTGGAAGCAGTTAATTCCATAAATTATCTGGGAGTAGGCATTAGGAGCGATTTAAAATGGAATGATCATATAATGTTGATCGTCGGTAAAGCAGATGCCAGACTGAGATTCATTGGAAGAATCCTAAGGAAATGCAATCCGAAAACAAAGGAAGTAGGTTACAGTACACTTTTTCGCCCACTGCTTGAATACTGCTCACCAGTGTGGGATCCGTACCAGATGGGGTTGATAGAAGAGATAGAGAAAATCCAACGGAAAGCAGCGCGCTTCGTTACAGGATCATTTAGTAATCGCGAAAGCGTTACGGAGATAATAGATAAACTCCAGTGGAAGACTCTGCAGGAGAGACGCTCAGTAGCTCGGTACGGGCTTTTGTTGAAGTTTCGTGAACATACCTTCATCGAGGAGTCAAGCAGTATATTGCTCCCTCCTACGGATATCGCGCGAAGAGACCATGAGGATAAGATCAGAGAGATTAGAGCACACACAGAAGCATACCGACAATCTTTCTTTCCACGAACAATAAGAGCCTGGAATAGAAGGGAGAACCGATAGAGGTACTCAAAGTATCCTCCGCCACACACCGTCAGGTGGCTTGGGGAGTATGGATGTAGATGTGGATGTAGATGTAGCAACAGATATGAGGAACCATAGCGGCTCCAATGCTGCGGCCATCTGCGCCGATTCCGGAGGTTGAAGATCCATGGCCGACACAACCCAGTCACGTCGTCGTACAAACTTTCGATTAAGTTTAATCTGGGGAGATCGGTGACCAGCGGAGTATGGTAGTCTCATCCAGATGCTCTTAGAACCACGCACGTTCACTGCGAGCTGTGTGACATACTGCATCAACTTGCTGGTAGATGACATCGTGCCGATGAAAACACAAACTCTACGTAGGGATAGCCATGGTCCCGAGAGATATATGCATGCTTGTGTTGATCCACTGTGCCTTCTACAATGACGAGATCATCCAGGAAATGCCACGAAAACCTTTTCGAGCCCATAAAACTTCCTCCTAGGGCCGAGACGTTTCAGGGCCGTACATGCCAGAGGCGATCTATGCGATGTAGCATAAAGCGTGATTCATTTGAAGAGGTCACCTGTCGCAACTCAGTGGACGTTTAGTTGGGGTTGTGGCGTGCAAATTCCAGCCTTCGTCGGCGATGAACAGCGGACAAAATGAGTACAAGAACCAAGCACCTGCTGCTGAGGTCCATAAGCAAAGACGTTTGCTGAACTGTCATTGAGAAGACACTGGACTGTTGGACCAGTAGACCCAGGAGAAGGCCTCTGCAACCGTGGCCGAAACGTTGGTTTCCTCCACTAATAGTTTCATACAATATGATCCGTACCATACCGAGATAACTTTTATGTCGATTGACTCTGACCGCGGAAGCCTACCGAATTATGTTAGACACTGCTGGTTGATCTGAGCAGTCAGTTGCCCAATAGTTGCACTCTATTCGCCTGTACTCATTGTAATATATTGATTATTTCTTGCAAACTGTAGTGTTATCTTGAAGCTGTGAGAAGGGAGGACAGGCGTTCCAAGGCGCGGAAGCAGAGACGATGCTGAGGGCAGACGGAACTGGGAGAGATATTGTTACATGAAGTAAACAGTAAGGGGAGAGCCTTGCGAAAATGCAGACGCCCCCAGAGGCGGTGCCAGGGCGTTAGTTACTCTTCAAGGAATTAACATGTAACTTCATATGTCATCTAGACGCTGTAGTAGGTTGTCACCGTAGAACTTTGTAACCAACAGGCGCGCACTAGTGTATAAAGCCAGCTTGATACCAACCCTGAGAACAGCAACGTCAGTAGGCTCACAAGGGTTACAAAGAGAGAAAAACTGTTGACCCAGCAGTCCCTACTCCAGGGGCGGGGCTAAATGACGTATAACAATAATGTTGCAAGCCTTATTTGGCAGAGCAGTTACGTTTAGCTTTCAGCTGAACAATGTTCATACCAAATACGGACTTAGTGCAACTGCAGTAGAGGGGACCTAACTAAACCACGTTTGGCAGGCACCTGCAAGAGACCTACGGGATTGGCTGGATGGCTTTAAGTGGGAAAAACAGTGCCCCCGCGCGACTCTTTAAAACTCCTAGATTCCGCATTTTGGCAGAGTTCTCAGTCAGACGATCTGGGCGCCGAATCCGCGTCAGTCGACTCCAGCCTCGGTCCAGCTCCGCGTAAGTCTGCTCTCTCTCACTTGGAGTGCCTCAGTGAACAGTGTCACATTCATTATGTTTTGTTTTGCAACTAAATTGTTGCCTTAAAATGCTGCTAGTGTTTGCTACTGTGGTTAGCATCCACTCTTGGGACTTCTGCATTGGCTTCTATTGTAACAGTGTTATTCATGGTTTTTCTAACCCTAGAACTAGCCCCCATGGTATTAGTTAGTCCCGTCTGGAATAAACAACTGTTTCAAAACCCTGTTTGTCCTACAGTCTCCACAATGAGCTCCCTACCGAGTCTCACCACCTGCATTTCTAGTAAATGCCTTCACTGTGAATTGTCCTTCTGCCTTCTGCTCTGTACCACTCCGGAGCGCAGACTGATCAGCAACCCCTTTTTCCCTCTCCCACCTATGTCAGGACACGACATCATCTCCGCAACCGTCGTTCACCCGTGCCGTCTATGGTCGCTAGTGCAACCCAGTTGCCTTGGCTCCGGTTTTGGACAGCGTTGTTTCGCCATGCACGATATACTTTAACCAGGGAGAGACGCGAGCAGCTTACAAACTTAGCCGTTTCGAAAATGTTTTCACCCTTGGCCTGAAAGCCCATGTATTGCCCTTTTCTACATCAGATAAACAGCTCCGTTTCCGCATTACGCCAACGACTGCCCTGGTTTCCGCCTCCCCCTGATAAGCTTTATAGCTTTATACCCTCCACTGCTAGTACTACCAGCTGGACTGTGAGTGGTACTGCACATTGACATCGAAAAATACACGGTGATCACATTAATGTGACAGGACTGTGTATGATTTCAGTAACAATTACCCTAGATTATGAATTAAATTTTTTTCTAGCTAAGGAGAGATGGAATATCAGCAGAATGCGGACTGCATGTAACTCGTTACGACTAATTTTGGGTTGCCTACCTCCGTAGTTTTCAGCCCATTGCTGCGTGGGTGGACTAAACTAAACTAAACAAACTTTTTAATTAACCCATCGCCCCACACGTCCTATGCAGATGGACTCTGAAAGATAATGAGATCTGCATCACCCGTAACAATCTCACAATCTCATTACTTCAGCAGCAGGCCGCGCGCCCACCAATGGCGAATGGACAGGCAGAAAGCTTTGCGCACCTGACAACGACCGCCACCAAAGTGAGCGAATTTGAGACCAAACAGATGACGTTTCGAACAGCAGACTGGACTTCCCGGAAATGTGTCTTTTTTTTTAAGAAAAAAAAAGCGGCGCTTTCAGTTTCGACGGCGCTGTAATTCGATGCAGGAACGTTCCCTGTAAAGACCAGTAGGATTCTATCTGCAGCTATAAAATTAAAGCCTTTTGTGTACTCTCCCTTGTAGCGTGCGCTGCGGACTCATAAAAGTCGGTTTGCCCATTCTGAAACTTTGATAACGTTCTTTGGGAGTAAGACTATACCGCAGAATGAGCTGCGCCGGGAACGATGCAACTTTGAAGCGTTCTCTGAAACAAGCGCTTTCTGTAAAAATCGAGCCTGCAGACAACGCATGCTGTATCAGCCAGCTTTTTACTACTTGAACAAAGAAGTAACTTATTATCAGAAGAGAAAACATGCCCCAGCAACAAAGGCCTCTTGAGAGATACATCGGTAACCGCAGCTTTGTGTTTATCGCCATAGATTTTGTTTTGGTTTATTCGAATGATTCCGAAATGCGACCAGAAGAACCATGAGTAACAGGAAGAGCATTTTTTTTTGCAGATAATAAAGTGTGGTAACTCGCAAATTGATATATAAGAGAGTATACTGATTACTTACTTTCCGTCTGCATTAATCACTATTCGAAAGCAGCTACGTGAAAAAAAAATAAAAAACAAAAAATACAATTCAGTGAAATGACCACCTGCGACTTAACGTGAACTAGGATATTAATCACAACTATATAACAATAATAAGTCCTTTTTACACTTGAGGCCAAGAGTAAAAACGCCGTATAATAAACTGACATTATTTATTTGTTCTTTGGTACATAAACAATACAAAATATAATCAGATGAATGTTGAACTACAGCTAAGATACGATTTAAGAAGCCACTCTGTCTCCATTACAGTTCGTAGTCCACATTACCTAATTATTCGCTCGCTCAGCATTAGGTATGGCATGGATGAAGTCTTCTTTCTCGCGTAAGTAACCTCTGATGGGGCACTTCGTGTTCTACGATCTAGTCTGAACTGCACAGTCACAGGCTGTTGATTATTGGATAACCAATTCACTGTGGAGGTAGAACTCCACTCGTGGTGTGTACGCACTGTGCAGCGTCTATTGCGTAGTGGATAGCGTAGTTCAAATTACAGGCTCCAGCGCTAGGTTTCTGAATTTATGCCACTACAGACGTGTTGTGGTGGTCCACTAATCTCTAAATTTACTTTCCTTCCTGAAGATAGACTCAAAGCATTCTTTAGATACGCAGGAGCTTCGGAAACTTAAGTTATACATCCCGCCCTAAAACCATTGCGCAACAATAGTGGCGCATTAACAGAAGAGAGAACATGTTCAGAGTTTTCTGCAGAGACAGTTCTGCTGTGGTACGGATAACAGATGGATCACAGTGTGCGACTCAGCAGCAACTGGAGTTGGATTCCCAAGTTGAAGTAATGCCACACTTTTATTTAGTGTGAGTGACTTTATAGTATTAAAACATTTACTTATTCGTTGTTCTAAATGAAAAGGGGGCGAAGACATCAGAAAAGGAAGTAAATCAGGACTTAGTCCAGAACCTGACGACGCTAATGGCCAGGATACAGCTTCAGGCCCAGTTTGCCTTTCTGACGGGTTACCTTCACCCACGGTGGAAATAGACGGCGGTGAGGACGGCTCACCGCAAATGATTTCTCAATTTTCTTCATCGATTGATGGTGAACTTGATAGGCTTCCTGACCCACATCGTTCCAGAGGCACTGCTGGATGCTTCGATTTTAGATGTCCCTTCAGGTTTGATGATGAGCCAAAAGCCAAGGAAATTATCTGCTGACAGTAGCGGCGTTTTCATTTCTTCCAATTTTGATAAAATGGTACCGTACATCGCTCGCAATTCTTTTAGTCGAAGGGAATGTGGTTGATATATTGTTGTATAGTGCTGAAAAGTACCCTGGAAAAATTAAAATATTTACTGTTAACGTAGACATTGTAAATTGTAGAAGCTTAAACTGAAAACGAATACACATGCAGCACTTTCTGTAATCAGAAGTTACAGAGGAGGTTGTAGGATGTTGTGACGTTTGTATCATACAGGGAAAGGTCTGATACAGCCGTAGTGATTAAGGGGAGTTAGAACGGAAAAAAATTTCACATTTTCGGATTTTTATCTCATTATGAAATTTGCAATTTTACAAATAATATATATATATATATATATATATATATATATATCACTCAAATTCACATGGGGAGTATTTTATTTTTTTAAATATAATGTAAACCGGTCGAAAATGTCAAAATTGTTACGTGCATTACTTCACGATCTAATAAAATCTGCAATTTTTTATATAGCCGGCTGTGGATTGCTGTGTTATGAAGGTCATGTCCAGAACAGGATGGTCACCAGGTTGAGGAAGTTGGAACAAAGTCTGACAGACAAGAAACTTTCTGATGGTAAAACCATAAGAGGCAGAAGGACAGACAAAATGACTGATGAACTGCAGAGGTATTATGGGATGGCCATTAGAAATAATGCTGCCTGGCGGAGTGACCGTACGGTTCTAGGCGCTACAGACTGGAGCCGAGCGACCGCTACGGTCGCAGGTTCGAATCCTGCCTTGGGCATGGATGTGTGTGATGTCCTTAGGTTAGTTAGGTTTAATTAGTTCTAAGTTCTAGGCGACTGATGACCTTAGAAGTTAAGTCGCATAGTGCTCGGAGCCTTCTGAACCATTTAGAAATAATGCTGAGGATTGGCTGAAAATGAAGCAGGCAGTATGAGCTACCTTCTTCCACAGGCTGTCCACTGATGAAAAACCAGTCCACCACCTTTGCGCTCCTGGACCTGATTCATGGTGCAATTACTGCAATGCCAAGTACTCAAACCATATAGCCATAAACATTCCATCCCAGCAGCAGTCATGGATATCATAAACCTGTTTACAGAGACCTGGCAAGTCCTGAATTAATGAAGAGTTGTCTGCATGGTCAGACTCAAAATCCAAATGACTCATTCAGTAATCTTATATGGATTCACTTAAAAAATAAGTTTTTGTTGGGATGAAGACACTAAAGTGGGGGTCAGTGATGCTGTTATTGCTTTTAATGATGGTAACATTGCTATGGTGAAAGTGATACAGCATATGGAAATTAATCCTGGAGCAAACTGCATCAGAGAACTTGGACGGATGGACAAAGTTCGCATTGATAAAGCAGAGTATGCAGCACAAGTGGCCAATAACGAGTCCTGAAAGAAGAAAGGAAGAAAGAAACTTGGAAAAAGATCAAGAGGATGATGCACAGTAGGGTTCAGGGTGCTTCTGAGTGACTAAAAACAAAAAATTAAGATTGTATTAAGTGAGTTATAGTCTTTTGAAACTTTAGAAACCGTTCCTGAAAATTTACATTTTCTGCTGCATTTTTCCCTAAAACCCAAAAATTACTTCGAGTAGAGTATTCAGATTTTCAGAGAGTAATAACATACATATACTGAGCCTACAGAGCTAAGAGAAGAACATAATGTTATGTATAAATAAAATTATTGAGGATGAGGCACAAGAAAAGTACACACAGTTTTAACCGTGTAATTAAAAAAACTTGTATTTCCTAAAGCAGTGGCTGAAATGTAATTATTGTAGTTCAGTAGACTGAGAACATACAGCTTAATGTCCTGTAAAAGTTTCATGTCAACAGCTACAGTGGTTCCCTAGATTTAACATTGTCAGGACAGGGCGTTCCAAATTCCCTTAAGGAAGTCGCGAAGACAAGTCTGACAAATACGCGAGGGTTCACTGCTGAAAAATAAAAATTGTGAATAGTGTGATATCCGAACTTGGGTTACAAAGCGTGTGAACAGGAGATTGCAGGGTAATGGTGCGGATAAAAGACTAGAAAAACGCAGTGTAAAAGAACCGTAAAGCCTGTGATTTAGGAGCTACGAACTTGTCTAGTAATGGAGCCACATGTTCTACCAGTCAGTCTGTATTGTTACTGTAGAACATAGCTGGCCATCACTTTCAACTCGTTTCGAAGAACTCAGCCATATATTTCAGAATATCGACGTACATATCTCTCTTCTATGCTCTCCAGTTCCGTAAACATAAGACTGCATTGACCTAAGCTGCAACAGAAGTAGCAGATGAGGAGGTGAAGTAGCGGCATACAAACAGTTTCACTTATTTCCGCCCGTCCTACTCACATAAAATAGTAATGAAGACAAACAAGTCGAATATTCGTTCGTAAATATCAGATCCATTAACAAAATTTGCCTATCTGCGTCTTCTGCAAACCTCCAGAAGTAGGCGGGATAGCCTGTTTCAAAACTGGCCATTCAAAAATCGATTCGACTTCCGAGCATACAAATAATGATAGTAACACGTAAATATTCCGCCCCTTCGCTTTGAAATTCACGTGTGTAGTTTCTTCTTCCAACGTGACAGCATTTGATCTAGCACCTAGACTTAATGCAGCCTATAGTCACATCCTCATACATATGTTTGCCGCAAAATCCACAAGCAAGGAAATTCGTATTCATGACTTGCTCTCTAAAATATCCAAGGAATAAACTGTAAATGACAACGTATAGAGAATTTAAGTGTATCAGTTAACTTGAACTTGCGTTGGAGGTGCATGAGTTAATTCGGGGGACGACTTCTGTTCCGTTCTTTGACTTGAAAGACAAGATTTATGGACTTACTACCAAACTAACTCGATTACAGAATAAATATACTCCCCCAAAGACCGGAAACCTGAAGGAAAAACCTGTTCCTTGTTGAACGGAGGAGCTAAAACAGTTCATGAATCTCGGAGACACTGCGCATCGAACTTACAAACGACATCCTACCATTGAAAATAAAATCAGTTACAAGCAAAAAGCAAACAGAGTCAATCAATCTGTGAGCAGCGGTAAGCAAGGCATGCCAATATATTAAGCTAAAACATAAAGACCAGATGCTATATGGAAAAGCATGTCTGATATAGAGATGTATAGGCAAAGTGGAAGCTGCGGCTGATCCCTTTGTCCTACCCAGGAACTAGACTATTACTTGAGTTTAGCGATAACCATGATTGAACCGCAAACAAAACATAGTGGTGCCGATTATTTTACAGAGGTAAATGACGTCAGTCGCGAAAAATTCTGTCTTGAGGCGAAAAAGCTGTCGAAAAATCCTTCAGATCAGCATTTACTGTACAGGACGGCGTCACAGTCCAAATGGTCAAATGGTTCAAATGGCTCTGAGCGCTATGGGACTTAACATCTGTGGTCATCAGTCTCCTAGAACTGAGAACTACTTAAACATAACTAAAATAAGAACATCAGACACATCCATGCCCGAGGCAGCATTCGAACCTGCGACCGTAGCAGTCGCGCGGTTCCGGACTGAGCGCCTAGAACCGCTGGACCACCGCGGCCGGCTCCAAATGGTCAAGTTAATTTATTGCTGAACCACTATTGCTCACAATAAGAGTAATCACTGCTCCTTAGACCCTGAAGCTCTTGCCTGGACAATTCAGCAGACACACTCGTTCCCATCAGAATTCAAGCGCTAGAGATCCGACTGCTAAGAAGAGTAGCTGGATAGATTGTTGATGTTATTATTACCCAGCGGGCAGAAAATTATTAGGAAGACTGAGAAAAATTAAAAATTTCAACCAGGTGGTCATAACAGTCATATGCCTAACACATGCAGGGAGAGGAGGAGAGATTATATCAAAAATATTATGATTTCTTTAAGTAACTGTGATTTTAATAAGTTTTGTAATTACTAATAAAACTCTGGTCTGACGTAAGAGGGGCCCTGAAGACGTTAATCTGTCCAGCTTAAATGACTAATTAAAAAATTAAACATAACATATAGATTGTTTCAGGACGTATGGTCAATACTCAGGGATGACTGAAACGGTTATTTAAAGCATAAAACTTCATGTGGAAACGTGCTCTGTTCTCAGTGGTTTCCGAGACAGAACGTATTTAATTACATTATTATTTATTTTCTTTATTATTAAGTACATTGCAATTGTTTACAATGCTCCACAGTGGTGTAGACGAAGTCGAAACGAATAATTTGATAAAGGACATGTGAGCTGTCAAGTCGGGAAACACTTCAAACTGACTTACAAAATATCTACATCTCAGCACATGCGTGTCGCACAAGATATTTATTATTCTCGCGCTCTCTTCATGCAAACTTTAAGTCCTAGAGAAAGAATGAGTAGGATCTTTTCAGAGAAAATTTAATTTAGTTTAAATTTGCAGTGCAACACGTTTTCGCTACAGGCTGCGGATTTCGAGTAATTCAAAACAAAAGTACAAAAGTAACTTTACATGTGTTCCATCTCAGAAACACTTTAGAATAGGGCATATGTCCAAATCTAGTTTTTTTCCTTCAAATGATCGTTCCTGTCGAACCCCTGAATACTGACCATTCTTCCTGAGACAGTCTGTGTGAATGGACTCATACAGTTAAAACAATCATGTGTTATAAATACCGTTATGTTTATAAAAAGCTGAACGCAGATGGAGAGGTGTTCAATCAGGAAAGCGAGTTGCAAGCTGTATCGCTGCGCCTAGAGAGCAGAGAACAAAGTGAACCTCAAGACGCCACGTGATCTGCTCCCTGTGATCTCATCCATGAGAAGGGTCTGGAGCAGCGGTCAACCTTGCAGCCCAATCCGTAAGAGTGGGGGGGAGAAGTGAGCTTGTGTTGCGATCCCTGAGAATGGTGGAGAGCAGAGAGCTAGTGAGCTACCTTACGGTCCGATCCCTGAGAGTGGTGGGGAGCAGTAAGCTAGTGGACTGCTTACAGTCTGATTGATGAGAGGGGTGGGAATGCTGAGCTATTGGGAGGCGGGTACTGTGTGGATCGCCTTGGCCTTGGGACACACTCCAACTGCGCGGTCACTGAAGACCACAGCTTATATGACAACACATTCCGAGTGCAATGCTAAGTCAAAAGCTAAGAAGTAACAACTCACTCAGAAGTATGTAAACACTTATTGAGCTTCTAAAACCGGAGGTTTTCTTTTCAAATGAAGCACAGATACATGATGCTGGAAGTTTTTTCTGCGTTAATGTACTGTTCTAAAGAGCCTGTCGTTAGCCGCGGTAGTCCTGCAGTTAGGGTGGCAGACTACAAAGTGAGTGGGCTTGGGTTCAATTCTCGGCAGGGTTGAGACCCTTTTTTTCCACTCCAGGATTGGGTGTTGTGCTTACTTTCATACTGTCACAACTGGAAATATTTATTGAGATAGGTGAATGGGTACAGCCTGACAGCTAACAAATTGTAAAAAAAGGAAGTTTCTTTATTTTCCATTGTTTTCACGGATGAGAAAAACTTCATATACTAACAAGGTATGCATGTCCACATGTGCACATGGTCTATACCACGTTCTTTGTAGCTTGGGAAACGTTTCCTTAAGAATGTGGCGCAGGGCGACGTTGCAGCGGTCTACAGGAGAATTTTCATTCTTCTCATTAGAGCCACCAGTGACGCATTTAGAAATCAGGTGAGCTCCCATTAATTTTTTTTGAACCACCCACCAACTGCTTGGAAGGATCTGGTTCCTTGAATGAATTCAGGAGCAGATTGCCCATCTCTAGCCTGTAGAGATCGTTCTGTGATGGAACCTGGCTGCAGAGTAATTTTCTTCCATCTCCTTCCTAAAAAGGAGACTCTGATCTTGGCATTACTCTGGCATCACATAACCCTGATTGGCTGGAAAATAAACATTCTGAGCACCGACCAGTGCAGGTTGTCTTAAAAGACACTGGCCTACCCTTTCTCTCATTTCAGGTGGTTAACCAGTTACAATCTTCGCAACAATTGGCACTGAAAAACATTGTCCTACTGAGTTTCCTTCTCTGTCTGTGGCCAATGAGGAAGGAACTCTGTAAGCACACCCATGCCTCTCTCTGTCACTCCTAAACTATTTATGTTATCCAGTCGTAGCCATTTTCACATTGAGTTAAACATTTTGTCTTGTAGCGCTTGAGCTTAGTGGTGGTGTCACATAGTCTTCTAAGGCGTCCTAAACTTTGCTGTCCCTCATTCCATTCTCAAAAGTTATCTTCAGCGGTCTGTGCAGTTCGATGAAACCTGGCTTTCTACCGTTTCGTCCACAATGGCGTTCTTCCAGGTCTGCCAGCCGGTGTGGCCGAGCGGTTTTAGACGCTTAAGTCTGGAACCGCACCACCGATACGGTCGCAGGTTCGAATCGTGCCTCGGGCATGGATGTGTGTGATGTCCTTAGCTTAGTTAGGATTAAGTAGTTCTAAGTTCTAGGGGACTGATGACCTCAGATGTTAAGTCCCATACGGCTCAGAGTCATTTAACCATTTTGAACTTTCAGGTCTCTGCCAATAGTGCCATACATCCCCCTACTGCACACAGTTCGTTAAAACAGACTCTGTTGTCCCAGTGCAACTGTTTTTGGCGTCCAGCGCGAAGCAGGGAGCACGCTGACCACATGGTCTTGCAGGTGTCCAAGGGCCTTTTGTGAATTCTCCTAGATGGGGGGGGGGGGTGGGGGTGTTCTATTGGTTGGATTTTATGACCTACAATGCATTCACTCACTTACAGTATGGTTTCATGGAGGCTACTTATTTAACAGAACACGCAGTTCAATATAGGAAGTTGTCCTATGGTAGGTACTGGCGATCACAGGTACTGATCCTCTAATTGGTGAGGATTAATTGCACCGCTTAGATCTGTCTTGTTATTCTAGGCTTTACATCAGTCACCAGAGAGTTTGTGAAAAACTGTCACACAACAGTTGCACAAAAATACGCTGTGAAATTCTGGAGGTATGTGGAGCAAATGCAGTGCCACATCCAGCTGCTGTGAAATGGTGCTGACAGTTTGATCAAGGCTTCACAGACGTATGTGATGCTGACGTGAAGGAAGGCAGTAGACATCAGCCACAGGCAATTGAGGAACTGATTCACAGCAGCTGCAGAGTGACTACAGTTGACATTGCTCAGCAGATGCCCATCTCAACTGGCAGTGCTCATTCCATCGTCCGAGACCTGTAACATCAGAAATAGGGCACACACTGGGTTCTGTGAACACTGCCATCTGCACACAAAGGCGCAAGGTTTAAGGTGTCTCTGAAAATCCCTAAGTGTAACTTCATGGAAGGCAATGATTCCCTAAGCATCATAGGTGCGATGAGACATACCTGCATTATTGCACACTTGGAAGGAAGAGAGCATCTATGGAACAGAGAAACACATCCTCGCCTGTGCAAAAGGAACGCAAAGTTGCGGTATCAGCAGGGAAGGTCATAACAGCAGTTTTCTTCGACTGTGAAGGAATTGTGTATGCAGTCTTTATGCCAAAAAGCACAACCGTTAATGCCGATTTGTACTGTAACACTGACATTGCTGTGCCGCACCATCCAGAACAGCAGGGGGAAAACTGAAGTGAAGGTATTGTTATCCTGCATGACAATGTAACACCTAACACAGCACGTGCAACGTAAACTTTGCTTCAACATTTCTGACGGGAGGTTTGGAAGCATGCGCCATATGGTTCAGGTCTTGCACCATGCTTAAATGTTACCGAAGGCAGTACATGCTCTTGCAGTTGGCCATAAGGCTGGCATGGGGTTCTTGTCATAGAGTCTAGTATTCCTCCACCAGGGCTGTTGAAAACTGTTGGATAGTCGTTGGTGCACGTGGACATGCTGCAATATGTTTCCCCAATGCAACTCACAAGTGCTCAAAGTGATTCAAGTGGACAGGCCACTCCATTCACCGAATGCACCCCTAAAGAGACGGACATGGGAAAAAGAGTACAGTCTTACAGTAATGTAGTAGCAACTTCTGACACCGAATGTAACGGCTACACCAAATGTGGCGGGAAGAGGTAGAAGCCACTGTATTAAGACTCGTCCATGCTTTCCAAGTGATTTATTGTTTCCAACTCCAGTGCCGCGTTCCCCTCGGCCTGCGTCACTGGGTCCCACAATGCTGAGGACACCACTTAGCTGTCTGTGAAACAGTTTGGTACAGAATGGCTTCAACCCATGCAACGCCGGGTGTCGGCCTTGTACTGCCACGACGTCAGGATGTGCTGACATTCGGCTCAGTGGTCTTCACCCCTGCCACCTTAGTGCTGTTCACCCAGGAGCCACAGGCAGCCCACTGCACGCTTCTTCTCCATCGTGGTTCAGATTGTGGGAGACAACAAGCGCCTGCTATCCGACATCTGAATCTGCGGCCCTCGCCTTGGGATGCCTCTGGCGTGTATTGGAAGCCAACACGGTAATGAGCCTTGGTGTGGCCCGCCACTGGGTGGCTGCGGACCCGATGTTGGTCTCAGAGGGTCGAACCAGTGACCCACTGTGGACCGGAATGCTGGAGCCCCATCTGCTGCTGCGTATAGCCGATGGTGTGACATGCTCCTCCGTCCAGGAGAGCTGCCACACTTGAATGCTTTGTTAGTGAACCGGCACCTATTTACATGCAGCTGTGCACCTCTGTTTTACAAAACGCGCCACTCCGCGTCACATACTTATAACACTTAGGTTGGCCAGTCAGCCCCTTCTGCTTGTGACTTGAACCATGCAAACCGTTGCATGTACTTTTTCTTGCGGTTCTACAGCCCTGTGGCCTGTATTTTTACTTCACAACTGCTGGTGATCGTAACTCACGGTAAACAGGCCTGTGCCTGGCTGTAGCTTGCGCGCTCAGAAATATTGCACCAAAACTGACTTTTCCTATACCAAATACAGTAACGTTGAGCTGTAGGTGTACCATTTTCAAAGATACACAGGTCAGCATGTTCATGTAGCGTTACACCTACCCACACCAAAATACTTGACCGCTGAAATGATCATGTTCCAAAATGTTCCTGGGTGCATTAAGTGATTCCACCTATCCAGCATTGTCGAACATGATCGGTGGGTGGTCCACATGTTATGACATGGGGAGGTATAACGTTGCATGGGCCTATTGACCTGTTAAACTTTAAACACGACACACTAACTACTCAATGTTACTATGACACAATACTCCTTCCCCATGCTCGTCTTTTCAGGCACGTATTTGGATCTGACAGTAATATTGTGAATGACAATGAGTGACAACATTGAACAGTGCAGGTGCTGTTGGAACGAGACAATATTCAGCTAAGGACGGCTCTGTCCATTCCCCGACTGCAAACCCCGTCGAGCACGTTTGGGATGTATTGGCGAATGGTACTGCAGCACATCCACATGCTCCATAGATCATCCAGCACCTGTCAACCGCACTGGTGCATGAATGGAACGCCTTGCCACAAGAACTTCATACCAACATTGTGGCCAGAATGGGAGCACATTGCAGAGCATGCAGTGCCGTCCGTGATCATCACACACCCTATTAACAATTGTGTCCGGCCATTTTTAATGTCCAGGGGACCGATAAAATTGCGGTGAATTCAGTGTAATTATGGTCTTTGAACATACAAAGTGTGACTCACTGCAATTTGTTTCATTTATCTTCTCTACCATACTGTAGCAGTTCTTTCTGTGTATAGTCCAAGTTTCATCGAGCTATGTTACTAAGCAGTAACAAATAGTGCGAAAGTTACTTTCGTCCTTAAATTTTGCACACCAGTATGCAGAGTGTACAATGAGGAATGATCATTATTCAGGGGTATGAGAGGAATTATCATTCGTAACAAAAACGTTTGATAAAAAAGGGCTCGAAGTAGCATACCTTAAGAGCTATGAGCACTTACTTGGTAGATGAGATATGTTCCACAACAGCGATGATGAACAAGTGCTCGTAGCGCTCAAGGTATGCACTTTAGAGCTCATGTTGACTGGGCACTTTTCACTTGTTTTGGTCCATACTACCACCTCTCAAAATACGGAAAGCAAAGAACTCGCAGTAGAAGAGATTTGTTTCACAGCATTAAAGAGGATGAGGCGCTCTTAAGATATGCATGTTAGAGCTCATGTTTACTAGACCTTTTTGGTTCGGAAGATCGATCCTGTCATGTCTCTGAACACTGGCCATTCCTCCTGAGACATCCTGTACACTGCCACGCTAAATCTTCATACACGTCTTAAATACTGCAAAAAAAATAATAAAAAAATGGCTCTGAGCGCTATGGGACTTAATAGCTGAGTTCATCAGTCCCCTATAACTTAGAACTACTTAAACCTAACTAACCTAAGGACATCACACACATCCATGCCCGAGGCAGGATTCGAACCTGCGACCGTAGCGGTCTCGCGGTTCCAGACTGACGCTCCTAGAACCGCACGGCCACACCGGCCGGCTAAATACTGCAAAAACATCTTTTAATAAATCACTATCAACTATTGCTAATCTGTGTTGTTATCTGTTTATCCCGTAACTATTGCCCCGTCGTATTTGTCACTGTGGAGGGCTGTATAGTTGTTGCGTGCAGGTAACAATGCGTAACAGCAACTACTTCCGTTAGTAGGGAGTTATTAGACATTTAAATTTACTTCATAATTACAAGAATAGCTGTACTTGAAGAGTCTCCCAGTGATCGTTTCAAAACTTGGTACATTAAGGAGGGATATCTTGCACTAACAAAGTTGTAATTAAGAATCATATTCACGCATATTATACAAATTTATACCATACCTCTAGTCCGCCGGATACCAAGCTAGAGCCGTGGCTAATGAACACTCCAGACGATCTTCGTCTACCTCTATATTTAGCATACCGCCTTATGGCGTGTGGCGAAACGTACTTTTGGGGCTGCTGTCTTTCTCCACCTTTCCTTTTGCAATTACGAATGTCGCGCTGGAAGAATGATTGAAATCTTCAATGTATGGGCCAATTTATTACTATTTTTCTGTCAAATAACGATGTATGAAGGGCAAAGTGTCATGAAGTCTCCACTGTGTAATATCGTAGGTCAGCAGTGTTGGCAAACGTTTTGTACTGCAAGACAAGGTTTTTTACCCTAGCGCATAGTCACTGTAATGTCTGCATGACTTTGAATAATAGTTGAAAGGGCGTAGTTGAAAGCATAGCAAACATTGTTTCTTATCTATGCGAATATGTTTTACTACTGTTCAGTACGATATTTCCTGAAAGTGCCATGTAGGCTGCGCTATTTAACGCCGTAGGGCAATCCTCTCCAAGTGCACCTTGGCTTCTAGTTGTGCACGTTGTAGATACAGGAAAGAGCTAAAATGAGAAAGTAAGCTATAAGTTGTGCTGATATACTCTAAGACAAAAACAAACGGCGATCCACGAAAGAATTATCCTAATGGAACTGAAACCGGTAGACGTGAGGGACAGCAAAACAAATCATAAAAATTTCAGAAATACTGCGTGATTTATTGAAGAGAAAGAGCTTCATACACTCCTGGAAATGGAAAAAAGAACACATTGACACCGCTGTGTCAGACCCACCATACTTGCTCCGGACACTGCGAGAGGGCTGTACAAGCAATGATCACACGCACGGTACAGCGGACACACCAGGAACCGCGGTGTTGGCCGTCGAATGGCGCTAGCTGCGCAGCATTTGTGCACCGCCGCCGTCAGTGTCAGCCAGTTTGCCGTGGCATACGGAGCTCCATCGCAGTCTTTAACACTGGTAGCATGCCGCGACAGCGTGGACGTGAACCGTATGTGCAGTTGACGGACTTTGAGCGAGGGCGTATAGTGGGCATGCGGGAGGCCGGGTGGACGTACCGCCGAATTGCTCAACACGTGGGGCGTGAGGTCTCCACAGTACATCGATGTTGTCGCCAGTGGTCGGCGGAAGGTGCACGTGCCCGTCGACCTGGGACCGGACCGCAGCGACGCACGGATGCACGCCAAGACCGTAGGATCCTACGCAGTGCCGTAGGGGACCGCACCGCCACTTCCCAGCAAATTAGGGACACTGTTGCTCCTGGGGTATCGGCGAGGACCATTCGCAACCGTCTCCATGAAGCTGGGCTACGGTCCCGCACACCGTTAGGCCGTCTTCCGCTCACGCCCCAACATCGTGCAGCCCGCCTCGAGTGGTGTCGCGACAGGCGTGAATGGAGGGACGAATGGAGACGTGTCGTCTTCAGCGATGAGAGTCGCTTCTGCCTTGGTGCCAATGATGGTCGTATGCGTGTTTGGCGCCGTGCAGGTGAGCGCCACAATCAGGACTGCATACGACCGAGGCACAAAGGGCCAACACCCGGCATCATGGTGTGGGGAGCGATCTCCTACACTGGCCGTACACCACTGGTGATCGTCGAGGGGACACTGAATAGTGCACGGTACATCCAAACCGTCATCGAACCCATCGTTCTGCCATTCCTAGACCGGCAAGGGAACTTGCTGTTCCAACAGGACAATGCACGTCCGCATGTATCCCGTGCCACCCAACGTGCTCTAGAAGGTGTAAGTCAACTACCCTGGCCAGCAAGATCTCTGGATCTGTCCCCCATTGAGCATGTTTGGGACTGGATGAAGCGTCGTCTCACGCGGTCTGCACGTCCAGCACGAACGCTGGTCCAACTGAGGCGCCAGTTGGAAATGGCATGGCAAGCCGTTCCACAGGACTACATCCAGCATCTCTACGATCGTCTCCATGGGAGAATAGCAGCCTGCATTGCTGCGAAAGGTGGATATACACTGTACTAGTGCCGACATTGTGCATGCTCTGTTGCCTGTGTCTATGTGCCTGTGGTTCTGTCAGTGTGATCATGTGATGTATCTGACCCCAGGAAAGTGTCAATAAAGTTTCCCGTTCCTGGGACAATGAATTCACGGTGTTCTTATTTCAATTTCCAGGAGTGTAGATTTAGTTAGTAAGTTGGTTGCATGTTCCATTGATCAGTCGCACGGTACAGTAGCCGTTATGATGTGGAATGTGTGAAGTGCACAGGAAATGCACATATGAAACAAGATTTTTAATATATATATATTACAGGACAGTGTTAAAGATTATTATTTCCATTATTTACTCCATTTCCTTAGATGGTATAACATGCATATGCTATATTTATAGATTTATTTATTCCTATTCAAGAATTCATCTATGGTATAGAAGGAGTTGTCAAGGAGATTTGATTTCAATTTATTTTTGAAGCTATTACTGCTTTCTGTCAGACACCTTATTTCATCTGGTAATTTGTCGAAAATTTTTATAGCAGCATATTTTACCCCTTTCTGTGTCAAATATAGGTTGAGCAAAGGATAGTGTAAGTCTTTCTTTTTTCAAGTATTGTAATCATGGATGTCACTGTTGTTTTTAAACTGGTTCATGTTTTTGAGAAAAAATTTCGTTAGTGAGTAGATGTATTGTGAGGCTGTTGTAAGAATTCCCAATCTTTTAAAAAGATGTCTACAAGATGTGCGAGTTGAGCCCCACACATTATCCTAACCACTTTCTTTTGAGCAGTGAATACTTTTTGTCTAAGTGTTGAGTTACCCCAAAATATTATTCCGTGTGACATCAGAGAGTGAAAGTATGCAAAGTACGTTAGCTTACTAATTTCTATATCCTCAAAGTGGGCAGTTATTCTTATTGCAAAAGTTGTTGAATCTAGCCGCTTTAGAAAATCCAAAATATGAATCTTCCAATTAAGATTCTCATCTGTATGTACACCAAAAACTTACTATGCTCTACCCCGTCTACTGATTTCTGTTGATGTGTTATATTTATCGAAGGAACTGTACTTTTTTGCAGGAGAAAACTGGATGTACTGTGTTTTTTTCAAAGTTTAAAGCAAGCCCATTTGCAGAAAAGCAATTAATGACTTTTTCAAAGACCTTATTTGTATAATTTTCAATTGGAGTTTCTTTTACTGGATTAGTAATTATGCTTGTATCACTGGCAAACAGTGTCAGTTCAGCTTCTTGTTTCAGATAAGAAGGGAGGTCGTTCCCGTATGTCAAGAACAGAATGAGTCGGGGCAGACCGAGGAGAAGATACCTGGATTCGGTTAAGAATGATTTTGAAGTAATAGGCTTAACATCAGAAGAGGCACCAATGTTAGCAGTGAATAGGGGGTCATGGAGGAATTTTATAAGGGGGGCTATGCTCCATACTGAACGCTGAAAGGCATAATCAGTCTTAAATGATGATGGTGATGATGAAGGGGACCAATGATTGAACCCTGTGGAACACCTAATCTAATTTCACCTCAGTTAGATGAAGTGGCAAACTTACTTTAAATCACTTTACCCATATAAGGAAACTTTTTGTTTCCTGTTCTGTAGGTATGACTTAAACCACTCATATCCTATTCCATTTATGCCAAACAATTGTAATTTCTGTGACATCATGTTATGGTTCACATGATCAAATGCTTTTGACAAGTCACAGAAAATTCCTATTCGTGAGAATTTACTATTTAAAGACTCTATTAGGTGGACAGTGAAATTGGATATCGCTGTCTCAAACAACACTGAGTAAGTCAATGATGTGGTGGTCCACATCTGGCCCTTGTGCAAGATGTTATTCAGCTTAGCACTGATTGACAGAGTTGTTCGATGTCCTCCTGAGGGATATCGTACCAAACCCTGTCCGATTGACGCCTTAGATCGTCGGAATTCCGAGACGGTTGGAAGGCCCTGCCTGTAATACTGCAAACGTTCTCAAATTGGGGGGGGAGATCAGGCGATGTTGCTGGCCAAGTTGGGTTTGACAAGCACGGAGACAAGCAGTAGACACTCTCGTCATGTACAGAAGGGCTTCAACTTCTTGAAATGTAAGTCCAGGACGGCTTGCCATGAAGGGCGACAAAATGGGGTTAGAATGTCGTCAACATACCACTGTGCTGTAAGGGTGCCGCGAAAGGCGAACGGAGGAGTCCTGCCATGGAAAGAAATGACACCCGAACCATCAGTCCAGGTTGTCTCACGGCGGTTGACAGTCGGGTTGGTATCCAGGCACGTCTTCGCTGTTCATCGGACCGCAGTTGGAAGCGAGACTTATCACTCAACATGGTTCTACTCTTGTCAATGAAAATCCAGGCCGAAGACGTAGTAAGCGTACTGTCATATCGCTGGCTTAGTTGTGGGGTATCTTTGCGGGCAATCGCGTCTGTAGCGAGTCGAGTGCGGGACACGGAACAGTTATGTTGTGCAGTGTGTAGCTCTGAATGTGAGAGGCATTGTTAGCATGGAAGCTAAAGTGTTGCTACAAGTGCTATTACAGTAAAGTGATAAAATAAGCAAATGATTCAGAGGAAAGTGCGTCAAGAAGTAATTAAAAAATGAGCAGTGCTGCTGATAACGTATTTGTGTTTCCTCTCGTTGCGTGTGGCACAGTATCAGTCATCCGCGTCGTGTTCGGTCTCCCAGAATGAACTGAGGTGAATTAGCAAAAATTAGTTACCACAAAAGAGTGCAAACAAGTGCCAGTGTCTTGTAGCGAGCGTGAGGACGTGCTTTCGATCATCGCTTTTCCGCATTATCAACAATCAGCCGCGCCGCGACGGTTACGCGCACGTTCGTACAACTAAGAACTGAAAACTGAAAAATTAACTTCACGAACAGTGTTAAAATATCATTACTAGTGTCAAGGAGGACTTGTACCAAATATCTGTGTGTGCGTGACAAGCGTAAGAACTTTCGTGCGATCATTCGGCTGCCGCTTCATCAACAATCATCCGCGTCATGTCGGTTACGCGTACGCTCGTCCGAATGATATTGTGGACTGTTAAGGGGCTCCGGTAAGGCTCAAAATCATGAAAAGTTCAATTTTTACTTTTTTGCGTTTTCTGAATCTGCAGACTATTACCTTTTAATAGATATATAATTTATTCAATTCCGAAGACTACAACTATTTCTAAATTTTTTTTAAAAATGTGTTCTACATGAGCGTGACCCACTGTGGCGCTGTTAAACTGCTGTCAAATGGTGTTATTATTAACGTCCGTGTTCATCAGGTACATTTTAGTGATGTGAGATAAAGTATGTGTTGTGGCTAACCTCTGATGGTTCAATATATATCGCTGGTGTGATTGTCGATTGTTTCATGTTTATTTACTCTGTCGTTATCTCGAAAATATTCGTAATTAATCCCCAAGACTGTATTTGTTGGAATACAAACACTTCACTTTGGTGTGTATGATGCTGTTGCAACTTTCAGTGATGGCAACATTGTAAGGTGCAAGGTATTTAGAAATATGGGAATGAAGATAGGTTCTAACATGGTACGAGCGATGCTTGCTTTAGACAAGGAACGCCTTCGGGCTGCAGACAGGGCTGTAAAGAGTCTAGAAATACAAGCAAGAGTAAACAGGAGGAGGAACAAGAGGAAGCTGGAGGAGGAGTTTGCAGAGGATGAAGATAATCCATCCTATGGACCTGGAATGCACTAAAAAGTTAATCCAATCTTTGTCGCCCGATTCCCAAAACTTTTATTTTCTCATACTAATTACATGTTTTCTAAGGATCTTCCAAACATATTTGTTTCAAACTTTCAGTAAATGTTACACAGTACCTTCTGCATAATTTAACACAGCCTTTTTCCAAAAAACTGTATATTTTTGAATATATAAACAAAAAATTGCAAAAAAAATGTGAATTCTCATTACAATTGAAAAAAAAAATCATCTTTAATAACTGAACTAAAATTTTGTAAAATCCCTGTGTTAAGTTGTAGCCCATATTCCAATAAATAATCTGTAAAAAGTTCAACTTCTTACCTCAAATACTTTGTGAGGAAAGATGTAATTTATAAGCGTTATTTTAACATTGCAAGTATAGGGAGTTCCGGAGCCCCTTAATCATCCATTAATTGGGATAACACTTCTGAATTAGAATGTAAACAGTGCAACCTGCGATTTTCCTTTAATCGTCTCAGAATATATTTGTTCATAACAGACGTCTAACAGTGTTGGGTTTTAACGTTGAGTGGCTCCCCTAAACCCGCTTACATATTTCGATAAATAGTTTCAGGCAAGCCAGCAGCAGTGTGGAGCAAAACAGTACGACTGCCGCGGGATTACCAGGTACGTGCAGTGGACAGGGCGGAAGGTCACGAAACGACAAAAAGTGTAAACCACCCCACCCATACGTACCCCCGGACATGTTACAATGTGTCTGTAGACGCCCCAGACAGCGGCGGGACACCAGCCTGGCTGTCGTCTGCCATACGCTCGACAACCAGGAACGATGGCCTGGGGTTCCATTTCATTTTACAGCGTGGTCTTTCTGGTATCATCCACAGCACATTAACAGCACAGCGGTATGTCGACGATATTATGTGCATCATATTGTTGCTCGTCCTGGGCTTACGCTTTAGCAAGATAATGCCTGCCCGCCCACAGTGAGAGTTTCTACTGCTTGTCTTCGCGCTTGCCAAACCATGTCTTGGCTAGCAAGATTACCGAATCCCTCTCCATTTGAGAAAGTCTGGAGCACTAAAGGTAAGGGTCTGCAACAAGCTCTGGGTTTTGACGATCTAACGCTCCATTTGGACAGCATTTGGTACGATATCCCTCAGGAGAACTCTGACAATCAATGGGAAGCCTATAACTGTTTGCATAAGGGGCAGAGGTGGATCAACGCGTTACTGACTTGCTCCGTTTCTGAAGCTCTTTCTCTTTTCTGTAAATGTAATCATGTGTCTGTCTGTACTCTCACATCACATGTACCGATTTCTGTCCCATTCGGATGATTCCTTCGTGGTGCGTAGTTCTTTGTCTTAGAGTATATCTTGAATGTGTATATTGTAACCCATTGATTGTACATGTATTATGACAATGTGATGTTTTGTAATATATTGAGTTTCATATGTCAGCGTTTTTCTTGTGATCTATACTAGTCTGCACTTCCTGAACTTCGTAACAGACGGAGTATTCCACCTTCTTCGAAGCATTCTCTGCATTACATGTAATAGCTCTGAGAATAAGGAGTGGACTGCATGCGAACAACAACGTGCAGACATCATGCAATGTTTGCCAGGTTTTTGAGAAGACACACGTTTCCAGACCCGACGAAGTTCATGAGTAAACACTCAGCTGCTCTCCTCACCTCGAAGTGGCACAGTTAACTTTCGCCCCTCGCGTGCAAAAATTCCTGCCTGACTTTGAATATAACACCAATGAACGCAACATTCCAAGTGTTGAAATGCTTTTGACCGCGGCACCAATGTACTCAAATTTCAGATCGCTTGTATACTGTTGGACAGGGCGCCAATTTACGCTAAATTCAAATCGTTCAGATACTTTTCAACACGGTGCAATGTTCACACTGTTCGTATAATTTTGCAGGTGACGCAAATTTTGCAATTTAGGTGAAACTTTTGTTTGTGTGTGTGTGTATGTGAGTGTGCGGGCACCATAAATAACACATGCTGTTCGGATATTTTGAACATGGTGCAACGTTTATATTGTTGGCTACTTTTGAACATGATGTGAAATCCAAATCATGGAAATACTATTACACTCTTTACATATATTTTGATAAATAATTTAGATCTTTCAGATGTTGTGAATGCTGTGCAATACACGTCGGCGTTTTCGCTTCAGTGACCGCTAAAACACTGGTATGTGATTGGCTGTTTCATTTTAAGGGCTGGTAAAATCACTGATTCCGCCATTTGTACCATTTTGCAGTTTTTGAATTCCCCACCAGTGCCCTCTTTCATTTCTGAATTTCTTTCGAGCACCATTTTGCATTCAGCCATCTTCGTTTTTTACCTCACTGCCCTGCCCCTGCATCTTGGCAATGCACGGATGTTTTAATATAGCTGCCCTCACCGGGCTCTGAGGCCTGGACCTCTATCTCAAAACCAAGGGCTGAGGAGTGGGCTGGAAGACCTCCAGCTGTGCTACTGACAACGAAACTTAACTTCATGACGACAATATATTTGACCCTGTGAAAAATAGGGGGATGAATAGCGTTGTCGCAAATGAGTCGCGAGGGATATTAAAGAGTGAATTGTGTGAGTTGTAACACTGCACAATGTGAGTGCCTGGAAGAATAACTTAATGGCAGCATGGATACTAGGAAGCCACAGAGACTGTGTTTTTGTGGTCAGGGCAATCTGGCTACGAGACTGGTAGCAGAGAAGCTTCTAGAAAGAGCCGAGAATAGGAGGACAGTCGTGATCGCGTGGGAGGTGCGGCGTGCGAGCCTTTGTAAGTGGCTCCATTGGCGCTGCTGCGGATTCCGTGGACAGTTTGCCTCAGGCGCTGGACCCGCGTTACTCTCCCGTAAGGACGGGACTTGGATGGTCATGGCACTTAGTTGCACGTGGTACGTGCAGGATTGCACAACATACGTAGTCACTTAGCACCTCGTAGTCTTCGATAGCAGTTTCTTACCCTACGTAACTGTTCTCTCTTAGTTACTTGTTACAGTCCTTACCCACCGAGTTTCGTCGTTTGTAAATATTTCAACTTTTTTTTAAAAAAATCTTTATTGATACAACAACATTATAACACTATTGATTCGTAACAACAAAACATTGTATTATACACACTAACCCACCACCTTATATAATTAGTGGGTCCAATTATTATACTTAACAAGCAGCTTATACTAATTGATTGCCGTCCGGAACGGCCGAGCGGTTCTAGGCGCTACAGTCTGGAACCGCGCGACCGCTACGGTCGCAGGTTCGAATCCTGCCTCGGGCATGGATGTGTGTGATGTCCTTAGGTTAGTTAGGTTTAAGTAGTGCTAAGTTCTAGGCGACTGATGACCTCAGAAGTAAGTCCCACAGTGCTCAGAGCCATTTGAACCATTTGAACTAATTGATTAATGGCACTTGCTATAGACAGGGTTAATCTAACTACTTGACTACTCTGGTTATTCTGAGACTAACTACCCTGCAGCGTTACAGGTGTGCCAGATGACATACAAACCTACTGATAAGGCCTGCTCGCTGAGCTAATCCCAGTGAGCGTGCCCCTGGCAGTGGGCTGGCCAACTACTTTTGAAATCGCTGCAGTCCCTACCTATGTTAGTGTTCTAATTTTACATTATTCTAGCGTAACTACTTTCTAAGGAATCTAGTGCATGAGTCAAGTCCGGGAATGGTACACCTGCTCTCCTGGCCCAGCAGCGCGGCGGATTCCGGTCGTGAAACAACCGGCCAGCACCGCGCCCGGCGGCAATTGCAGGTGTACCTGTGTCTTCATCGGGTTATTTTTTGGTCTCTAACCGTGTTGGTTTCTAATAAAATCCCTCAAGATCTTTTTGGATATTTCGTTTGCCAAATTGTTGAGGACATTGAAGGTCTCGGCACGTCGTAGTAGTGTGTATGTGTCTCTGTTTGGGAATTGGTTTCTGAGTTCGGGCGCCACATCGTCATATAACGTGCAGTCATAGACGACATGTTCGGGTGTTCCATCCGGAGCACCACAGTCGCACGCTGGTGTTGCACGTTTTCCAAATCGACATAAACATGTCGGATATGGCCCATGACCTGTAAGAAAGTGCATCAGACCTCTGCTCGACTCAAAGTAGCTCATTTGAAGCCTTTCTCTGATATTTGGTAGTAGCTGGAAAACCCTTCTTCCCGTTTCCTCGATTTCCCATTGCTGTTGCCACAACTCTTCGCCCCTTCTCTTTATTGCATATTTATCCCCAACTTGTACCCCCATGATTTCCCTGGTCATATCTATTTTTCCTTTGGAGACCCAGTACCACGCTCCCTGTTCTCTAATTTTTATGTCTAGTGGACATAATCCTATTATTGTCAGTAAGACCCCCCCAGGTGTTGTTCGGTATGCCCCGACAGAACGCAACAGCATGTTCCGCTGCACCCTTCTCACGGTCACTGCGGGCTCCACCCTCGTAAGCCTATGTGCCCAAACCCCGCTCGCATATCCTACTAAGGACGTTAGGATACTATTGTGGTATAGTTTGATCAAGTTGGGAGGTACGTGGAATCTTCTATGGCCTATACTGATGAGATTATTTAGAACTTCTAGTAGTCGCTGCGTTATGTTTTCTATGTGTGTATTATAGTTCCATTTTTCGTCTGTTATGACTCCTAGGTATCTGGCCTCACGAAGCCGGCCGAAGTGGCCGTGCGGTTAAAGGCGCTGCAGTCTGGAACCGCCAGACCGCTACGGTCGCAGGTTCGGATCCTGCCTCGGGCATGGATGTTTGTGATGTCCTTAGGTTAGTTAGGTTTAACTAGTTCTAAGTTCTAGGGGACTAATGACCTCAGCAGTTGAGTCTCATAGTGCTCAGAGCCATTTGAACCATTTTTTTTTGGCCTCACGACGCCAAAGAACTGGAGTTCCTTCAATTCTGACAGTTGGATTTCTGACTAGACTGCCTTTCATTAACAGATTTCCACTTGTCTTCTCAGGCCGCAGGACTACGAGTTGGATGAGTCACTTCACAAGTGAAAAGTCAGCAGTCGCTCCCACCCTGACACGCTCGCGGGACACTGAAGAAGCGACAGCGGATGCAGGTCACATTGTGAAAATTTGTTTTTCTAAACATTGAATGGAGGTAGTTGTTTTCACTAGTTTACAAGAAACATTACTTAGTTAGAGAGGTGCTGCATACTTCTCGCCCATGAACGAGATACGATAGTTGGTTCTTTCACTGAAATTTCTCATTTCTCCATGGGGCAGAAATATTTATGCTGGATGTTTGCCACGTAGCTCAAATTTTTTGGGCGCGGTCGTGGTAATCCAGATCTTGATTCTGATTTTCTACGAGTGCATGAGTTACCCATGTGATCAACTAAAAGCCGAAGTTCCTTCAATTTCCCGGACCGAGCGACGTATGCAATATGCCTACACATGAGGCAGATTAATTTCCATAAAATATGTTATTTAGTCAGCAAAAGATATTATTCACTGAAAATCACTCAAAACTTAGTCTTCTAAATTTCACTACTATTTAACCAAATCTTATTACGGAATACGAAAAATAAAAAGAAATTATTTCTAACAAGGGAACCTCCCCATCGTACCCCCCTCAGATTTAGTTATAAGTTGGCACGGAGGATAGGCCTTGAAAAACTGAACACAGATCGAGAAAACCGGAAGAAGGTGTGTGGAACTATGAAAAAAATAACCAAAATATACAAACTGAGTAGTCCATGCCGCACATATAACGTCAAGGCTAGCGTAAGCTCCGGTGCGCCGTGGTCCCGTGGTTAGCGTGAGTAGCTGCGGAATGACAGCTCCTTGGTTCAAGTCCTCCCTCGAGTGAAACTTTTACTTTATTTATTTTCACAAAGTTATGATCTGTACGTTCGTTCATTGACGTCTCTGTTCACTGTAATAAGTTTAGTGTCTGTGTTTTGCGACCGCACCGCAAAACCGTGCCATTAGTAAACGAAAGGGTGTGCCTATCCAATGGGAAAACATTTGATCTCAAGGTCATAGGTCAACCGATTCCTCCACAGGAAAACACGTCTGGTGTATTCTATACGACACTCGTGACGGCATGTGCGTCACATGACAGGAATATGTTGTCGACCCACCTAACTTGTACTCTTGGCGAATGGGTAAAAAAGATTCTTCTGCCTTGCCCGATTTAGGTTTTCTTGTGGATGTGATAATCATTCCCAAAAAAGTGATGAAAACATAAGAGTTTGTCACATAAACGCAACAAATGAATGCAACAGTTTCACAGTCGCACAGTTTTCCTTATGGTCTGTCAAAACATGTTTTTAATGTTTTCAAAATTTCCGTGTGTAGACCGTGAAATCCTGCATATGTCCAAGCAAATCTGAACATGTCCTTGAATTTTGGAGAGCGAAGTTGATTGTATAAAAAATTATACATTTCACTCAGGGGAAGTCTTGAACCAAGGACCTCTCGTTCCGCAGCTGCTCACGCTGACCACGGGACCACGGCGCTACGGAGCTTGCTCTGTCCTTGATGTTGCATATGTTAGGCATGGGCTACTCAGTTTGTATATTTTGGTTTTTTTTTTCATAGTTCCACACAACTTGTTCCTGTTTTCTCGATTGATCTGTGTTCAGTTTTTCAAGGCATATCCACCGTGCCAACTTATAACTAAATCTGAGGGGGGTGCGATGGGGAGGTTCCCTTGTAAGTACGCATCATATGTGCCAAGACTACACTTTTTGCATTACTACAATAACGTCTAAGTATAATATTTTCATTTCCTTCTAGTCAAGTGGTTGGTTGGTCGTTCTGGG
This sequence comes from Schistocerca americana, assembly GCF_021461395.2. Taxonomy (NCBI): domain Eukaryota; kingdom Metazoa; phylum Arthropoda; class Insecta; order Orthoptera; family Acrididae; genus Schistocerca; species Schistocerca americana. The sequence goes on along the minus strand of NC_060122.1, from coordinate 808,179,323 downwards.
GGGAAGGGGACCAAACACATTTAGCTGATGCGATTTAGGGAAATCACGGAAAACTTAAATCAGGATGACAGCACGCGGGTTTGAACCGTCCCCCCCCCCCCCCCCCCCCCCCCCCCCCCCCCCCGAGTGCGAGTCCAGTGTGCTAACCATTGCTCCACCTCGCTTGGTATTAAATTAGCTGGCCACATAGTTTTGTTTGTGTGGTATTTCGATTTTTAATCGTATTTTGCGAAACGTTTCCATTTTTGATTCATTTAAGCATATATTCCGTACCTGGAAGTACTTAGCCCTAAACTGCAGAAGTCACAATGATCGTAATGATCCACTTTACCTGTCACGTGTATTGGCGCCGTTCTTACGCGGTAACTACCTTTAGCCATTATATCGCTTCTATGTTTCTGTCAAGCGACAAATTTTTCGCACCGGGTTCCGGGTTCTAGTCTCACTTCAGGAAGTGCAAAAAAAAAAAAAAAAAAAAAAAAAAAGAAAAAAGAAAAAAGAGCAGCTGATTCTATTTGCAGTCGTGGAAGTAATCTCTCTATTTCAATACAAATCGAGGCGTATGGAAAGGATATTGTTAAATACTCTCCTAGTCAGCCATGGATATCAACAAGAAACTCCATTGTTTGTTCTTTACCACATAGCACAAAGTTTTGCGGCAATGTGATTAATCTGTCGACAAGGTACAGTTGGTTGTTTGCAGTTTTCAAGCAATATTATACTACAGTGCAATGAAAAACCTTTTACGGAATAGAAACGTGTCATTCTTCAAATTTTTTCCCATCTGTCAAGCTTGGTCACACTGTGGGGATCTTCCTCGTAAACAGCTTTCTAAAACTTTTGAGTACTGTAAGAATGACGGTGTTCTTCTTACGTTTCCTCATATTTCTCTACGTAACATGACGTCACAGACAATGTGTTTTTCTAGCACCTTAAAAGGAGAAGGCAAAAATTGCATATGATATTATAATTCGACCTAAATTTAATCATTTCATATTCATTAACTACTTTACTCTTCATGCTTCATGAACATTTTCAACGCCCTCAAGGAATCCGGATTTAAAAATTTTCAGGGGAAACTTGCATATAACAGGACACCGCCCAGCGTCGAACAGAACGTGTTTCTCAAAAACCCGATGGATGTTGGATGGTTGCACTCCTGTATGTGAAGCTATTTGTCGCTGAAGATCACAATAGACTAGGTGAGTAGAGCGTGTTCATCTATTTTTTTTTTTGTGGTAACGCCCCTTTCATTGTGAATAGATAGCGGTGACAACTTCGGCTTTAAACGTTAGTTCATGATGATAAACTTATATTTTCCTCTCGCATCATTTGCCTGTTACCGGACAGACATCACTTGTTCAGTACCAGACGCCTAAACTACATTGTCAGTGCGACTGTAAAGTGCGCTAATACCATTTTTCCCTTTCCAACCACATTTCACGCCATGGGTAAAAAGAAAAAACGGGGACCTTGGTCGGAGAATTACATGAAGATTGCTATGGAGCAAGTCCTATCTGACAAAATGGGAATAGGTTTGGTCTAGATTCAACTTTCTGCCCAAAAAGTGCTTTGGCAGATAAAGCTTTTAAGACATGGTGATGTTGAAATGAAGCCCCAGACTAGTTGTTTCAAGCAGACCTTTTCAGAAGAATGGGAATCAAGCTTAGTTGAGGACTTGGCAGATGTGGATAATAGAATCATGCCAATGAACAAAAAAAAAAAAGTGATTTGTATTTGAAGTGGCTTCGCACCTTACAGTTATGCACCAACTCAATAAAGAAAAAAGACAGTAGGTGATAAATTTTACTATGAATTTATAGGTCTCCATCCTGAACTCTCTCTGTGAAAAACTCGATCAACGAGTATTTAAGGGGCTGTCGGTTTTAGCAGAGAATAAGTTGACTTGTTTTATAGCAAGTATGAGACAATGGTAACAAAATAGACGTTTGATCCCTCAGTCATCCTCAGCTGTGATGAAACTGATGTGTTAGTGGTTCATGAAAATGCCACAACGGTTTGGTCCCAAAAAGGCAAAAAACAAGCAAGAAAAATCACGTCAGTGGAAAGAGGAAGATACCTAACTGTGTTGCTAACAGTCAGCGCTACAGGTGATGTCTTCCTGTCCCCTTTATTTGTATTTGCAAGAACGAAAATGGCTGAGGAGCTAAAAAAAGGTGCACCAAAGGGAAGTATCTTCACTTGTGAACAAAGTCGGTGGATCACAGCAAATTCATTTTGCTTCGGCTACAGGTATTTGTTGCTTGTGTGAACCCAACAAAGGAAAGTCCTGCTCTTATAATCTTAGATGGCCACAGGTCACACGAGGAACTTCAAGTGATTTTGTATACAAGAAACAACAATGAGCATATGATAAGCATTCCTCCTCGCACAAACTTCAGAAGCTAGACCGTACAATGAAGGTCCTTCAAAGCAGCTTAAAATGAAGTCTGTGCTAGATGAATGAACCAATATCGCTCACTTAAAATAACTCAGAGGGACATTGCTGGTTTGGTTGGGACTGCCTTCAAGTCTATGTACCTTGTAACTTTTGGGTTTTCCTGCACTGAGCTCCATCCATTAAAGAAAGACATCTTCACAGATAGAGACTTCCTAGCTGCAACTCACTTCTCTGATGAACATCAGTTCTTTCAAGACCGGCTGTTTTTGGTGCTGTAAGCCTAACTGCTTCTTCAGAAGAATCAGGGACTATAATTGGAACTCCTTCTGCGTCAACAATTGAACTAATGCCGTCATGCACTGCAGATGCCACCTTATCCGTCACTGCATCAACAAGTCTTTCCACGGTGGAGTCTGCTTGTGCTTCACCTCCAAGGACTTCTGAGTACTTCTGGTGGGAAAGGAAGCTGCATTTCTTCCTTATTCCTAAAAGTCGTGGACAAAATTTCGCCAGTGTCAGAGAAAGAGGTAAAGAAAGTAGTCAGTAGGAAGAGAATAAGTGAAAGAAGTAAAATATTAACTGGCATCCCCTATAAAGACATGCTGGAGAAGAAATTAAAAGAATCTGAAGTGAAGCTTACCAAAGTAGCCTTAAAAAGAGTAGAAGATGCAAAAACAGGCAGAAGAGTGATCAGAAAAAGAAACAAGTAAAGTGAAAACAAATCTAAAACTTCACTTCCGGACAAATATTCCACAGAACAAAAGTTCTAAAATTCACACTAACGAAGAAGAGAGTACTACAGAGTGTATTATTTGCAGGAAATCAACAAATGAAGATTGGGTTCAGTGCATATCACGCAAGGGGTGAGTTCAGGTAGCTTGCAAGGACCAAGAAAATCTCCTTTACTACAAGTGAGAAAACTGCTATGTATAAACATTACCCAATTATCTCTTTTTACATTTCATTTGATTAGACTGACTTATAGAGTAATAAAAGGTATCATTTGTTAGCCCACAATAAACAATTACAGTTGTTGTTGTTGTTGTTGTTGTTGTGGTCTCCAGTCCTGAGACTGGTTTGATGCAGCTCTCCATGCTACTCTATTCTGTGCAAGCTTCTTCATCTCCCAGTACCTACTGCAACCTACATCCTTCTGAATCTGCTTAGTGTATTCATCTCTTGGTCTCCCTCTACGATTTTTACCCTCCACGCTGCCCTCCAATGCTAAATTTGTGATCCCTTGATGCCTCAAAACATGTCCTACCAACCGATCCCTTCTTCTTGTCAAGTTGTGCCACAAACTTCTCTTCTCCCCAATCCTATTCAATACCTCCTCATTAGTTACGTGATCTACCCACCTTATCTTCAGCATTCTTCTGTAGCACCACATTCCGAAAGCTTCTATTCTCTTCTTGTCCAAACTATTTATCGTCCATGTTTCACTTCCATACATGGCTACACTCCATGCAAATACTTTCAGAAACGGCTTCCTGACACTTAAATCTATACTCGACGTTAACAAATTTCTCTTCTTCAGAAACGATTTCCTTGCCATTGCCAGTCTACATTTTATATCCTCTCTACTTCGACCATCACCAGTTATTTTACTCCCTAAATAGAAAAACTCCTTTACTACTTTAAGTGTCTCATTTCCTAATCTAATCCCCACAGCATCACCCGATTTAATTTGACTGCATTCCATTATCCTCGTTTGGCTTTTGTTGATGTTCATCTTATATCCTCCTTTCAAGACACTGTCCATTCCATTCAACTGCTCTTCCAAGTCCTTTGCTGTCTCTGACAGAATTACAATGTCATCGGCGAACCTCAAGGTTTTTACTTCTTCTCCATGAATTTTAATACCTACCCCGAATTTTTCTTTTGTTTCTTTTACTGCTTGCTCAATATACAGATTGAATAACATCGGGGAGAGGCTACAACCCTGTCTCACTCCTTTCCCAACCACTGCTTCCCTTTCATGCCCCTCGACTCTTATAACTGCCATCTGGTTTCTGTACAAATTGTAAGTAGCCTTTCGCTCCCTGTATTTTACCCCTGCCACCTTCAGAATTTGAAAGAGAGTATTCCAGTTAACATTGTCAAAAGCTTTCTCTAAATCTACAAATGCTAGAAACGTAGATTTGCCTTTTCTTAATCTTTCTTCTAAGATAAGTCGTAAGGTTAGTATTGCCTCACGTGTTCCAACATTTCTACGGAATCCAAACTGATCTTCCCCGAGGTCCGCTTCTACCAGTTTTTCCATTCGTCTGTAAAGAATTCGCGTTAGTATTTTGCAGCTGTGTCTTATTAAACTGATAGTTGGGTAATTTTCACATCTGTCAACACCTGCTTTCTTTGGGATTGGAATTATTATATTCTTCTTGAAGTCTGTGGGTATTTCGCCTGTCTCATACATCTTGCTCACCAGATGGTAGAGTTTTGTCATGACTGGCTCTCCCAAGGCCATCAGTAGTTCTAATGGAAGGTTGTCTACTCCCGGGGCCTTGTTTCGACTCAGGTCTTTCAGTGCTCTGTCAAACTCTTCACGCAGTATCTTATCTCCCATTTCATCTTCATCTACATCCTCTTCCAATTCCATAATATTGTCCTCAAGTACATCGCCCTTGTATAAACCTTCTATATACTCCTTCCATCTTTCTGCCTTCCCTTCTTTGCTTAGAACTGGGTTGCCAGCTGAGCTCTTGATATTCATACAAGTGGTTCTCTTCTCTCCAAAGGTCTCTTTAATTTTCCTGTAGGCAGTATCTATCTTACCCCTAGTGAGACAAGCCTCTACATCCTTACATTTGTCCTCTAGCCATCTCTGCTTAGTCATTTTGCACTTCCTGTCGATCTCATTTTTGAGACGTTTGTATTCCTTTTTGCCTGCTTCATTTACTGCATTTTTATATTTTCTCCTTTCATCAATTAAATTCAATATTTCTTCTGTTACCCAAGGATTTCTATTAGCCCTCGTCTTTTTACTTACTTGATCCTCTGCTGCCTTCACTACTTCATCCCTCAGAGCTACCCATTCTTCTTCTACTGTATTTCTTTCCCCCATTGCTGTCAATTGTTCCCTTATGCTCTCCCTGAAACTCTCTACAACCTCTGCTTCTTTCAGTTTATCCAGGTCCCATCTCCTTAAATTCCCACCTTTTTGCAGTTTCTTCAGTTTCAGTCTGCAGTTCATAACCAATAGATTATGGCTAGAATCCACATCTGCCCCTGGAAATGTCTTACAATTTAAAACCTGGTTCCTAAATCTCTGTCTTCCCATTATGTAATCTATCTGATACCTTTTAGTATCTCCATGATTCTTCCAGGTATACAACCTTCTTTCATGATTCTTGAACCAAGTGTTAGCTATGATTAAGTTATGCTCTGTGCAAAATTCTACAAGGCGGCTTCCTCTTTCATTTCTTCCCCCCAATCCGTATTCACCTACTGTGTTTCCTTCTGTCCCTTTTCCTACTGACGAATTCCAGTCACCCATGACTATTAAATTTTCGTCTCCCTTCACTACCTGAATAATTTCTTTTATCTCGTCATACATTTCATCAATTTATTCATCATCTGCAGAGCTAGTTGGCATACAAACTTGTACTACTGTAGTAGCCATGGGCTTTGTGTCTATTTTGGCCACAATAATGCATTCACTATGCTGTTTGTAGTAGCTAACCCGCACTCCTATTTTTTTATTCATTATTAAACCTACTCCTGCATTACTCCTATTTGATTTTGTATTTATAACCCTGTAATCACCTGACCAAAAGTCTTGTTCCTCCTGCCACCGAACTTCACTAATTCCCACTATATCAAACTTTAACCTATCCATTTCCCTTTTTAATTACAGTTATAATTAATGAATTTGTAAAGCGTCCAATACTGGGCAATGGTCTTTCACCACAGTCATTTTTGACTATTTGTTTATTTGATGCGGTTATGTATGAAAAATTACTACTTTTTGTGATAAACGAACATTTGAATTTTAGGATTGTTGTACTTTTATTTCCTACATGTGTTTAAAAGACATTTTGTGTGAAGAAACCTAAAGCGTCTGGTGCTGTGTAAGTCTCCCCTGCAGCAGTGCCACACGAGTTAAAGCTGAGAAAGACCTCAGCTGCGATTCTGAAATATTGAGACCCAAAAATTTGGAGAATGTGCCGGCTTAATGAAATCTGTAATTTTGTATTTCATGTCTACGGTAGCCAAAGTCTAAGTGATATGCAATTTTATATTACTTTCACATCAGCAAAACAAAAGCAGTACCAGTAATTTCAAGGAAGACAAAAAATTTATGATAACAGTTCAGGGCCCGAATTATTTCACTGAATTAAAGATAACAGAAACTGCAACATTGATCGTAGGATACTGGAGCCAAGACCTCCAATTTTTCGCTCCAGGTGCTGCAGATTTTTCAGAAGACGAAACTTCTGAACATCGAATTGCATGCTCAGTCGTACTCCCCACTATGAGAGTGTTAAGTTCCCGCATTTATGTGGCTTCTTTAACTGAAACCGAATCTTGCTTCTGGTGAAGCAGAAATGCTAATGACAGAAAGTTGAGCTCACTAATTGGCTGCTTTCAGACTTTCTCTGAAATCGAGCTTTCGCAGTTGCAGGCAGCTGAGGAATTACCCACAGTAGTGCGACCTCCACAAAAGATCTCGCTTTCCCCCCTCATCCCCTCTCGCCACCATTCTCCCCAAAGCCCTCTTCCCTCGTCATTAACTTCTCACCAACCACTCGAGTTGTTATATTTGCATCAAAATTTTCGCACGCAATAAATCCCAGTTTCACCTCATTGGCGAGCATCTAAAAAAAGGGGAGTAATTTTTATTTATTGCGCCCTCATCGTCAAATAACGTAATGCAGTAGGAAATGCTTGTCAGCTTTTCATTACTTTGAAAGCATCAGTGTTGTGTTTCCAGGCATTCGGTACCTTCCACTTTATTAAAAAGTACGTACCACTAGCAAGCAGCAGTAATTACAAATGGAAGCTGTTAGGGAAATTTTGAGAGACGCGGACGCAGAAGAGAAATGGCAGCAAGCACAGAGAGTAAAATATGTGCGTCTGGAATTACTGCGGTCGAGACACAAACGGAATGAGGTGCCATTAAAATTGATTACGAATCACAAGGTATTAGGTCCTACTGCGAGTAGGACGCTCGTAAATTGACGCTACTAGAATGATTAATCGAAAATAAGTACGCCATTTTGTTTCATGCCCCCCCCCCCCCCCCCTATTTGCTTAAAAGGAGCACACATGCTGCCTCATTCCTAAGCTGAGGAACATTATAATACAGATCAGATTCCTTGCCGATGAATTAGCTGCTGTTTTGACTGAAACTTTTCCCATAAAGAACATACCTCAAGCAAAAGAATTCACATTTCATTAGTTGCAACGTTACTCTTCTTAACCCTCAAGTACTTTCCTCTGCCCTATCCAACTTTCTGTACCATGCGGTAAGGAGCAGTAAACTAAAATCCCGTAAATGGATACAACAAAGAGAGAATTTTTAGAATGCATGATAATTTAGAATTATATTGCACACATACAGTTGCTGTGCGTATAGGGTGTCATAAGCGCTGAACTTCGATTTTTCGTTAATTTCCTTTTTTCAAATGTATAGTAACTTGTGTGGAACTATGGAGTGTGATCTGTACGTGTCGCCTTATTTGATAGTAGCTGTTCCAAAGCACTGTCAACCTCTAATGCTAGATCTCGTATGTCTCGTGCATCGACTCCTGTGCCTTTTCCTATCACGTCGTAAGACATTTACTGCCACTCGTAGAGGCCTACAATGTACTCTCTGCACCTACTCGCTCTCCTCTTGAGAAAAGCGGGGGAATTCTTGTCGCACTCTTAATGTTGGTATAACAGAGGTAAGATTAAATTTCCCTTCATCTCCGTAGCTGAGTAATGAGAGCGTCTGATTGCCTTGCAAAAGACTCGGGCTCAATTCCCAGTAGCGCAAAGGATTATTTCTTGGTGGGAGGACTGGAACTGGCTCCATTAGCCACCTTAATGCCAGCTGAGGAACAATTTGAATAAAAAGTGGCGGCTCCAAGGTCTTCAGGGCCGGCGATCGCCAGAAGAACCGTGTGATGGCCGGTACCACGCCCCCACATAAAGAACCAGAATTACGACATATGACAGACAATAATACGGAGGCCTGTCGGCACACAGCGGTATTTTTAGCCTGATTGCGAAGTTTAATTTACTTTTAAGAATAACTCGGTATGGTGTAATAAATAACAGTATTGCATTTCGTTTCGAATTAAAATTGAATGGATGGAAAAGGCCCATCAAGGATTAATAGCGAAATTCTTAAGATGCTGAGGAAGCAGAAGCTGTTGCACTCTAGGTTCAAAAGGGGACGCACAAATGACGAAAAGCGAACGTTAGTAGAGATTCGCGCGTATGTGGAAAAATCTGTGCGCGAGGCACACAACAACTACCACTGTCATACCTTAACAAAAGATATGGCAGAGAAATCATTAAGAGGGTCTAAGACTTCCATTCGGTCCCTTGTTGACCAGTCTGGTGTGGCAGCTGAAGAGAGCAAAACGAAAGCCGAAGTTTTAAATTTCATGTTCAAGAAGTCGTTCACGCAGGAGAACCGTACAAACGTGCTGTCATTTGACCATCGTACAGACTCCCGTATGGACGACATAGTAACAAGCACACCTGGTGTAGAGAAGCAACTTAAAGGTTTGAAAACAAATAAATCACCAGGTCCGGATGGGATCCTAGTTAGATTTTACATAGAGTCTCGACGCCTAGCTTGCATTTATCGTGAATCTTTCGCCCAGCACAAAATCCCAAGCGACTGAAAAAAAAGCGCACGTGACTCCAGTATATAAGAAAGGTAAAAGAACGTACGCGCAGAGTTAGAGACCAATATATCTAATTTCTTATCGCTGCAGAATCCTTGAACACATTCTTAGTTCGAATATAATAAACTTTCTCGAGTGTGAGATGCTTATGTCCACGAATCAGCATGATTTTACAAAACATCGCTACTGCTAAACTCTGCTTGCCCTTTTGTCACAAGATATACCCAGAACAATGGATGAAGGGCAACAGGCAGATTCCGTATTTCTAGATTTCTGGAAAGCATTTGACATGGTGCCCCATTGCAAGCTGTTAACGAAGGTACGAACATATGGAATAAGTTCACAGATGTATGAGTGGCTCGAAGACTTCTTAAATAATAGCACCCAGTGTGTTGTACTTGACGGCGAGTGTTCATCAGAGACAAGGGTATCGTCAGGAGTGCGGCAGGAAAGTGTGATAGGACCGCTGTTGTTCTTTGTATACGAGGGCAGTTCAATAAGTAATGCAACACATTTTTTTTTCTGAAACAGGGGTTGTTTTATTCAGCATTGAAATACACCAGGTTATTCCCCAATCTTTTAGCTACACAACACTATTTTTCAACGTAATCTCCATTCAATGCTACGGCCTTACGCCACCTTGAAATGAGGGCCTGTATGCCTGCACGGTACCATTCCACTGGTCGATGTCGGAGCCAACGCCGTACCGCATCAATAACTTCTTCATCATCCGCCTAGTGCCTCCCACGGATTGCGTCCTTCATTGGGCCAAACATATGGAAATCCGACGGTGCGAGATCGGGGCTGTAGGGTGCATGAGGAAGAACAGTCCACTGAAGTTTTGTGAGCTCCTCTCGGGTGCGAAGACTTGTGTGAGGTCTTGCGTTGTCATGAAGAAGGAGAAGTTCGTTCAGATTTTTGTGCCTACGAACACGCTGAAGTCGTTTCTTCAATTTCTGAAGAGTAGCACAATACACTTCAGAGTTGATCGTTTGACCATGGGGAAGGACATCGAACAGAATAACCCCTTCATCGTCCCAGAAGACTGTAACCATGACTTTACCGGCTGAGGGTATGGCTTTAAACTTTTTCTTGGTAGGGGAGTGGGTGTGGCGCCACTCCATTGATTGCCGTTTTGTTTCAGGTTCGAAGTGATGTACCCATGTTTCATCGCCTGTAACAATCTTTGACAAGAAATTGTCACCCTCAGCCACATGACGAGCAAGCAATTCCGCACAGATGGTTCTCCTTTGCTCTTTATGGTGTTCGGTTAGACAACGAGGGGCCCAGCGGGAACAAACCTTTGAATATCCCAACTGGTGAACAATTGTGACAGCACTACCAACAGAGATGTCAAGTTGAGCACTGAGTTGTTTGATGGTGATCCGTCGATCATCTCGAACGAGTGTGTTCGCACGCTCCGCCATTGCAGGAGTCCCAGCTGTGCACGGCCGGCCCGCACGCGGGAGATCAGACAGTCTTGCTTGACCTTGCGGCGATGATGACACACGCTTTGCCCAACGACTCACCGTGCTTTTGTCCACTGCCAGATCACCGTAGACATTCTGCAAGCGCCTATGAATATCTGAGATGCCCTGGTTTTCCGCCAAAAGAAACTCGATCACTGCCTGTTGTTTGCAACGCACATCCGTTGCAGACGCCATTTTAACAGCTCCGTACAGCGCTGCCACCTGTCGGAAGTCAATGAAACTATACGAGACGAAGCGGCAATGTTTGAAAATATTCCACAAGAAATTTCCGGTTTTTTCAACCAAAATTGGCCGAGAAAAGAAAAGTGTTGCATTACTTATTGAACTGCCCTCGTACATAAATAATTTAGTGGAAAGAGTGAGCAGAAGTCTGCGGTTGTTTGCTGATGAAGCAGTGGTGTACGACAAAGTGTCAGCGTTGAGTGAGTGTAGGAAGATACAAGACGCCTTAGAGAAAATTTAGAGTTGGTTTGATGAATGGCAGCTAGTCCTAAATGTGGAAAAATGTAAGTTAATGCGCATGAGTAGGAAGAACATGCCTGTAATGTTTGGATACAGTATTACTAGTGTCCAGCTCGATACAGTCAAGTCATTCAAATATCTGGGCGTAACGTTGCAAAGCGATATGAGACGGGACGAGAATGTGAGAACTGTGGTAGGGAAGGTAAATGATCGGCTTCGGTTTATTGGGAGGATTTTAGGAAAGAGCGTTTCACTTGTTAAGGAGATTGCAAATGGGTCGCTGGAGTGACCTACTCTTGAGTACTGCTCGAGTGTTTGGGATCAGTATCACATTGAAGCAATTCAGAGGCGGGCTGCTAGCTTCGTTACTGTTAGGTACGAACAACACGTTAAAGTGTTACGGAGATGCTTCGGGAACTCAAGTGAGAAACCCTGGAGGGAAGGCGTAGTTCTTTTCGGGAAACACTATGGAGAAAATTTAGAGACCCGGCATTTGAAGCTGACTGCCGAAAGATTCTGCTCCAGCCAACTTACACCCCGCGTAAAACTGCGAAGATAAAATGCGAGAAATTAGGGGTCATACGGAGGCGTACAGACAGTGCAAGTGGAACACGAGAGGAAAGGACAAGTAGTGGTAGCTTGCGGAGTATGTATGTCGTTGTAGATATAGAAAGTTCAGTTAGTCTCCTTTTGAACTTCGCCTTGAGCACACGTCGAGCGTTAAGTGGCACAAAGAAATTCGAAATATGAAAAATTTGTGCACCATGCACACTGCTTCATTGTCAACGTGTTCCTTTTCTTTGTGATCTCCAGGAAAGAAACTAATTTTAGATCAACGAAAACGCGTCTGTGAGTTATTAATTACAGCATCTCTTGAAGTGTTGGAGCTGATAACTGATTATGAAGAAGGCTACGGACAGTTGCTGCCTAGTTACGATTGCGCCACCCCCTTTAAGGTTCATGAAGCGAAAGATGATATTTCTTCATCTTGCGCAAAAAAGATAACATCACACGACCGGCGAAATTACTTTTAAAGTGCCATTCGAGTCTCTTTCTTAGTCGGTAAATATTTATTTATTTAGTGATTTATTTAAACTGGCAAGATTGGGACTACTAGGCCCTCTCTTGCATGTAACGTGGCATTCTTTATATTTTACGTTCATTACGTGTTATATGAGGTCTTACATATATTGCGGTATCAAAAAATTTAAAATAGTAATAACATAAATAGTAATAACAGTGATAGCTATAGGAGAAGAAATAAAACGTGGTATACGCCCTTGTCGGTTTATCTGCTCCACCAATGAAATATTATGCAAAATTTGCTCTACTAAGCATACGTCCTTAAACTGCGTGTCATGGAAAAAACAGTTTGGAGCAAGTGACATGTACGGGTTGTGAGGTAACAGGAGAATTGTGGTGCCCTGAAAATATTCTAAGTTCGGAGTTGGCATGGCCGCATGGGCTGCTCACAAGGGAACCTCCCCATCGCACCCCTCTCAGACTTAGTTATAAGTTGGCTCAGTGGATAGGCCTTGAAAAACTGAACACAGATCAATCGAGAAAACAGGAAGAAGTTGTGTGAAACTATGAAAAAATAAGCAAAATATACAAACTGAGTAGTCCATGCAAAAGATATATAACATCAATGACAGTGTGAGCTAAGGGTCGCAGTGGTCCCGTGGTTAGCGTGAGCAGCTGCGGAATGAGAGGTACTTGGTTCAAGTCTTCCTTCGTGTGGAAAGTTTAATTTTTTTATTTTCAGTTTATGTGACAAACTCTTACGTTTTCATCACTTTTTTGGGAGTGATTATCATATCCACAAGAAAACCTAAATCGGGCAAGGTAGAAGAATCTTTTTACCCATTCGCCAAGTGTATAAGTTAGGTGGGTCGACAACATATTCCTGTCATGTGACGCACATGCCGTCACCAGTGTCGTATAGAATATACCAGACGTGTTTTCCTGTGGAGGAGTCGGTTGACCTATGAGCTTGCGATCAAGAGTTTTCAGTTCCCATTGGAGAGGCACGTCCTTTCGTCTACTAATCGCACGGTTTTGCGGTGCGGCCGCAAAACAGAGACACTAAACTTATTACAGTGAAAAGTAAACTAATTACAATGAACAGAGACGTCAATGAATGAACGGACAGATCATAACTATGCGAAAATAAAAAAAGTAAAATTTTCATTTGAGGAAGGACTTGAACCAAGGACCTCCCCTTCCGCAGCTACTGACGCTAACCACGAGACCACGGCGCTCCTGCAGTAACATTCTCCTTGATGTTGGATATCTTTAGCATGGACTACTCAGTTTGTATAGTTTGCTTATTTTTTTCATAGTTTCACACAACTTCTTCCTGTTTTCTCGATTGATATGTGTTCAGTTTTTCAAGGCCTATCCACTGTGCCAACTTATAACTAAACCTGAGGGGGGTGCGATGGGGAGGTTCCCTTGTCAGAGGTGCGGGCTGCTCGACAGGCTGACCACGTGGTGGCGGACGTTGGCCGAAGCAAGAGGGGTCCAGCCCGAGCGCTTGGCTGGGAATTCCATGGTGACGCTGTGTCGATGAAAGGGACTTGTATGCCGGGAATGCCAAAGATGGCAGACTTTGTGAAACTATCATGGCAGTCATTTCACGGTTCTTATGGAAATCAATAGTAGCCAGATGAATCATGATACCTCAAAAAGAAACATATACATTACTATTATTTGCACAACGATTCTGATGGTGTAATCAGATTTTCACTATCTTCATTAGTTTAAAGTTAAGTATCTGACGGTAAATTATGCAAGTAACACCCAGCTACGAACTTCCAAAATCTAACCACTTCATTCGATTTCGTCGATCGATGTGTCTTTAGAAAGCTATTAGTGTAAACCTAAGTTGGTATGAAATACAGGCATGTAATAGTACTTGAGTTATTGGAGGCCAAAGTGGCCGATTACTATCGATCGTGTCAGGCCATAAGTACTCCACAGTTACACGAAAAAAACGGTAGCAGCATGCTTATAAATGTATTTATTCGTTTATGTCTTTATTTATATCCGATATTACTATTCATGAAGAAATTTGGTTAAATATTTACTGTGTTTTAGACAGCACAGAGACATTAGGCTACTGGCCTACCTTTTGTTCTATTCCTTTGAACATGTTTATTTAATTTGTTTATGTATCTAATACTGTGTGTTAGAGCTTGTTTATGGTGCAGCCATAGGAATATTTATTTAATTAAATGTAAATCCAGTATTTTGACTGTGTTTCATTGTGTTTGTGTGGGTGCATTGGCTTGAAGACACGGTGCGAACGCTCTAGCCAATCACAACGCTGGTGAATGGGGAGACTGGATGGAAGTGGGAGAAGAGGTCGGGAGAGGACACTGGGGAGTCTGGGACAGTGGAGAGTGGAGCGGTTTGCGCGTGGCCGCGAGGGATAGAAATGCTTCGGAGTGCGGACCTGTGAACTTGTGAGATTTCCGATGTTTCTGCAGTGAAGACGTAGTATGCGTTTAGAAGTGAATATCTCGCGAGCTATGTTGTCGTTCATAACCAATTACGTGCAGTAGGAGTCTATTGTTTCCCTATTATTCAACTTATATTTTATTTAGTCGCTGGACCATCGACACCAATAAGTGTTTTGTAGAAATATACCACATTCTCAAAAGTACTTACACAATCTTACTCATCATTTAAAGTCATTAAGGTAGTACCTGCAGATTTTATTTATTGCAATCTTTTATTAATAAATTTCCACTTTACATTCGCAGTTGCCGAGTGATAGGAACTTTTGACCATTCTATTCATGTGTATATTCATACTGTATAATGTAGACCCAGCAGTATTTGGCTTGTGATGCAGCAACTACATATCCCAGCACCTAGACAACGAAACCAGCCAAAACTTTTAATATTTAAGCACTGAGTCAGTGGGTATGTAGTTGAGGGCCACCACCACTCACCATTAATTTTATTTGAAAGCCCGCACTCGGGGGCTTGTAAGGGATTTGTGTCCCACAATGTGACAATTCCTTTGCTCTGTGTTATTCAGCGTACTATGCAAAGTGTAAAGCCTTTGAAAAACCAGTAGAGATTTCTGCAGAGTGAATCTCTCACAAAACACAGTGTGAGATCGGTTTCTTTCTGCAAGTAGGTTTCTGGAGATAGTGAAATTACCCAGTAATTTTACAAATAGCTCATGCTATCACGTTAAAGGCAGTTAGCGTGGGAGCTCAGAGTCTAAATAAGTTGAGTGCAGCGAACAGTAGCGGTTAGCATGTTTAACAGACAGTGGTATTGGATACGGCTGGAACACGTGGTAACGGGCGGCAACTACAATTACATCAGGCGACTTCACCAGAGATGGACGCAGCTCAACAACAGTACCACGGAAGTTTCTTCAAGTATTTCAGGGCAGTCTTCAATGTCAATTTGCACTACAACTGACAGCATTACCATGGCAGAGGGAACCATCTCAGACCAGATAAGTGCCTGCGCAAATAGTGAGATAGCGTTTGACTCTGAAGTTCAAGCTCCACTTATCGATCTCGCGAATATAAAACAGTCACCTAGTATGTGTGATTCTGAAAATGGAAATGAGCTGGTTAGTCCGAAATCAGAGCGCGAAACTGTAAGTAATAGGAATTCAGGCAAGGGGAATGAATGTGGGGGAGATATGGCGTATCAGCTAAGGCAAATGATCCAAGGATTGGGAAATAATATGAATACAATGGGAAACAATATCAGTAAAATTCGAACAGATATGGGTACAATGCGAACTGAAATAGGTTCCACTGTGAAAGAGGAAGTTGAAAAAATTATGGGTGACCTTGAAAAAGCAATTGATGATAAATTAACATGTGTCCGAGTGGATACGGGGAAAATTACACAAGAAGTTGTAATAGTAAAATCTAAAATCGAATCAGTGGAAAAAGATCTTGGGGAAAAATGGATAAGAGACAGGCGGAACTTGGGGGCAAGGTAAGCGACTGTATAAAAGCGCAGATGCTCATAAAAGCGATATACATTTAGCAATTAGTGACATTGCCAATCGTGTAGGAGAGAGGAGAAAGAAATGGGCAAAGTTGAAGATAAAATAGAGTCCAGTGTCACTAGTGAAAATGAATTTAAAAAAACAAATGCAGCAGATAAAAAGTGATTTAAATTCGTTAGCCTCCCAACAGGCCACGCCGGTTATAAATATCCCTTTGGCAAATACCAGATCTGTGAAATGTTACACAGATGCCAGAAGATATCTCCCAGTAAATTTCTTGACTGCATGTAGGGATACTTTTGTGCACGGCATGTCGGATGAAGCGAAAAGAAAACATGTTAAACGGCATTTGGAGGGATACCCACAGTCTAGGGCAAATGTTAAATGTAGTTCGTGCGAATGGTACGAAGAGTTCTAAAAGTGTTTTTTGAATAAATTTTGGAGCAAGGCAAAACAGACGCAGATCCAAAATGAATTTTTAAATGGGACGAGTTACAGGTACGGTAATGGGACGATTAGAGATTTTTGCAAGCGCGAACTTAGCAAGCTTTTGCATGTGAAACATCCATTGTGGTTTTTAACGGACATTACCACTTTAAAAAGGCGATTACCGAAAGATTTGCAGTGGTATCTTGTCCATAGTCAATGTGATTCCGTGGACGAATTTCTAGAATTTGTAGAAAAATTACAGAGGGCTTTGAAGTGCAAACCTCAGAGCAAACCCTTGGTAGTTATCAAAATGGGAATCCAAATAATCACCACCAAAATAAAAAGCGTGAGAGAAATCAAAGAAATTCTCAGGAAGATAGTAGCTCGAATGAGCAGAATGATCAGTGAATGAACAGGAGTGATAACATCCGTGAAAGGGACTCAAGTAAAGAACGCAGATTTGATGGGGGAAATTCGCGCAAAGTGGAATCGCATAACAACCAGTCAGGAAACTGATGTTTCAACATCTCAGGTCCGGGGATGGCGATCTGAACAGGCGATGAAAAGGACTGGAGATAATGGTAATGGCAGAAATGATGATAGGTTTGATAGGTGGCATGAGCCCCCTCTCATATTTCTATCTTACGATTTTCGTCTCTAATTGCATGCGGTGAAAAGTTGCTATTCCTTCACACGCGGACTTCCCACGCAGCGTCTCTCGTCACCCAGGTGGTCCGGTGACAGGCGGGCTCTGCGGATCTCGAGAGGCTTAAGCCGACGAGTGTGAGGGAGTCGAGTGAATGCTTTCCAGACGCCGACATTGTCAAAAGACACGCCCGGAGGGGCCTGAAGTAGCTGCTGGGCTAGAGGTTCCGTTACTTCGCAGAAACTTAGCGAAAACACTTTCTGGCGGGCTACCAGCGAGACGTGGGAATGACTTGTGCACCCAGGCAGTTGTGGCGGGAAAATTCCCGCGCTTTCTGCAAAATAGTAACTGTGATTGGCTTGCTCAGGGCATAGCTCCGTGACGTAGCAAAATCAGCGCAGAAATTGGCGCCAAGAATCTCCATTGGTGGAATGGTAGTGCTCCGGCAATGGAGTGGAATTTTCCTCCGGTTTTCGAGTTTCTGATTGGAACGTTTAACCACGGTCACTGTCGTGGGGGCGGGAATGTTCTGTGTTCGGCCTGCACGGGTGCTCAGAGCAGTCGGCTCTGGCCTTTCAGTCGAGGACGTCGAAGTAACCAGCCATCGCCTCCGGTACGCCAGATCGTGTTCTGGCAGTTAAGAAGACAGTTTGGTAATGTATGTCCGCAGCACCGGCAGATAGGGATTTTCCTAGATGATAATCAGAGCTCAGCAGAGCGCGCCTGTTCGTCTTTTTCTAACTTTGTTCTGTCTTGAGTAGCAGCAATTAATGTTGGGTTAGCTGTGTGTCTGAGTGGCAAGGAATTGGCTCCAAATACCACTTCGTCATAAACCTCACAATCTAGTTTAGGGACAACTTTACCTTCACAGCGTTTGTTTGAGTATCCAGTTTGAGCCATTTTGATGCATTATAAATGTTTCATGTGTTTTTGTTTATTATTTTGTGTTTAGTCTTAATAAATCATATTGTTATTTTGGACAGAACTTTCATTCTGTTAATCAGTAGAGCAACCCATCATTTCTCACTACGTTAATGAAACCTTCCTTTATTTAACTTATTTATCAAATTAAATTATTGCAGGTGCCAAACTCTTTTCTACTCCACTTGCAGGGTTGATTACAGTCAGTTCGCGTATATTTTTTAATCCTTGTGCAACAGCAAATGTCGGAGTTAGAATAGGGGGGGCTTAGAGCATCATTTACATATGTAGATTCTAGAATTTAGTGTTAAATACACTGCTAGCCCTGGCACCTCGCAGGTTTGAAGAAAGGCAACAAATATGTAATAAGGAGTATGTTAAAGACAAAGGCCTTATAGCAGGCTCCTTCAATGAAAGCAGGCGCGAACGATGGAAGCGTAGATTTGTGAGAGATTTAAGTAAAAGTAATGGGAATAAATTTGCGGGGAATGATGTAAGTTATGAATGTGTAATGAATGAGTGTGTGAATGGTGATGAATGGAAAGATTCAGTGGTTCAAAAAGGAGTTAATGAGGAGATGAATTTTGTGAAAGCAAATTGTGTGGAGAGTTCTGAAGAGGTTTAGCAAATAGTGGCAATTGCAGTAAGGAAGGTTTTATAGTAGCAGGTATTTGTGAGTCGGTGAAAAGCGTCGATGTTTGTGAAGGTGGCGTAGCTTTGGTCTCGCCAGCTGCAAGTGACGGTGATTGTGTTTCAGCAGAAAGTGTAAATTTTACTAAGAGAGGCTTAGCGTTGGTCTCGCCAGCAGTTGAAGTTAAAAATGTATCTGTGGAGGTAGATGATTTCAGTTTAAATTAACAGAGTAATGGTAATTTATGTAATGATGTAAAAACTACTGGTATTGATACTTTGGAGGATGGAATTTACGCGTTTCTGGTCACGAATGAAGGCGAAACGAAACTTATTGGTGAATGTGTTGATCTAAAGCGTTTGTGAGACTAGAAGCCCCAAAATTTTACAACAAGGTAGCAGCAATTTGTGTAACGTAGAGGCGGAGGATAAAGTTGTATACGATTCAAGTAAAATTAATTTGTCGACGGAGGAAAATAAGGTTTCTGATGTGAATTTTTGTAGTGATTTAAATGGTGTATCAAAAGATAAGGTTGCTGAGATGAATATTTATGATGATGATGGTTTAGGCCTCAATGTATTATTTCTGGAAGATAAAGAGTTTTAACAGTGAACTGATGTGTAATTTTGTTGAAGCTGCAATTGTCTATATTTTGGAGGGAAAAACCGTAAAGTTGTGCATGCTGTGGGTAGTGAATCAGCGAAATGTGTGGAAGAAGTAACAGAAAATTTAGAGAGGGCAAGAAGTTGAAATGAGGCTACACTGATCCACAGCGCCAGAGATTGCGCCAAAGAGTTTTATTCCGCCGCCTCCACTAGCAGTGCTTCTCGAGATGTGGCAGTAGTCAGTGCTTGTTGAGATGTGGTAGGAGTCAACTCGTTGTTGAGATGTCGTCGTAGTGAGTGGTTGTGCACATCTTGCTGAGAGGATATTGATAGCTGTACTATTTGAGGCCATGTTTTATGCAGTTGTTTGATGGGCTAGACAGCAGATGTTGTTCGAATGGAGATATTGTAATGATCAGAGTGCTTTTCGTCAATATATATGAAGGTAAAAAAATTCCCTTTTCCTTCATTATTTCAATGTCTTAAATAACGCGTCATTACAGGTTCAGTCAACAAAGCATCTGGCTTGTGTTCTTGTATTAGAGTGTAATTCTGGTTTTCTTACGCAATTATAGTATTTCTATTTTTTTTAATTAATTCAGTACAAATGGTATTTAAAATTTCTTGTCTTATTGAAGAAGAACCGTGCCAGATGTGTACGTTGAGTTACACTTCCACACGCAGAACAGTTACACTTGTGCTTTGGTTTCGTACGTTTTGTAGTTGCTGGGGATTAATTAATTAATTGTGTTAACGGAAATTTTCTTTCATTCTTTGTTGTTATTCTATGCAGTCAGATTGCGTACTAAAACTAGTCAGGGCCAACCGTTTACGACACTTCGTAACGGGACAGTCTGCTACTAAAAATTAAAAAGTATTTTCATTTCATATCTATATAATGAAGCCCCCATGCACGTGGCGACCGCTGCTTCGGATCGTCCCTTGGAATTCTTCTGATTGTAAAAATAGCAGACAGTAATATTGTTGTAGTAATTTGTAGTTTAGTAATTGTAGTCTATATTGCATGTGTAGATTTGGTAATTGTCATTCGTCTAATGGTATTTTTTTTTGCAGAATTTCATTTTTGTTGTCTTGTCTACGGCTTTGACAATTTAATGCAATTATTTCAATTGTTCGTTAATCGTGTTGAGGGAAACATTTCGTGTGAATGGTATTGTTGGAGACATAGTGTCATTGTGTGTAATTTTCGTATAGTGATGAGTTTTGTATGTTTTGTAAATGATTACGCGATCAATGAAAAAGGCGAAAATGATGGATAGTGAGAATGACGAAATTGTTAACATGGCGAACTCGCCAACACAGGAGAACAGTATGATGAATAATGAAGTTGAAAACAATTTAATAAGTCGGGAAAATAGTCCGGAACCATTTCAAAATTTTTCACAATCAAAAAATTTTCAGAATACGAGATTAATGACAAGATTCTGGAATAGTATCCAACACAGATAGCTTTACAGCTATGACGAAGGAAACTTGTTTTGCGGGAAATGTTAGGGGCGAAAAGAATTTTGAACCAGTTAATATGGAGCAGTTGATGGGTGTAATATTAAATTTGGGATCTGAATTAAAAACACGGTTAGACTCACAGGGATCACAAATAGGAACAATTAAAACAGAGATGGGAACAATGGAAACACGGTTAGACTCACTGGGATCACAGTTGGGATCTGAATTAAAAACAGTGGGATCACAAATAGGAACAATTAAAACAGAGATGGAAACAATGGAAACACGGTTAGATTCACGAATAGGGACATGTTTCAAAAACATGAAAGATGAATTAAAGAAAGAAACTAGAGAAGAAGTACAACCGATTTTGAATTCTCACAATAATAGATTAATTGCAGTAGAGATTAGACAAAGGGAACAGGATAGAGAATAGAAAGAAAGAGATCGCGTGATAGTACAAAAATTTTCAGAGTTAAATTTACAACGTGCACACGATAAGGAAGAAATATTTGAGAGAATCGAGGAATCCGTACCAAATGACAGATTAAATAACCTAACACAACAATATGAACAGTTAACTACCAAATGTGTCAATACTGAAACCCGAGTCGCGACACTTACGGAAGACGTAAATAAACAGAAACAACAAATAGGTGACTTATCGGAAAGAGTTGAGGAGATTTCAGATAAATTGACAAGTCTTAGTTTAAATGAGGATAGAGATTCAGATGATACAGCTCCATTAACATTTGCAGAAAACGAAGAATACCAGAACATAAATAAGCATGTTGAAAATCAGGGAAAATTTAATGAACGCGTCAAAAGGGAATTTGAAGCATTGCAAAAGCAAGTCAAACAAATTGAAGGCGAAATCATAGGAAAAGACAGCAAAAGAAATTTGGAATCACAGATAGCAGAAGGGTTTGAAGAAAGTAATTTGTTTCATTTACGGGATGCAACAAGAGAACGCCGGGCGCGCGAACTTGACAATAATCGTCATTGGGACTGGGACAGACGCGGTAGGTCTTTGTCGCCACGAGGAGAAAACTTTGACTATAAACGCTTTTTTACTGTTCGGAAATTTAAGATCTTTCGCAATTCTAAGAATGACATACATCCATGTACACGGATAGATCAATTTATGTACGCACTTCCACGAAAGTGGCCACTAAGTCACAAACTGGAAATTATGTGCGGCTATTAAGGTCCTCACTACACTAAGTGAATATGTGCCGTAGCGTTCACAGGGCCACGAGCTGTAGTGGTGCTATTTCCCTTTTAGTTTTCTGCACCGCTGCCTACTCTTTTACTATTCTTTGCATCTGTCAAAACAACTCTTCTACTATCAATCTATCTAGAGAGTCGTTAAAGAATAACCGGATATGACTATTTTACCCAAAAGTGATTTCGAAAATTACCGTTTGGACTTACTGTACCTTCAGCAGCATTCATTCGTAGTTTAAACGAAATTTTACCTGTCTATCTTCGTGACAATATTACTTCATATGTTGACGATATTCTTATTACGAAACGTTCTTGGAGTGAGCACAACAAAATTATGGATTCATTATTACGTATCTTTGCAAGAGTTCGCATTACAGTGAACTTGGAAAAATCTGAATTTGGTCGTTCTCAGGTGAAATTTCTTGGTCACATTATTTCTACAGAAGGTATTCTTCCTGATCCAGAGAAACTAGACGCTATTCGTAATTATGCTGTACCTACCACAAAACGTGATGTTCGTAGTTTCCTTGGTGTCTGTAATTTTCTTAGACGCTTTGTTAGATTGGACGATTTGGCCACACCCCGTTTATGTGAACCACCTGGAAAGAATTCTAATTGGTGTTGGGATGAGGAAGCTCAGTCAGAATTTGAACAACTTCGTGATGCTTTAGTTGCTGCTCCACTTCTTTCACATCCGGATCTATCTAAAGATTTTTGTTTGGCGACGGACTCATCATACAAAGGCCTAGGGGCACATTTATTTCAAGAGATAGGAGAAAACGGCGTTGTAGTACAGAAGACTATTGCATTTGGAATTCGTGTTCTCTCTAAATCAGAAAAGAATTATTCGATTACGGAACTTGAAGCTTTGGCTGTTGTTTGGGCTTTCACAAAATTTCGGACATTTTTGTTTGGCAGACATACTAAGGTTTACACCGATCATCGAGCTCTGGAATTTCTTATGTCAACAAAATTAACTCATGGCAGATTGTCATGATGGGCGCTGTATCTACAGGAATTTGATTTTAGTATTGTTTACATACAGGGTTCGTCAAATATTATTGCTGATGCTTTATCACGTGCACCTATGGGTTTGAAACAAAGTGCTGAAGAGGACTGCAAAGAAAACCATTATTGTTTGATGTATATTCAAGGTGTTGCGTTTGAGAATTTTATTTCGTCTTCGCTCCAGGACGTCGCTAAGGAGCAAAATAAGGATCCAATCTGGAAGGACATTAAGGAGAAGTGGAGGAAAAAGGAAAGCGTAGCGATTAGACAGTATTATTTACTTCGCAATGACATTCTTTTTAAACGAAAATCGGTTGACAACTCTGTTTGGTTAGTTTGTATTCCTGATGAGTGGGTTAATAAACTGATTTGGTACACATATTTCAGTTATGCACACTTTGGTCCCAGAAAATGCTTTCATAAATTACGGGAAAATTGCTACTTCAGTAATATGGAAAAAAACGTATTCGATCTGTTCTTGCCAAATGCAAATTATGTCAAAAGGCTAAGCCGGCAACTATTTCTCACAGAGCACCGTTGTTTCCTATCATTCCAGCGAAATTAAAGGAGATGGCTGCAGTCGATTTGTTCGGTCCAGTGGTTCGTTCTACTAATGGTTTTACGTACATTTTAGTAGCAGTGGAATTGACATCAAAATATGTTTTTTTTACACCTTTACGCTAAGCAACAGCTCGTTCAGTATCTAACGCTTTCATCAAACATTTTCTTAAAGAAGTGGGTCATGTTGATAAGGCTATATCAGATAATGGATCACACTTTCGCTCTAAAATTTGGCTTCATATTCTGCGACGTCGTAAGATTAAATCAATTTTCATTTTACTTTTTCACCCTCAATCTAACGCTTCAGAGAGATGGATGAAGGAAATCAATAAATTGTGTCGACTTTATTGTCACCAGAATCACAGAACATGGGATCAGTATCTTCATATTTTTCAAAACATTCTAAATGAACTTCCTAATGACTCAACTTCTATACCGCCTATATTGATATTAAAAAATAAAGCACCGACAAATCGCATTTCTGAAATCGTTCCTTTTCCGCCTTCATGGAAACTGCGGCATTCTGAAGTTGTCAACCTGGCTCTGCAAAATATTGCATCTGCAGCTGCTAGAAGAGAGAAATCAGCGAAACGTCCTGGTCGTTTAAAATCCTTGTCAGTTGGTCAAAAGGTATTAATTAAGTCTCATCGTTTGTCTCATAAAGGAAAAGGCTTGTGTCGCAAATTTTTTCTGCTTTATAACGGTCCATATAGAATTCGCAAAATTATTCATGATAACACTGTCGAAGTAGAAACTCTTAAATCTCGGCGCTCTAGGGGAATACATCATATATCGAACGTTAAAACTTTTGTGGAATGACATACTTTAGAGAAACTAACAGTTACATGTAAACACGCAGAGAATGCAAGGATACCGCGCCGTGTTCCAGCGGCGGCACATACTCAAAGCAACAGTCAAGTCTGCGCGCCGCATTTCATATCTATATAATTAAGCCCCCATGCAAAGTAAATAGTGTGGATGGGGATGGTTTGTGTAATAAAGTTCATACAAATTGGTATATGAAGGAGGAGTGCGATTCTAGGAGACTGATTGGCGTTGGTAGGGTAGAACGTTACAGTCGTTGCTGCCACATATGTGGAAACGAGAGAAGTTTGAAAATGCTAAGGGTAAGTAGAGAAAGGGCAGAAGCGGAAAGCTGTTCTAATATGTAATTAGTGGTAGTAATTTTGGATGGATATTTTATATGTTTTACTTGGATATTCATTAGTAATTTGTTGGTTTATTGTGGCACTGTACGTGTGCATAACGTGGAAGTTCAGTCACTGGCGGTGCGTGGAGGTCAGTGACCTCGTGGATTTAAGTAAAATATATATTGATTAATGCTTTGTATATGAGTGTGGCCAAGAGTTTAGTGGTCAATTTGAAGGGTATTAAAATTGTACTTGTATGTGCATGCATTTTTTGGTGCATTGAGGTAGGAAGGGTTTATTAAAGTCAATTAAATAGAACTAGTGGGAATTTCAGCTTACTGTGATACAGTCGTTTGCCTTGTGACTTTGTTCCTAAAGTATCGTTTTCCCCTGGAAGGAAACTTCAGCGTGGATCCTGGTTGGGTTTGGGAAATGGTTTATTGATGGGTTTCTACTTTAGGTTTTCGTTCTACGCAGATTTGTCACGGTAAACACTGGAGCTCAGAATTCAGAGGCAGGCACAATTTCTGCGAGGCACTTGGTCAAAAGACTGATGTGATTTGATCAACACTTTGTGCTAAAATCGGTGATGCGTGTGTAGTGTGACAGAAAAATTAGTGCAATAAGGCGCCTTAACACTGTGTGATTGGCACAAGAAGTGCTTAGAAAATCATACATAAGTAAAAGTGCATTTTAAATATTTTATTCTTGTTCAAAAAATTGTTTAAGCATAACTAAAATGCGGACATATATTTAATATGCCGTTTCGTTTATAATTTGAGATAGTTTATTTCGAAATTCATGCTGCTCCCACACCACCACAAAAATTTCGTAAACGCTATTGGCCTGGCGTTTTAATCGTTTAATTCTGTTCTTTGTAATTTCTCTATATGTACTAGAATGAACAGAAGGGTGCTACTTCTGAACATTCTGGCAAGACAGAATGTTGATAAGTGGAGGTACGTGAGGTAACGGGCGAACTGTGACGCCCTGAAAATATTCTAAGTTCGGAGTTGGCGTGGCCGCATGGGCTGCGAAGCAAGAGGGGTCCAGCCCGAGCATGTGGCTGGGAATTCCATGGTGACGCTGTGTCGATGAAAGAGACTTGTATGCCGGGAATGCCAAAGATGGTGGACTTTGTGAAACTATCATGGCAGTCATTTCACAGTTCGTATGAAAATTAACAGTAGCCAGATGAATCATGATACCTCAATGATACCTCAAAAAGAAACATGTACATTACTATTATTTGCACAACAATTCTGATGGTGTAATCAGATTTTCAATATCTTCATTAGTTTAAAGTTTAGTGTCTGACGGTAAATTATACAACTAACAGCCATCTACGAATTTCCAAAATCTAACCACGTCATTCGATTTCGTCGATCGATGTGTCTTTAGAAAGCTATTAGTGTAAACCTAAATTGGTATGAATTACTGGCATGTAACTTCAATAGTACATGACTTATTGGAGGCCAAAGTGGCCGATTACTATCGATCGTGTCAGGCCATAAGTACTACACAGTTAGACGAAAAATCCGAAGCAGCATGCTTATAAATGTATTTATTCGTTTATGTCTTTGTTTATATCCGATATTACTATTCATGAAGAAATTTGGTTAAATATTTACTGTGTTTTAGAAAGCACAGAGACATTAGGCTACTGGCCTACCTTTTGTACTATTCCTTTGAGTATGTTTATTTAATTTAATTATTTATCTAATAATGTGTGTTAGAGCGTGTTTATGGTGCAGCCATAGGAATATTTATTTAATGTCAAGTTATTTAATTGTAAATCCATTGTTTTGACTGTGTTTCACTGCGTCTGTGTGGGTGCATTGGCTTGAAGACACGGTGCGAGCGCTCTAGCCAATCACAACGCTGGTGAATGGGGAGCCTGGATGGAAGTGGGAGAAGAGGGCGGGAGAGGACACTGGGAAGTCTGGGACAGTACGGCGCGAGGGACGCACGGTGGCGACAGGGACCTGGAGAGTGGAGCGGTTTGCGCGTGGGCGCGAGGGATAGAAATGCTTCGGAGTGCGGACCTGTGAACTTGTGAGATTTCCGAGGATTCTGCGGTGAAGACGTAGTATGCGTTTAGAAGTGAATATCTCGCGAGCTATGTTGTCGTTCATAACCAATTACGTGCAGTAGGAGTCTATTGTTTCCCTATTATTCAACTTATATTTTATTTAGTTGCAGGGCCATCGACACCAATAAGTGTTTTGTAGAAATGTACCACATTCTCAAAAGTACTTATACAATCTTATTCATCATTTAAAGTCATTTGGGTAGTACCTGCAGATTTTATTTATTGCAATCTTTTATTAATAAATTTCCACTTTACTTTCGCAATTGCCGAGTGATAGGAATTTTTGACCATTCTATTCGTGTGTATATTCATACTGTATACTGTAGACCCAGCAGTATTTGGCTTGTGATGCAGCAACTACATATCCCAGGACCTAGACAACGAAACCAGCCAAAACTTTTAATATTTAAGCACTGGGTCAGTGGGTACGTAGTTGAGGGCCACCACCACTCACCATTTTATTTTATTTGAAAGCCCATAGGGTTTATACGCACCTGCCAGTCTTCTCACTTCTTTTTGTCGAGTGCAGAACTGAAGGTTGTGAGACATTGTCAAATAGATTGTCTTCGAGAATAATATGGATGAGTCTAAATTTAGATGCGTATTTTTTAGGTATTGAATTAGCAGACTGTTTGTGAATCATCACACTATCATTTTATAAATGCCCATTGAAGATAAACCACGTACTATATAAAGTGTTTATGGCAGCACAGTATTCCATTTTATCCATCTGAGCAAATGAAGTACATACAATTACTTTAACCCATGAAACTGGAACTGTTCCTCAAGTGAAGTGGACACGGCACTTACGTTATCCAAGTATGTAAACAAAACATACATCTATTTTTGAGACATGGTATTGACACCGTATCAGTCTACAAGTCGACGATGCACTTCGTCTGTTGAATAGACCTTTAACGCAGAAACATGGTAACATTATGAAGTTCCCTGCTTGCTCCTATACTTGTGGTCCAAAGTGTCTGGATGCCGCTAAGTTATGGGGAACCAACCACTCGATAACATGAGAGGCCGAACTCCCAGTATAAAAGGGAGGCAGGGGCTCTTGCGTTGTCAGAAGAGAAGCAATAACAGTTGAATGGGTAGGCCAGGAGAGTTCAGTGACTTCGAAATGGAAAAAGTCATTCGATGCTACCTGAATAAAAAAATCTATCACCACCGTTCAGCCTGTTAAAAGCGGCCAGTGTCGGCTGTTGGTGACGTGACTGTGAAGTGGAAACGCGGAGGAACAACTATAGCTAAACCATGTTCAAGAAGAACTCCTGTATTGATGGGCAGCGACAGTTGATCATGGCAGAGGGTGGTTGTAACAAATCACACGAAACCAGCGAAGGGAATCGTTGGCGAGCCCCAGAGTGCTACTAGCTGTCCAGCTATCGCAACGACTGTAAGGAGGCAGCATAGGATAGAACGGTCGAGTAGCTCCCCATATCTCACACTTTTCTGCAGCCAATTCTAAGCGATGCTTGAGGTCGTGTAGAGAGGGGCCGCACTGGACTCTGGATGGCTGGAAACGAGTGACCTGGAGTGATGAATCACGCTGCACCCCGCGTCAGCGCGATGGGAGGGTCTGGGTTTGGCGAATGCCTGGAAAACGTTACCTGCCATCGCGTGTAGTGCCAAAAGGGAAATATGGAGGAGGCTATGTTACGGTATGGTGGTGTGTTCATTGGTAGGGATGTAGTCCCCTTATTGCGCTTAAGACAACGAATAAATACACAAGGATATGAACACATTTTGCGCATTGTATGCTGCGTACAACAGAGGAACTGTTTGGAGACGAAAATAGATTGTATCAGCATGGCAGTGCTCGCCGTAAGGCAATGGTTAGTTAGCTAGTCACAAGTTCCATAGGTCATTTGAACGACTGTTTTGTTGAAGTGATGTGTAACAAGTCAGTTTACAAGATGTGTATAACAATGCTAACAGGATATGTGATCAGTGCTAACATTAATGAACGCTTTGAATATTTTACTCCTATTCATGCAGCTGTACTTGAAAATAATTTTTAATCATTTTTTCTGGCTAGCAGTGCAAGTTCTTCAATGGAATAAAAGAATTTGTCCAGGAGAAATGTTGTTTAGTAAAATTTAAAACTGGCTTTGCGCCCTGTTAGAGATTTCATGCTACTGTGCAAATGGCAAAAGATTTTTGTTCCTGCATATTGAACTGAGCCTCTGACAGTGTTGTAGACATGGACATCACTGTTCCTCTCAGACAGTGATGGGTTAAATATGACGAATTCAATTAGCGAATATGTGTACTGTGACGGCGCAAGCTCCTTGAAGAAGTACCTATATGACGTCCGTGGGTCAACTCCACATATTGTTCTTACTCCTCGCTTTTGTGCAATAATTAATTATTGCATAAGATATTATTGAAGGGAAACATGGAAAGTATGTCAGGAGATTGATTCGTTGGTTTTCAAGGTTAGCTTTCTGGGAAGAGCAAAAGTAGCCGAACATCATTGTTTGAGAAACTCAGTAATATGCTTCCTCTAGTTCAACATGTTGTCAATATGTACACCCAAAAATTTCGAGCGCTCTACTCCATTTACGGACTCCTGCTCGCGTACAACATTGATTGAATACAGTGTGTTTTTTAAAATTCATGGAGGGTTCATTTCCTGAGATCCATTTTATAATGCTTTCGAAAATATCATTTACTATCTCTTCTGTTGCTCTGCCTCTAATGAGATTTACTACAACACTAGTATCGTCTGCAAAAATTTTGCTTGTAGAATGTAAAGTGGAAGGTCATTGACATGTATAAGGAATAGGAGTGGACCCAAAATTAATCCGTGTGGACTCTCTTCGTGATTTCTGCCCAGTCACCAAGATTTTCTACCCTTCCGACATTGCCCGAATTATTCTGCACAGCCTTTTGCATTCTGTTTATTATGACACATATGAGGTGTGGGTATAGCTATCAATTACATAAACCTCGAGTTTTTTGAAGAAATCTGCAGGATCTACACGAACAAAGACCTTGAGAAGAACACAAAAAATGCCAACTGGCGATATTTTATTATTTAAGGCTTGTTCTTCTTGCTGAATGAATGTATAAACAGCATTCTCAGAAGAGCAACCCTTCTGGGACCCAAACTGCGACATGCTAAGTAAACTGTTTCCCTCTTGTTGACATGAACTGGCCTCCCCAGAGTCCTAGTCTGAACCAAATGGGATACCTTTGGGGCGAGCTAGAACGTCGAATTCGTTTCAGACCCGAGCGTCCAA
This sequence comes from Schistocerca americana, assembly GCF_021461395.2. NCBI lineage: Eukaryota > Metazoa > Arthropoda > Insecta > Orthoptera > Acrididae > Schistocerca > Schistocerca americana. The sequence continues at coordinate 808,149,147 of NC_060122.1, read as the reverse complement.
TATTACTACCTTCTTAGGTTTTGCCTTTCAAGGAAGACAGGGCCGCCACTCCTCCACGTCATTGAAAGAGTCCCCAGCAGACTTCAAGACAAGGCCAAGCGTGGCCACACCGCATATTAATGTCAACAAACAAGATCAGGTAATGTATTTCCGTGAGCGCAATCGTGTTGCACTTGAGGGCATGGAGCGCCGTAGACACCATCTTCCGGCTGTGTGGTAACACTGTTGAGGTCTAAAGCTGTTTGGATGGGAAATTAGAATATAAGAAAGCCGTGTGAGCTATTTTTATCTTACTATTTCAATCATCTTCGAATACTGCCGACCTTGTTAGTTTAGTGATGAATTCTGGCCTGCAACCAAGGGGAAGGCTACTATTAGTTTTCATCTGATATCAAATTCAGTATCCTGTTTACGTTTATTACATTCAAACAGTGGAACGCAACACAAGAAATTGTGTAGGTATGTCACACCATTTCGACGTGCAGTAAGCCTTAGTGACACACCAACAGAGACCATAGCACTATGATCAGAGATTAAAGGCACACTACTGGCCATTAAAATTGCTATACCAAGAAGAAAATGCAGATGATAAACGGGTATTCATTGGACAAATATATTATATTAGAACTGACATGTGATTACATTTTCACACAATTTGGGTGTATAGATCCTGAAAAATCAGTGCCCAGGACAACCACCTCTGGCCGTAATAACGGCCTTCATGCGCCTGGGCATTGAGTCAAACAGAGCTTGGATGGCATGTACATGTACAGCTGCCCATGCAGCTTCCACACGATACCACAGTTCATCAAGAGTAATGACTGTCGTATTGTGACGAGCCAGTTTCTCGGCCACCATTGACCAGACGTTTTCAATTGGTGAGAGATCTGGAGAATGTGCTGGCCAGGGCAGCAGTCGAACATTCTCCGTATCCAGAAAGGCCCGTACAGGACCTGCACCATGCGGTCGTGCATTATCCTGCTGAAATGTACGGTTTCAACAGGGATTCGAATGAAGGGTAGAGCCACGGGTCGTAACACATATGAAATGTAACGTCCACTGTTCAAAGTGCCGTCGATGCGAACAAGAGGTGACCGAGACGTGTAACCAATGGCACCCCATACCATCACGCCAGGTGATACGCCAGTATGGCTAAGACGAATACACGCTTTCAATGTGTGTTCACCTCGATGTCGACAAACACGGATGCGACTATCACGGTGCTGTAAAAAGAACTTGGATTTACCCGAAAAAATGACGTTTTGCCATTCGTGCACCCAGGTTCGTCGCTGAGTACACCATCGCAGGCGCTCCTGTCTGTCATGCAGCGTCAAGGGTAACCGCAGCCGTGGTCTGATAGTCGATGCTGCTGCAAACGTCGTCGAACTGTTCGTGCAGATGGTTGTTGTCTTGCAAACGTCCCCATCTATAGTCTCAAGGATCGAGACGTGGCTGCACGATCCGTTACAGCCATGCGGATGAGATGCCTGTCATCTCGACTGCTAGTGATACGAGGCCGTTGGGATCCAGCACGGCGTTCCGTATTACCCTCCTGATCCCACCGATTCCATATTCTCCTAACAGTCATTGGATCTCGACCAACGCGAGCAGCAATGTCGCGATACGATAAACCGCAATCGCGATAGGCTACAATCCGACCTTTATCGAAGTCGGAAACCGTGATGGTACGCATTTCTCCTCCTTACACGATGCATCACAACAACGTTTCACCAGGCAACGCCGGTCAACTGCTGTTTGTGTGTGAGAAATCGGTTGGAAACTTTCCTCATGTCAGCACGTTGTAGGTGTGGCCACCGGAGCCAACCTTGTGTGAATGCTCTGAAAAGCTAATCATTTGCATTCACAGCATCTTCTTCCTGTCGGTTAAATTTCGCGTCTGTAGCACGCCATCTTCGTGGTGTAGCGATTTTAATGGCCAGTAGTGTAAATTACCGCAACTGAAATTTTTCAAGCCATCTCTTTGTCCGCGATGTAGTACAGTGGGGAGCATTTATCGCCGCCTATGTTGCGCCGAGTGGACTCGGGGCTCCACGGTGTTGTGTCAGTCGCACTGTTCGCTCGCCTTCCTCTCGGTCTGCCACGGCCAGCAGGTGTCTGCGCGCTACGCCCTTTCATTAGCAGACTCGCTCGCTGCGCCACCATTGTTTTCGTGATTTGACACGCAGGTGGATTCGGAGTCATTGTTTAGGTTTTAATCCGCCCCGCCTTCGCAAGTCCACCTCCGTTGTCATACACTCATTCATGACGTCAGCCTTTGTCAGCAAAACACACGACTTCTCAGAACCGTGCATTCGCGAGTGAGGAGAAAAATAATTACCCATTGAGGGGGACAGAAATTAAAAAGCACTCTACCTCAAAGACACCACACTCTGCAGCCGGGGCACCACGTCGCCGTGACACGTGGCGGGACTCGGCTGGGTTGTTCATGGAAAAAATACGTTTCACCCGAATTTGTCGCGCAAGGGATGCAGACAATAAGCTACTTCATACTGTAACATCAGTACCATGGGTCTGTTACTTGTGTTTTTTGTGAAGAAAGATGGCATTCTAAAGTAACGTTACTCTTAACCCCTCTTCGATGTCTACAGAGTGAAAAGTATTTAAACCCAGTAACTCTGAGAGGTTGTAGGGCACATCAAAACAAATATTTTTCCCTAATGCCATTTTTTTCCAATGAGAATTATTTAAACCGGTGGAGTCCGTCTTACGTACTACGTAGCGCACCACAACGGACGAGCTGCACAGCAGGCTTATCAACAACAATGTCCTAATCACCGTATCCCGCTTCATACGACCTTTGCTGCTGTGTACCAACGTCTGCGTGAGACCGGGTCATTTAGCAGATTACCTGGACAGGGACGCCGTCGCACGGTAAGAACGCTGCAGTTTGAGGGAGCTGTCTTGCAGCATGTGGAGCGGGATCCTTCAGTCAGCACTTGTGCAATTGCACGTAACATGAGGACGAATCAGACGAATGTAAGAACAGTCCTTCGAGAGCAATTGTTACGTTCATTCGACCGGAGTGACCGTGCGGTTCTAGGCGCTACAGTCTGGAGCCGAGCGACCGCTACGGTCGCAAGTTCGAATCCTGCCTCGGGCATGGATGTGTGTGATGTCCTTAGGTTAGTTAGGTTTAATTAGTTCTAGTCGACTGATGACCTCAGAAGTTACGTCGCATAGTGGTCAGAGCCATTTGAACCATTTGTTACGTCGATTTCACTTACAACGTGCTCACAACCAGTTGATTATCCACCCAGAGCACAGTTTTCGCAGTAGTATCTGGAACAGTGTGAAATGCATCCGCATTTCCATCCTCTGTGTTCTTTACCGATGAAGTAACATTCGGGCGTGATGGAGTCTTCAACATGCACAATTCGCATGTTTGGAGTGAGGATGACCCACATGCCGCAGTTACTAACGCTCATCAAGTGCGGTTCTCCGTTAATGTGTTGGTCGGTGTTGTTGGGGACTGTTTAATTGGGCCGTATCTGCTACCTAGACCTTTAAATGGCAGGCACTATTACAATTTCCTCGCCAGAGCATTGCCAGAATTGCTGGAAGACGTCCCGCTCCCTACAAGACAACGCATGTGGTTCCCATATGACGGGGCGCCGGCACATTTCAGTCGTCTTGTGCGTCGATTTCTGGACCGACGGTTCCCAGAAACGTGGATTGGCAGATGTGGTCCTGTACCGTGGCCTGCTCGATCCCTAGATATGCCCCCTCTGGACTTTCTTGTGTGGGGAGAGATGCGCAATCTTGTTTACGCAACTCCTGTTGCATCAGAAGAGGATCTGGTTGCCCGGATAGTAGCAGCAGCAGGAACAGTTCAGGATACTCCTGGGGTTTTTGCCCGTGTCAGACAGAACATGATCCGACGGTGCAACCTTTGCTTACATGTCAATGGAGGCATTTCTGAAAATCTACTGTAATAGAAATTGGGTTGTGTTAATGTGTTGTCTCTTGGGCATAAAAAAAATGGAAAAGTGTTTGTTGGTTTAAATAATTTGCCGCCAGAGAAATCTTCCTCTACCGGTTTAAACACTCCTCATAAGAAAAAATGACATTAGAGGAAAATATTTGTTTTGATGTCCCCTACAACCTCCCAGAGTTTGTCGGTTTAAATACGTTTCACCCTGTAGTTCACGAAATACGTTCCAAGAAAAAAAAAGTCATAGCACGAAGAAATTATCCGAATGGGACGAAAGTCGGTAGATGTGACGTACATGTTCAGGGAAATAAATGATTACAATTTTGGAAAAATTGGATGATTTATTCAAAGTAGGGTGTGGGTCATAAGGACACAACGCTATCAAAATAGTAATCCGTTGCAGTTGCCACACACTTCTTTATTCAATCATAAAGCATTATCAAATCACAATAATAAAAGCGACTGCCTTATAAAGCCAGATCACTTGGATAAATGACGAACAAATTTCTTTAACTAGAAGAAGACCCATAAAATATGAAAATTGAATATAACCAGTCAAACTAACTCAGATGGACTTTATTACTTAGATGGAACTAATATCCACAAGATTTCTATCTGACCTCTGATTACTTCCAATCAGCTAAAGTGACAGAACACAAATCTTGTAAGATTTGGCTAGCCAACCTTCCTAAATAAAACACTATTCCTAAAAGCTTTATTACAATAAAAATCACTTCCACGACTAAGGAGGTGCTTTAATTTGACAAAACTAATTTTCAGGTTTACTTAACTCAGTTGATTAATCATCAGTGTTGTTGAAATCATTACTACTAGAACATGAGCATATGACAACAGCCCCTAAAATGAGGCCGCTCCAATACTGCGTGTGAATTAGCGATAGATGCGAGCACACCAAAGGATTTTAATCAATACAAGAGATCCACGAGACTGCAAATGAAATAGAAACGTACACAGCTTTGCACTGCAATTGAACTTCAGACACCATAACTCTTCACGGGAAGGATGGAATCACAAGACAGTAATAACAGAACCCGGGATGTAAAAGGAGGGACAGGGCCTTAAATATCACTCTGCCACCGTGGTACCCTGCTCCCAGTTTGCTCGCGTCGACCACTGACAATTATCTGCAACACAAAACACATCAGCGGCGGACAGTATTCCGAGGCATGAGAAACACAATCTTGTCTAGAGAACAGGTGATCAGTACTTTCAATGAAATCAGCCTCTGCCAGTTACTTGGCCAGTCACGGCCCTTACAGTTTCATTAACCAATTCGCAAAAGGACCACTATAATAATGTCCTAAAGTTAAAATGACAAGAATTATCTCGGCACACATTTAAAAGCCAAACTACAATAGTGAACTACAAGGAAGCGTGGAAGAAATGTCTTGGTATGGCTTGGAACGCCAGACACCGACTTACGCAGTACTCGTTGCACTTCTAGCTGCGTATTTAGCCATGCTTCATGTCGGTTTGTTGGACGTAGCCACACTTCCTTAACTGTCGTCAAGTATCAAGTCACGAGACCGATTGCGTGATAAACAACTAGAACAATTCCAAATAGTTTTTAGTACACTGGCATGTTCAGTTAAGATGCACGCAACACCGAAGCAACTCGACGACTCCAATTCATTCGCCCTGTGTAGCTTGTAACAGACTCGAAGGAACTTGTCCTTCCAACCTCTAGGAAAACCAAATCACCATGGTGACGTGCACGATTTAACACGCCATAGCGGCTGGACCCGCTCCTTCGTCGTGCCGACTCGGACTCTCCGCGTGCTGCCTGCGTACACAGTTCCACGTCACTGCCCCTCTCACCGCGGTTACCCACACAACAGTCCCAGCAGAACGCACGCGCTGCAGTTAAATGCCCGCCGCCGAAGATATGAAGAAGAGCAGTCAGCATCGAAGTCGACTCAGTGCTGAAAATGGGAATCGATGGCAACTGGCGCCAGAAACGCACCAGCTCACAAAGTAAATACCTTCACAAACTGGACCTTTGTCCACCTCTGGCCATTATGCATGCAGTTATTCGGCTTGGTATTGATTGATAGAACTGTTGGATGTATTCTTGAAAGATACCGTACCAAATTCTCTCCGGCTGGCGTAGTAGATCGTCAGAAGTCCCAGCTGGCTGCAGGACACTGCTCGTAATGCTCCAAACATCCTCAGTTGGGCAGAGATCCGGCGACCTTGCCTGCCAAGGTAGGTTCAAATGGTTCAAATGGCTCTGAGCACTATGGGACTCAACTTCTGAGGTCATTAGTCCCCTAGAACTTAGAACGAGTTTAACCTAACTAACCTAAGGACATCACAAACATCCATGCCCGAGGCAGGATATGATCCTGCGACCGTAGCGGTCTTGCGGTTCCAGACGGCAGCGCCTTTAACCGCACGGCCACTTCGGCCGGCCGCCAAGGTAGGATTTGGTAATGACAAGCAGTAGAAACCTTCGCCGTATGCGGGCAGGCATTATCTTGCTGGAACGTATGTATTTCCTGGATGGCTTGCCGCCAAGGGCAACAGCCGGCCGGTGTGGCCGTGCGGTTCTAAGCGCGTCAGTTTGGAACCGCGTGACCGCTACGGTCGCAGGTTCGAATCCTGCCTCGGGCATGGATGTGTGTGATGTCCTTTAGGTTAGTTAGGTTTAAGTAGTTCTAAGTTCCAGGGGACTGATGACCTCAGTGGTTAAGTCCCGTAGTGGTCAGAGCCATTTGAACCAAGGGCAACAAAACAGGACGGAGAACATTGTCGACGTGCCGCTGTGGTGTAAAGGAGGCGCGGATGACGACCAAAGGGCCCCTGTTACGAAAATAAATGGCACCTCAGACCTCATTCCTGGCTGTGGAGCCTTATGGAGAGCTACAGTCAGACTGGTATCCCACTGCTGTTCAAGCTGTCTCCAGATACCTCTTCGGCCCGAAATCTCATTGACTGGAGTAGAGTTGTCCTCAGTGATGAGTCCCGCTACGTGCCGAGCCCTGATGAACACTAAATGTTCGCGTCACACCTTTCACACTGTGGTGTCACATGAGCGTGTTGCGGCACACGGGTTGCAGAATGTGATGCCATTTCTCAAAGCTTCTCTCTTTCTTGTGAACACAATGGTCTACTGCCAATGTGAGAAGACAACTCCTAATCTATAACCTGAGTCCTTAAATCCGAACTGAAAGGTTTCCTTTGTTTTCTTTCCCCGCTACCCCTTACGTCATTATAACCATATCTGAACCAAGCTTCTGATTGGTTGAACCATTTCTAGGTTCTGGAACTACCTGTCGTTGTCAAAGTCCACTCGATATTTAAAACTCTTTTCCTTTTATTGATTTGGTCATCAGCCTTATGACTGGTTTGATGCGGCACGCCGCGAATTCCTCCCCTGTACCAATCTCTTCATCTCAGAGTAGCACTTGCAACATACGTCCTCAATTATTTTCTGGATGTATACCAATCCCTGTCTTCCTCTACAGTTTTTGCACTCTACAGCTCCCTCTAGTACCATGGAAATCATTCCCTCATGTCTTAACCGATGTCCTATGATCCTGTTCCTTCTCCTTATCAGTATTTTTCACATCCTTTCCTCTGTGTTTCTGCGCAGAGCCTCCTCATTCCTTACCTTATCAGTTTACCTGGTTTTCATCATTCGTCTGTAGCACCACATCTCAAATGCTTCTATTCTCTTCTGTTCCGGTTTTCTCACAGTCCATGTTTCACTACCGTACAATGCTGTGCTCCAATCGTACGTTATCAGGAATTTCTTCCTCCAATTAAGGTCTGATACTAGTAGACTTCTCTTGGCCAGGAATGCCCTTTTTGCCAGTGCTAGTCTGCTTTTTATCTCCTCCTTGCTCCTTCCATCACTGGTTATTTTACAGCCAAGGTAGCAGAAATGCTTAACTTCATCTACTTCGTAACCATCAATCCTGATGTTAAGTTTCTCGCAGTTCTCATTTCTACTACCTCTCATTACCCTCGTCTTTCTTCGATTTACTCTCAATCCATACTCTGCACCCATTAGACTGTTCATTCCTCTTCAGCAGATCATGTAATTCTTCTTCACTTTCAGTCAGGGTAACAATGTCATCAGTGAAACCTATCATTGATTCTTTGAATTTTAATTCCACTCCTGAACCTTTCTTTTATTTCCATCATTGCCTCCTCGATGTACAGACTGAACAGTAGGGGCGAAGGCTACATCCTTGTCTTACACCGTCTTTAATACGAGCACTTCGTACTTGGTAGTCCACTCTTATTACTCCCTCTTGACAGTTGTACATATTGTATATGACCCGTCTGTCCCTATAGCTTACCTCTACGTTTCTCAGCATTTCGAACATCTTGCTCCATTTTACAATGTCGAATGCTTTTTCCAGGTCGATAAATCCTATGAACGTGTCTTGATTTTTCTTTAGTCTTGCTTCCATTATTAACCGTAACGTCAGAATTGCCTCTCTCGTGCCTTTACCTTTCCTAAAGCCAAACTGATGGTCAAACAGCGCATCCTCAATTTTCTTTTCCATTCCTCTGTGTATTATTCTTGTCAGCAAGTTGGATGCATGAACTGTTAAGCTGATTGTGCAGTAATTCTCGCACTTGTCAGCTCTTGCAGTCTTCGGAATTGTGTGGATGATGCTTTTCAGAAAGTCGGATGGTATGTCGCCAAAGTCATACATTCTACACACCAACGTGAATAGTCGTTTTGTTGCCGCTTCCCCCAATGATTTTAGAGATTCTGATGGAATGTTATCTATCACTACTGCTCTGTTAAATTCTGATTCTAATACTGGATCCTCTATCTCTTCTAAACCGAATCCTGTTACTTCTTCTATCACATCAGACAAATCTTTCCCCTCATAGAGGCTTCCACTCATCCGCTCTCTCTTCTGCATGTAACAGTGGAATTCCCGTTGCCCTCTTAATGTTATCGCCCTTGCTTTTAATGTCACCAAAGGTTATTTTGACTTTCCTGTATGCCGAGTCTGTCCTTCCGACAATCGTTTCTTTTTTGATGTCTTCACATTTTTGCTGCAGCCATTTCGTCTTAGATTCCCTGCACTTACTGTATATTTAGTTCATCAGCGACTTGTATTTCGCTATTACTGAGCTTGCGCAAATTTTTGTACTTCCTCCTTTCATCGATCAATTGATTCTGTTCCCCACGGTTTCTTCGCTGTTACCTTCTTTCTTTCCATGTTTTCCTTCCCAACTTCTGTGATTGCCCTTTTTAGAGATGTCCATTCCTCTTCAACTATACTGCCTACTGAGTTATTCCTTATTCGTGTATCTATAGCCTTAGATAAACTCAAGGGTATCTCGTCATTTCTTAGTGCTTCCGTATCCCACTTCTTTTCGTATTCATTCTTCCTGACTAAAGTCTTAAGCTTCAGCCTACTCTTCATCACCACTATATAGCGATCTGAGTCTATATCTGCTCATGGGTACGCCTTACAATCCAGTATCTAATTTTGGAGTCTCTGTCTGACCATGATGTGATCTAATTCAAATCTTCCCTTATCACCCGCCATTTTCCAAGTATACCTCCTCCTCTTGTGATTCTTTAACCGGTCATTCGCTATTACTAGCTGAAACTTGTTACAGAACTCTATTAGACTTTCTCCTCTCTCATTCCTTGTCCCAAGCCCATATTCTCCCGTAACCTTTATCTTCTACTCCTTCCCGTACAACTGCCTTCCAGTCCCCCATGATTATTAGATTTTCGTTCCCCTTTACATAGTTTATTACGATTTCACTATCCTCATACACTTTCTCTAGTTCAGCTTCAGCTTGCGTCGTCGGCATGTATACCCGAACTACCTTTGTTGGTGTTCGTTTGCTGTCGATTCTGATAAGAACAACCCTATCGCTGAACTGTTCACAGTAACACACTCCCTGCTCTACCTTCCTATTCATAACCAATCCTACTCCAATTATGCCATTTTCTGCTGCTATTGATATTACCCTATACTCACCTGACCAGAAATTCTCGTCTTCTTTCCACTTCACTTCATTGACCCCTACTACATGTAGATTGAGCCTTTCCATTTCCCTTTTTAGATGTTCTTTTAGATTTCCTAGTTTCCCTACCACGTTCAAGCTTCTGACATTCCACGCCCCGACTAATAGAACGGTATCCTTCCGTTGATTATTCAGTTTTTTTCTCATGGTAACCTCCTCTTTGGCAGTTCCCTCCTGAAGATATGAATGGGGGACTGTTCCGGAATGTTTTGCCAATGGAGAGATCATCATGACATTTTTCAATTACAGGCCACATGTCCTGTGGATGGACGTTACGTTTCTTTAATTCAGTAGTTTCCATTGCCTTCTGCATCCTCATGACGTTGATCATTGCTGATTCTTTTGCCTTTAGGAGCAGTTTTCCACCTCAAGGACAAGAGAGGGGCCTAAACGTCTGTCTGCTCCTCCGCCCTCTTTGACAAGGCAGTTTCCAGAATGAGGGGTGACTTCTTATGGCGGAAGTCTTCGGCTGCCATTGCTGATTATTATAAGAAGCGGCGGGATTCTAACCCGGTACAGAAGTCATTTTGATTATGAATCAACGACGCTACCCCTTTTTTTCTTCTTTCTTTTCATTTTGTTCTTTATAGTTCATTGCGTTTGGTCTGGGCTTACGTCACAAGACATCCGTTCAAGTTGATCGTTGATTCCTTTACTCAGTTTTTTTTTTATCAGAGAGGTGCCTATTGTCGGCACCATGTCTGACATTCTGGGGTCGCTTTACTTGTTACATTTATTGCTTTCACTATCTCCGCTGATGGCTGTTTGATGATGTGACAGTGATCGAAAACACGCATGAGTGGTGGAAGAGAATTTTTGTACGAAGTATAAAGCATGGCGCACATTTTTGAAGCTTTTTCTGGTTACCCTGATGGGAATTACGCATTTAACTTGAAAAATAAAGACCAGCATTAAATTGATTATTGACTAAAAGCCGTGCAATATATCAGCGTTTGTTTCTTGATGTGTGCAGAAATTTTTGCTTGTCCCCTGAGAAAATGGGGTTCTAGATATTCCCTAGTTCTATGAGGCTGATGTTTAGCTATTGGTGTTGCAATGTGTAGCTTAGTGAACATGGGAAACCGTGAGAACATGCTGTAGGTTTTGGCGAACTACAGTACTGAACGAAACATGAATATGATCTCAGAATTACAGGAGATTCAAAACGTAAATGACGTAAGAGAGATCTTGGCAATAGGGTTCTACCTTGACTAAACACAATTTTCTGCTTTTTACCCACTCATGTTTCAGTGAAGCTTCATCGTCGTCATTGGGTTCATTCTGTTTTATCGAAACAGGTGAAAAATTGAATGATGGTATACACAGTTGTAGCATTAATGGTGTTTATATTCATAATATTATTAACAAAATTTATGCCTTAATATCAAGGCCTAGTAGAAATCCTTGGATGACACAGGAGATACTCAATTTAATTGAAGAAAATGGATAATTTAAAAATACCACAAATGAAACAGGTGAAACGGAATATATGTAGTAGTAGTAGTAGTAGTAGTAGTAGGCCTCTAAGGGACTCGTAGCTCCCATGCCGATCTCACATGATTCGTCCAGACACTCCTGTCTTGTGCTGCCTCTTGCCAGTTATTTATTCCCAATAATTCGCATATGCAGTCAGTTTCATTGCACCAAGTACTCCTGGGTTTCCCCCTTGGTTTTTTGCCATATGGCTTCTCCCTGAACATTCTTAACACAATTTGGTCTTCTTTCATTCTCATCAGATGTCCAGCCCTTTGCAGTCTTCTAGCATTTATTATGTTTACTATAGTTGGTTGTTGTGATAGCTCGTGGATTTCTATGTTGTGTCTTCTCTTCCAGCATTGTGATTCATTGTCATAATCGAGAATACGCATGAGTGGTCGAAGAGAATTTTTCTACGAAGTATAAAGCATGGCGCACATTTTCGAAGCTTTTCCTGGTTACCCTGATGGGAATTAACTTGAAAAATAACCAACGATAGTAAACATAATAATATATAGCCCTAAAAAAGAGATTGAAAGGAAGAGCAAAATGGTTTAGCACGAATAGCAAGAGGACAAATGTAAGGATTTAGAAACATATTTCAATAGTGAAAATATAGATAACGTCTATAGGAGTATTAAACAGGGCTTTGGGGGAAAGAGAAGCATCTGTATGAATATCAAGAGCTCACACGGGAAACCAGCCCTAAGTAAAGAAGGAGAAGCTAAAAGGTGGCAGAAGTATGTAGAGGGTCTATACAAGGGGAGATCAACTTGCAGGCAACACTAAAGGAATGGAAGACGACGTAGATGAAGATGAGATGGGAGATACGATACTGCGAGAAGAATTTGACAGAACATTGAAAGACCTAAGACGGAAGATGGCCCCGGACGTAGGCGACATTCCATCAGAGCGACTAATAGCATTGGGAGAGCCAGCCGTGACAAAACTCTTCCATCAGGTGTGCAAGATGTACGAGACAGGCAAATTACCCTCAAACTTCAAGAAGAATGTAGCAATTCCAATTTCAAAGAAAGCGGGTGCTGACTGATGTGAATATTACCGAACTATCAGTTCAACGTTGCAAAATACTAACACAAATTCTTTGCAGAGTATGGTCAAACTGATAGAAGCAGACCTGGGGAAGATCAGTTTGAATTCCGTAGTAGTGTAGAAACATGCGAGGCAATATTGGCCCTGTGACTTATCTTAGAAGATAGGTTAAGGAAACTGACATGAATACGTGAGAGATGAGTACTGAGATGAATACGTGTTGATTTCGCAAGGAAAAAACTTTTTATCGCCTTTCGTTTCCTAAGTTCGTATAGAATTAGAAGACGTTCGAATTAGAAATAAAACTGTTAGAAAATGGGGTTTTTATTGAAAATTGATTTCTTATGTTTGATTTAGTATGAAAAATGAAGAAGAATTTTGGAAAACAAAGTCCTGAACCACTAATGACGATGCGCATGCCATGAACTCACACGTTCTAAATTACGCTTGTGACACTTCGGTCTTGTTCCATGGCAAAGACAACCAGGTTGTGGAGTTTTGGGCACCTAGGGAATGCAATTAGTACATATTTCCATGATCAGGGACTAGAGGTCAATGTAAGTAAATCCCAGATACTAATATTTACGACTACCAGCTCAGATCATTCATGTGTAAGCTGTGAATGTGATGTAATGGCAGATGAACCAAACAGTTGAACATTACCTGGTGTCCATGTGGTCTTCAACGTCTGATGGATAAGCCAAATTAGCATTTTGTGTAATGAGGTAAGTAATAACTATCTGTCTAAAAAAGCCTTCCATTCCGCCCCCCCCCCCCCCCCACACACCCCCGCTAACCTCCCATGTCTGGAAAACTGTATATTGTAGAACAATCTTCTCCAACATTAGCTGTGCGCTGCAGATCATCACCGTATGAGAGTACTGCTGCTACAGAAAGTTTGTGTAAGATTATAAATGGATCAACCTCTAGGGAATCTGTCCGTGAAGATTTCATACATAGCAGATGCTTCACACTCTAATCTCAGTGGCTGTATAAGTTAATTACATATTTCGTCTGCCAAAGAGAAGTCAATGTAGTTATATATATACGATCGTAATACCACTACTTCAGACAAAGAACATAATTAAAAAGGATGGACCGATACCCACACTTTAATAAGATTATATAGTACAGACCAAATAATGACAGTCCCTAAAAACTTGTAACCGTAGACTACTCAGATCGAAGCCAGTTTTTTTTAAATAAAAAACTACTTTTTATTCAATGCATTTTAAAGCAGTAAACAGTAAGAGCCGTTTGATGTATTGCAACGTGAAGTATATAAAGCTAGACATACAATATTTCAAATACTTACGTAAAAAAAGATGATTTTACAAAATTGGGATTTATGGTTTTGATAACGTAATGATACCTGTAATTCTAATGCGTATAAAAACAGCAATGCATTTTGCTTAGTATTGTAATTACTCCTTGCAACGTTTGTAGAATTTATCATATCGACGACTCCATGGAAAATAGTATAGAGGTATGATGCGTTTGTTGAAACTGAAGAAGTGAACACTTTATTAGCATAAAAAAATTTTGGATGAAGTTTCGTTGGCAATCAACTTTTAAAAAAAAGTTGTTGCTCGATGTGTACCAGTGTCATGGAAACAAAATGCGATTCATAGCAACACCAGCTCTGTTTCATGTTGAAAAATATTCTTGCCCTGTTACACTGCTTCTTTAACTGCAATGTCAAATCTTGAAGGGTCAGTGCAATTGTGTTCCATCCAGTCTTACAGCTGCATATTTCTTAGTCAATAAAGGAAATAATACTACATACGAGTCGTCGATCATGCTTGCGTACTTTATTCCAATTTCTGTGTAAATCAGAACTTTAACTTACGGAATTACAATTACATAACATGATTCGGCGTACAGGTACCATCGTCTACTGCAAATAAAATAAAAACGCCAATAATGGGAAGGAAAAAAATTATCCATAAGAGGAACATGTAAATGAAGCGACTCATACCAAATCGAGTGCTGTCGTCGTTTTAGTGTGAGACGGTAACATGTAAATGAAGCGACACATACCAAACTGAATACTGTCATTGTTTTAGTGTGACACGTTCCACGAATACCGTGGTGTTGATGCTTTTATCCCTTTTCCTCATTTTGTCACTTTATTTAAAGTGTATGATTGCTGTATTAGGAAATATGCTACGTGACTGGTATGAAATAAGTTAAATATGCGATGAAGAAGGGAACAGCGATAAAGAATGTGATGTTCTCGAGCCCGTTCCACTTTCACTTTCTTCCCAGCTCCCTTCACTCAGCCGAGCTCAGGGGGCAGACACGCTCTCTTCAAGGCAGCGGGTGGGTGACAAAAAGCCGCCAGATTGACAGAACTCCTCCGCAGGAGGAACTTCTCAAAACTTCTGTGACGAAGTCGGTCAGGGGCGTGAGAGGACTGCGAGATGGTTGGCGAAAGACATTTATAGCAATTGTGAGGCCACAAAAGTGGAGTGAATCAAGAAAAAATTTGTTGCGGAAGGCACCTTATCCCAGAGAATAAAACAGTCATGCCAGTGAGATGTATCTTCTTCTGTTTCGTAGCTTACTCAGTGTTTGTGTGTTGCTGCTATATTAAAATCTGTAGAGAGGCTAACAGTAACTGTTACACAATTCGATACATTCAAAAACTTTCTGGGGACGACGTACAATGGTTCAAACATGATACAGTACACTAATTTCGACTAAATTGCAAAATATTTATCGAAGGCCGATAGAGACCGACTGAGCGAGGTGGCGCGGTGGTTAGCACACTGGACTCGCATTCGGGAGGATGACAGTTCAATCCCGCGCTCTGCCGTCCTGATTTAGGTTTTCCGTGATTTCCCTAAATCGCTCCAGACCAGTGCCGGGATGGTTCGTTTGGTAGGGCACGGCCGACTTCCTTTCCCCTCCTTTCCTAATCCGATGAGACCGATGACCTCGCTGTCTGGTCTCCTCCCCCAAAAAACAACAACAACAACCGACAGAGACCATAAAATACATGAACATCTCCCCTCCGGAGATTAGCAAGCAATCCATTGTCTACCCCCCTTTGCTCTAGAATTTCGGACAGGTTTAGTGAGCTACGCACAGTTGTTGCACTCACACTTCTTCAGCTTTTCCTACTCACTGAAAAAAAAAGACGGCCTTAAACAAGGAGTAAAATTTAGCGCCCTGTTTGTGTCGAGGTCAAGCTATTACAGCTTCGTAGTTATGCAGAAGGTGTCAACCGTAGCTTTGATAAGCGAATCATCGTCAAACTTACCTTATGCGAAAATTTAAAACAGCACAGTCGATGGGGAAGGAAACCTGTCCCTCCAGGATTAAGGCACAAGTACTGTCTTAGTAAGGATCTATTGACGCGTAGTCAGTACAGATACAGTCCGCCCCTGGTAGCTGAGTGGTCAGCGCGACGGAATGTCATACCCAACGGCCCTGGTTCAATTCTCGGCTGGGTCGGAGATTTTCTCCGCTCAGGGACTGGGTGTTGTGTTGTCCTTATCATCATCATTTCATCCCTATCGACACGCAAGTCGCCGACGTGGCATCAAATCGAAAGACATGCACTAGGCGAACGGTCTACCCGACGGGAGGCCCTAGCCACACGGCATTTACAGTACAGATACAGAAAATATCGCTCTTGTGAAATGCAACTATGTCTTTATTCCCACGTAGTACTGAATGATATCGATAGTGGATCGCAAATTGGTTCCATATTTCTAGACTTCCAGAATGCTTTTGACACGGTACCTCAGAACAGACTTCTAACCAGATTTCGCATCTATGGAGTATCGCTTAAGTTGTGCCACTAGATTCGTGATTTCCTGTCAGAAAGGTCACAGTACTTAGTAACTGACGGAAAATCATCGAGTAAAACAAAAATGATATGTGGCGTTCCCTAAGGAAATGTTACAGTGAATCCATATAAACAGTTTAGAAGACTATCTGAGCAGATATCTTAGATTGCTTGGGGTTGATGCTGTCATTTACTGTCTAGTAAAGCCATCAGATGATCAAAGCCAATTGCAAAATGACGTAGACATGAGAAGTGCCACTTATCTTAAATTAAGGAAAAGTGTGAGGTTATTCACATGAGTTCTAAGAGAAACCCGTTAGTTTCATGTTCCATGTATCATGTTGCACCATAAACCGTAATGATGTGGAACGACTCATTTTAATTTACATCGCAAATTAATTTATGCATATGGTTATACGGAACATTTCTAAGGTATTTTTTGTTTAAAAAAAAAGTTACACGCATGTGAGTTGGTAGTTCCCATCCACCACCTTTTACACGCTATAATGAGAGAAATTATTCTTCGGAATACAAGGAGTTGTTAAAGAGAAACTTTCTCAGTTTGTTTTCGGATTCAGCTTTGCTGTCTGTCAGACGTTTCGTATCACTGAGTAAGCGATAAAAAATTTTCCTTCAACATTGTGCATCCATTTTCGTGCCAAAGACAAATTTAATATGAAATTATAAATAGAATTTTTCCTTCTGGCATTATAATTATGTACGTCACTGCTCCATTTGAATTGTAGTGAATTATTTACAACACACTTCATGACGGAATAAAATTATTGTGAAGAAATAGTCACACAGCCCAACTCCTTAAACAGGTGTCTAAAAGATGATCTTGGTAGAGCACCACATGTTATTTTTACTGCACGTTACTGAACAACGAAGACTTTCTTTCATAAACATCAGTTACCCCAGAACATTCTTCCGTATGATGTTATTGAGTGGAAATATGCAAAATGTGTCAACTTACTGATTTGCCTCTCCCCAGGATTTGCAATGATTCTACGTGTAAACGTGGCTGAACTATGTTGTGTACGAGTCTCAGATAGCGCTTTTTACAATTTAAATTCTCATCGATATGTTTCCACACTATTTATTATTTCCTCACAGTGCGCTAGACTTATAATTGGTGTAGTATCCCTAGCTGTGCAGAACTGAATTTGTTGGGTCTTTTCAAAATTGTGGGTGGCACTATTCGCAGAAAACCTTGCAATGATGCTTTTAAGAACTTTGTTTACCATTTCTTCTGTTTCTCTCTGTGCGCTTTTCTTTTGTTTCTCTCTGTGCGCTTGGTCTGATCTCAATACTAGTGTCATCTATATAGTGTCATGTATATAAAGAACAAAGTCTGTTTGTTGTTTATTGGCATACATGAGGAACAATAGCGGACCTAAGGCTGAGCCTTGGTTACACCGTTCTGCGTTCTTTTGGTTAGGTATGACATTTTGCATTGGTTGGCTATAAAATGAATTCCACAAGACGTCAAATTACCTTGGAGAATAATGTGAGTCAGAAAAATGTCGTAGATAGGTCGCAGAAAATATCAACAGGCGCTATTTTATTATTTAATTTTAATTTCGCTTAACCATAAATCACACAAATCCAATGGCTATCAATTCAACTAAATATCTATGAATTACAATTACGTACAACTTAAATTGGAACGATAGCGAAGATAATGTTGTAGGGAAGGCAGACCAAAGACTGCGTTTTATTGGCGAAACCTTTAGAAGATGCAACATGTCTGCTAAAGAAACTGTCTACACTACGCTTGTCCGTTCTATGCTAGAATATTGCTGTCCTTTATAGGAAATGTACCAGAAAGGATTGACGGAGGGGATAGAAAAATTCCAAAGAAGGGCGGCTTGTTTTGTATTATCGCGAAACAGGTGAGGGAATGCAATGGATATGATAAGCGAGTTGGAAAGGCAATCATTAAAAAAAGGCGTCTTTCATTGCAGCCAGATCTTTTTTTTGAAATTTCAATCACCAACTTTCTTCTCAGAATGCGGCCAATACGCATAGGGGAAATGATCATCATAATGAAGTAAGAGAAATCAGAGCTCGTGCGGAAAGAAATAAGTGTTCATTTTTCGCACGCGCTGTTCGAGAGTGGAACAGTGGAGTAGTAGCCTGAAGGTGGTTCGAAGAACCCTTTGCCAGGCACCTATGTGTGCAGTCCAGAGTAATTATGTAAATATAGATGTAACTGTAGTTTACAGTGTGCTTCTTTAGACTCACTTGAGAATTTACACATTGCAGCTACCGTCCACGAACTTTGTCAGTTAGGAGCAGCTCAATAAGTTAACTGAAGAAGTAGTATTTCAATGTTTCTCAGTCATTTTGCTTGGAAAAGTGGAGCAGATGTTCATTATTATATTTGTTGATTAAAGTGAGATTAGTTCTCACTTAAATAATTTATCACTAACAAGTAACAAAGTCGTTCATTTACTGCGAGGCTCTACACTGAATCAGATGTAACACCGAAAAAACGTCAATGTAGTCCGTGAAAATGGGGTTAAGTTCGAAACGTGCTGGACTAAAACAGCATCGGTATTGCCACTCCCAGTGCAGGTTACGTACCTAATGGCTTCCAGGGGCAGCATAATTTTGATTTCCAGTATTATGTATAATTTTCATGGGATTTAAGTTTTAAAATGCTATGATAATCTACTCATTGAGATGCGTAATCTTACGATGAAGGTTTAACAGTTAAAAATTGTGTATATGTTGTGAGGCAACGTAAATCACGGCGGGGCGCAAATTAGCCAGACTATATTATTCTAGTACTACCTGAGTACCTGGCACTGCCTGGGTATGCATTTGTTCCAGTCTTGTATTAGCCTGTCTCCTCCTTCACCCCTCTCTCTATCCAGTCCATTTCCTCCTCTCCCACACTCTGGCCATCTGCTCCTTCCTCTCTGTCCATCTTCTCCTCTTCCCTCTGCTCCCCCCCACCCACTGTCCATCTCCTTCTCTCTCACCTCTCTGTCCATCTCCTCCTCTTCCCCTTTCTCTGTCCATATTTCCTCCAACCCCTCTGTATTTCATCTCCTACTTCCCCCATTCTCTGCTTACCTCTACCACCCCCTTTATTTGTCCTCTTCCTCTTTCCTTTCTATGTCCATCTCCTCCTCAACCTCCACTCTGTCAATTTCACCCTCCGCCTCTCTCTGTTCATCTCCTCCTCCCCCCAAACGCTGCCTTTCTCCTCTTTCCCCTTGCTGTCTGTCTGCTCTTACCCTCTTCTTTCTCCACGTTATCACTCTCATCCCAGCGGGAGGACGGTGGTTCTTACCCTTGCAGTATTTCATTCCAGTCTGTAACTAATATGTGTACCAAACATCGTTGAAATCGTTTCACCGGTTTAGGAGAGCTTTTTAGTCATGACGTTCGTCGTGAACGCACATTTAAAATATATTTTATATATATTTAACGTATTTCACACGTGTTTACACACATTCCACTGGCACCTCTAGTGAATGTCGCTCTGTAGTTCCATTTTCGCACAGCTCAATGTGTACGACGCCATATTTCCTGAACTATGAGTTGTATAACATACAGGTTTGCAAGTGCATCCAGTGGTACATGTAACTACTATCTGCGAAATATGTTGTGAATACAGTTAGTACTAAAGAATCAATAAATTAAAATGACATGCAAGTTGTGGCAGTTTTTGACGCATCTCAGTATTTGATGTCATACCTTCTGTACCATGTGTTGTACAATGATACATTTTTCTAGGCACATTCAGAAGCAGATTTGGATACTATCCGCAAAAAGTGTCGCAAATAGACTTACCAGCATCGAAGTAATAATTTCAAACATGTTGAATGGTGTGGCGGCTTTTGCACCCAACTCGGTCTTTATGATGTTATTTCTTCCGAACTATGTATCGTACAATGATACAAATTTTCTGTACATTCAGTTTTATGTGTGAATACTGTCTACAAAATGAGTCACGAGAAGAGTAGTAGTAATGAAATAATAAAATGTCATGTTTCATGGGGCAGTCTTACTGCATGAACAGCGAAAATGTAGTAAGCCAAAACCTTTTTTCCGTTCATTACTTCGTGGGGATCGTCAACGAGAAAAAGTTTCGTAAAGGTTTGAAATCACGTGTAAAGTGTGCTGGAAGTCTCTAAATGCTGTCATTCTCAAATACTGTATGGCAAAAGAAAGGGTATTCGTGAGCAGTGGACTACACACTGCTTTTTCACACGCATCCCCATCCCTTTGATATCTAGGTGGTTCTTGCCACAACAGCGATGTTTTCCCGACAGTAAGTGATATGCCTATCAGCTTTGGTTGAAATTGGCTCTGTGACTAAGGAGAAAATGTGAAACATACTTAGATACAAGTATAGATACATACACATATAGATACATACATTTTTATAATATGTATGAATTTGGGGATGAGAGCACTTAGCGATTTCCAACAACCTTTACATATAATTTCCAAACTTCTTCTCACCGACATTTCCTATAAAATAATGAGAGGACCAAAATTTATGCTTTACTACTTTTTCGCTCTTCATGCCGTAAAACTTCAGCATCAGTCGTGAGGTTTTAATTTATTACGAGGGTTGCTCAGAAAGTAATGCGCCGCATTTTTTTCTCAGCCGAAAACAATGTTAGTATCGAAACGTTACGTATGTATTATTTCAAATCTCCTGAGTGAGCGCACCAAGTTTTCGTTACTTCCGACAGATAGCGTAGCTGCAGGACAGTTTCAAAATGGCGTATGTAGGTGATGTACGTTACAAGCAACGTGCTATCATTGAATTTCTCATTGCAGACAAAGAAACTGTTGGGAATATTCACAAACGCTTGTGTAAAGTATATGTAGCATCTGCTGTCGACAGAAGTACAGTCAGGCGCTGGACACGGAGGGTGAGGTCATCAGAAGACGGTTCGGCGTAGCTCCAAGATTTGCAGCGGTCGGGGAGACCATCCACGGCTGTCACACGTGACATGTTGCAGCGAGCCGATGTTGTCATTCGCGGGGACAGACGTACTACGACTCGGCACTTGGCGCTGCATCTGTCAACCACCAACGTAAGTGTGGATGCAATTAACCGCACTCTTGGATGTTCAAAAGTGTGTGTGAAACCTGGTTTCGCAGGACAGAGCGTATTAGGTTATAGTTGTGGAAAGGGGCCAAAATGAGTTACTGTCAGTTGGACAAAACATACAAACTCTATTTTGCTAAAACACTTAATCACAAATACCCTTAGAAGCATTGAAAACGATATGGCTGAAGGCCGGAACACAAGTTTTTAAAATTGCCTTAAGGAATACACACGGCTGAAGGCCTTAGTTAAATATTTTACATAAAAACTCGACTGAAGGCCACACACAGAACAACTCACGGCTTAAGGCCTGGATAACAAGGATTTGCAATAGGGCAGAATTATCCCTTTTTTTATTTAAAAAATTTAGTTCAAACAAGAATCCTCAAAGTTTTAACTTAAGACGGCTGAAGGCCTTATTTTAAAATTAAAACAAACTAAATTAACAGGCAGCTGAAGGGCACCGTACTTGAGACAAAATCTCAATCTAAAAACAACAGAACAATGGTGCTCAGAAGTGTTCCAAGGGTCGGCCTGAGAAGGTAACTCTAACGTAAGGTTAGGTGAGATAGGCAGCCAAGAATAAGATTAAGTAATCAGTTGGCAACCTGAAAGGGACGGCTGAAGGACCAACGAACAACCTAATTAATTCCACAGTTCCGACCAATGGCACGCCACCGGAAAATATCAGCCGAGGAGGAAGATACCAGCAAAACTACGTCTTCAAAATTGGCGCCTATATACAGCCAAGGCACAATAACCACACAAAAATCTGAACAACACCAAAGCCTGTCAAACTACACGCGGTACGGACAGCATCAACAAAGCGAGGAAAAACACACTGCGGAACACTACGCTGAAGCCGTCGCCTCGGAGACTTCCTCGCTGCACTGTCCCAACCGACCGACTGCCAACTCCAGTACGCAAATAGCATTAACATAACTGCTCAGTCTAAATTACAGAAGCCAGACACAGTCGAAAATGCTTCCACAAGAACTCGATCAATCGTAAAAGCAATCATTGTGGAAGAACCAGGACGAATGACAAGTCGACACAGAGAACCCGAAGCGGTCGGCGACCACATATACCTCGTCCCTTGAGATGACCGACCGAACAACCAACCGAGGTCGTCCCACTCTTGTCATGTGAGTCAGCAACAGTCGGGGGAGTCTTGGCTGTCCGGACCTCACTGCAGCTCCATCCGGACTCAGCTCCATGTCCGTTCGGACACACTGGCTCGGACCCAACCATGCAGAGGTAACACTTGCCCACTGGACACCCGACATCTCTGCACAAGGAAGGAACCGACCCATGTCCAGCAAGATGACGTACTGACGAGGCCCAGACACGGTCAAAAGACCAAATGCACGTCGCCCAATGAGAAGACCGACCGAACGACCAACCAACGATCGTTCCCGCTCCAGTCTCCACCAGTCGGACAGTGCATGTGTGTCACAAGCGGTCGGCGGGTTCTGACTGAACTCCCACAGACCACGACCCGGAAATACTAGCGGTCGCTCCAGAGGTAGTACGACAGTGCACGTATCTATAAGCGCTTCTGCTGACACTCATGGGCAAGCAAACCAGCAACTTAGTAAATCGAATAAGAAAAAGGAGACGGCGGCACCGCAAAGACAAGATGTCAAGCACGAACGCGAGCCGCGTCAGTGTACAAGATGTGTCCCGCGGTATCTAACGCTGGATTACAATTCGCACAGAAAAATACGTTTGTCTCGATTTGTTGCAACGGTTTGAAGCTGATGGGGAGGCCTTCTTTTCCCGGATAGAGACAGCTGATGAAACCTCGGTTCACCATTTTGAGCCCAAAACAAATCGACAGTCGATCGGATGGCGCCATTCCCACTTCCATTCCCCAATTCAGAGCAACTACTTCCGTCGTTAAGGTGATGATCACGGTGTTCTGGGACTGTGAAGGTGTGATTCTCATAGATGTGATGCTAAGAGGCGGTACCATTAATTCAGAAGGATACGAGTATGTCAACACATTAACAAAACTCAAGACGCGCTTCCGGCGACTTCGGTGCCACAGAAACCCAGGAGATGTTTTGCCGGGCCCCACTCAACTCAGAGGATTGCTGAACACATCGAAAAACAGAGATGCACAGTGTTACGCCATCCACCGCACAGCCATGACGTAGCCCCTTCGGACTTCCACTTGTTTGGGGTATTAAAGGATGTCATTCGTGGAAGACATTTTGACGACGATGAGGATGTGATTCACACAGTGAAGCATTGGCTCAGCCACCAAAACAAGGATTGGTACCGACAGGGCATGGACGCTCTTGTTACGCGCTGGGGGAAGGCCATAGAGCCGGCCGCGGTGACCGAGCGGTTCTAGGCGCTTCAGTCTGGAACCGCGCGACTGCTACGGTCGCAGGTTCGAATCCTGCCTCGGGCATGGATGTGTGTGATGTTCTTAGGTTAGTTAGGTTTAAGTAGTTCTAAGTTCTAGGGACTGATGACCTCAGATGTTAAGTCCCATAGTGCTCAGAGCCATTTGAAGGCCATAGAACTGGATGGACATTACGTAGAAAAATAGGGTGTGTAGATAAAACACCATTAATTCGTGTGTGTAGTTCTCATTATGTTCAATAAAGAATTGTGGAAAAAAATGCGGTGCATTACTTTCTGGGCAAGCCTTGTACTTCTTTACTACTAACTCTGATTGCTACCCAGTTTGTTTAGTTTACCAGTTTTTGTTCTGACTTTTTCACTAGTGTCTGGGTGAATGACCCGAAAGTAATAAAATCAACACAATTAGGACTTAGCGACTTCAACCGTAAAGGTTTACATGCTTAACGTACCACTTTTGCAGACGAGTGATTGGCGCCGCTTCATTTGTTGCGGAAGTACCTGCATTCGGTTTCCGGTACTTGCTGACATTTCCTCTGAGGCTGGAAGGCCTGGTATGGGCTTTGCTCAGACCTTCTAAGGCCAAATGAGTAGCTGCTTGAATAAATAAGCAGCGGCATCATCAGGATTCAGCTACTGGCTATAATGGCTGCAGTGATTGGGAACATGGTGATCCCATGTCCCACGATCATAGATGGCTCGTTATACTGTCCTGTAGCCCGCAGTTGGCCAATCAGAACAAGCCTAGACTTAATCCGTGAGTGGTGTTCACGTGTACGATTTACATGCTTAACGTCATATGTTTAACACACTAACTAATGTGTAAAGTAATCAGATCTTTAAAGGTATTGTATACGTGTAAGTTTGATTAAAGATTCGGGTGCTTGGGTGGGATGTGGGGAAACATATATATTACAAAAATGTATGTATGTACAGGGTGTTTCAAAAATGACCGGTATATTCGAAACGGCAATAAAAACTAAACGAGCAGCGATAGAAATACACCGTTTGTTGCAATATGCTTGGGACAACAGTACATTTTCAGGCAGACAAACTTTCGAAATTACAGTAGTTACAATTTTCAACAACAGATGGCGCTGCGGTCTGGGAAACTCTATAGTACGATATTTTCCACATATCCACCATCCGTAGCAATAATATGGCATAGTCTCTGAACGAAATTACCCGAAACCTTTGACAACGTGTCTGGCGGAATGGCTTCACATGCAGATGAGATGTACTGCTTCAGCTGTTCAATTGCTTCTGGATTCTGGCGGTACACCTGGTCTTTCAAGTGTCCCCACAGAAAGAAGTCACAGGGGTTCATGTCTGGCGAATAGGGAGGCCAATCCACGCCGCCTCCTGTATGTTTCGGATAGCCCAAAGCAATCACACGATCATCGAAATATTCATTCAGGAAATTAAAGACGTCGGCCGTGCGATGTGGCCGGGCACCATCTTGCATAAACCACGAGGTGTTCGCAGTGTCGTCTGAGGCAGTTTGTACCGCCACAAATTCACGAAGAATGTCCAGATAGCGTGATGCAGTAATCGTTTCGGATCTGAAAAATTGGCCAATGATTCCTTTGGAAGAAATGGCGGCCCAGACCAGTACTTTTTGAGGATGCAGAGACGATGGGACTGCAACATGGGGCTTTTCGGTTCCCCATATGCGCCAGTTCTGTTTATTGATGAAGCCGTCCAGGTAAAAACAAGCTTCCTCAGTAAACCAAATGCTGCCCACATGCATATCGCCGTCATCAATCCTGTGCACTATATCGTTAGCGAATGTCTCTCGTGCAGCAATGGTAGCGGCGCTGAGGGGTTGCCGCGTTTGAATTTTGTATGGATAGAGGTGTAAACTCTGGCGCATGAGACGATACGTGGACGTTGGCGTCATTTGGACCGCAGCTGCAACACGGCGAACGGAAACCCGAGGCCGCTGTTGGATCACCTGCTGCACTAGCTGCGCGTTGCCCTCTGTGGTTGCCATACGCGGTCGCCCTACCTTTCCAGCACATTCATCCGTCACGTTCCCAGTCCGTTGAAATTTTTCAAACAGATCCTTTATTGTATCGCTTTTCAGTCCTTTGGTTACATTAAACCTCCGTTGAAAACTTCGTCTTGTTGCAACAACACTGTGTTCTAGGCGGTGGAATTCCAACACCAGAAAAATCCTCTGTATTAAGGAATAAACCATGTTGTCCACAGCACACTTGCACGTTGTGAACAGCACACGCTTACATCAGAAAGACGACGTACAGAATGGCGTACCCACAGACTGCGTTGTCTTCTATATCTTTCACATCACTTGCAGCGCCATCTGTTGTTGAAAATTGTAACTACTGTAATTTCGAAAGTTTGTCCGCCTGAAAATGTACTGTTGTCCCAAGCATATTGCAACAAATGGTGTATTTCTATCGCTGCTCGTTTAGTTTTTATTGCCGTTTCAAATATACCGGTCATTTTTGAAACACCCTGTATCTACGTATCTGCGTGTATGTGGTATGTGTGTGTGTGTATGCGTTCCACATTTCCTCCTAAAGCACTGGATTGATTTCAACCAAACTTGGCACACATATACAGTACCACGGTACTGTCAGGCGACAATTATTGTCGGCGTAAGAACCACCTGATTATGAAAGGAGTGGGGGAGAAGGAGCGTAGCGCGCGACACGTGAATTCCCAGACGTTATTCATCCAGTATTTGAGAATAAGAGCACTTAGCAACTTGCAACAAACTTTCCGCATAATTTCAAACCTTTACGAAACCTGTGCTCGCTGACGATCCCCGCTAAATAATAATATTACCGCCCACTATATTTTCGCTGTTTATGCAGTAAAACTACAGCATGAAGGAATACGTTTTAATTTATTGCTTCTTTACTACTGACTGTATTCATGACGCATTTTACAGACCGCAGTCACATAAATGATATCTTTTTACGAGTCGTAATTCCAGAGGTATGACGTCATAAACAATGAGTTGCGTGTAAAACTGCAGTATCATGCATGACGTTTAAAGTTATTACTTATTTGCTACTAAGTGTGTTCCCAAAACATTACGCTGACAGTATCCAAATATGCCGCTCATTGCACTTTCAATGTTATATCATTTTAAGACACGTAGTTCGGGAAGTATGACGTCATAAACAAGTAAGCACAAGGACAGACGCTGCGTGGTACGGGTGTGGTTCAAATGGCTCTGAGCACTATGGGACTTAACATCTGAAGTCATCAGTCCCCTATAACTTAGAACTACTTAAACCTAACTAACCTAAGGACATCACACACACCCATGCCCGAGGCAGGATTCGAACCTGTGACCGTAGCAGCAGCGCCGTTCTGGACTGAAGCGCCTAGAACCGCTCGGTCACAGCGGACGGCTATGGGCGTGGACGCAGAGTTATAAATAAGTACCCGGCAACTTCGGATTTCTCTGCTAGTACTTGTAATAAAATCTTGGAACGAAAGGTGGCGTATAACCAACAAAACCATTCCTATAGAATTTTATGAGTGTAAGCTGTGGACATTGACTATGTTGCGTAAATAAAAATTTCTTGGTATAGACGACTTCTTTGAGCCATTGTGACACCGAAAATGCAGATAAAATACCTTCTGCACCATCCCAAATTTTCGCCGTTTAATATCCGTTAGTCACTTGCTCTTTACTTCTGATTCTGAAACTGTAAGCTGTATTGCAAACACTATATTTAATAAGTAATCGATGTACAACTGTATTTATTTTTGATTGTAAATAATTGATTGTAATTATAATGAAAATGTCGTAAATTGCTCGGTAATGGCGAAGGGAACTTTGTTGAGGTGTATCGATAGCAACGACGAAATGGGAGTAGCTGTGTCGTTGTTTACCTTTGCGTATGGAGAGTCTCTGTGCGTTGCGAGCAGAGAGGAGACAGAGAAGTTTGGGCTACGAAAGTGTGCGGAAGTGTTTGTTTCGCGCTCCCGCCTCCGCTGTGTGCAGCTGTGCTAGCGTCAGTATGGGCGCGCCTGATTTGTTAACCCGCGAGTATTGAGAGAACGGTAGGAGAGGACAGGCGGAGGAAGCTGCGATTCCAACAATTGCCTGTCCCATAACTATCCGTGGCTCTGGAGACGACTCGTGGTTCTTCTCATCGAGCAGCAGCAGCAACAATGACAACGGCATCCCAGCATTGTCGTCGACTACATTCTTCGTCGTCTGCAGAGCTACAACATTGTAAAACTCTTAACTGACAAACATAGTAATGTAGACGCTTTGCCCAGCAACATTTCTTTCATAAAGTATGAATAACTTGAATGATAATCTGCAATAGTTAAAACTTACAGGGCGCCTGTGTTATCATTGTCCTCAGACATTATTACTAAGCAGGGTCCCTTTCATTTCCATACACTCACCGAGTGTCGTGAGAATATGAAAAGTGATTAACTGTTTACTGCCAGTTTGTGTGTTTACTAAAGAACAGTTTCAGTTTAAGCGTTCTGCCACAGTAACTGTACATTATTGTATTGCACAACAGAGGCTACTTAAAGTAAAATGTCACTGGCAATAACTAAAGATACAGCACAAATTAAGAGCGCGCAAATTCACTTATCCTGTGTTTAGCGTAGCGAGTGACTTCTGCTGGCTTGGTATGAATGTCATTGTTGTTATTTTAAAAATAAAATCATTTGCTCGTTTGCTTAAAGTAAATTCAGTTCAATCTTTCAATAATCAAAAGTAAATTGCTTGCCTCTTTCTAAATTTTGCACTACGTTACACTGAGGTTACTAAAAGTAATTTTTTCACACAACAGAGTTTAAGTTAAGCCAGACGTTCATCTAACCAGTAACTTCATTTAACTCAATTTTTAAAATTTAGTATTTCAGAATAAATAACTGCAAACTCAGTGCTTTCTGATTCATTTATTTTCTCGTGTACTTTTGTACTGTGGAAAAGCGTGACAACCATCTGTTGCCACGTCAGTGATTATTTGATTAAATTTCTTTGACATTACCTTTCTCAAGATTCTGGAGATTCATTGCGCTAGCGGGCTGGCGACCGTTTAATTATCCCTTATTTTTAGCTAACCAGTGTTTCCTTTGTGTTATCAGTGATTTTTGTAGTAAATATTACGTGGTACCGTTCCCCCCCCCCCCCCCCCCCCCCCCCTGTGTGGTTCGTGAGCGAGTGCACTATAGCCTCCCATTTCAAAATTATCAACAGTATTTAGCTTGCTTCAGAAGAGTCTGTTGTACGCTTTCCTCCAACAAACCGGCCTTATTTTCGTTCGGTCACGGTGGCCTTACTCACTGTAAAAATTCATTAGACATATGCGATCACGGTCAGTTATATCGCAATTCAGCAGGGCGATTAGGAAGGGGCAGGTGACACTACGTCGAGAAACTTTCTCGTTTCCTAATACAATACACCTCAGATGATATTTAATGTGGGAAGGCTCAGAAATAGGTTTGCAAAAACGGCTGCCTCATACTAACCATCTAAATTTCGCTTACCATTTAGTGCTTGTATAAATGAGATGTTTACTACGGTGTCACCAGGTCTCGTTTTGTAGGCAATGAATCCTCAGTATATACAGAGCTACATTAAATGATCGGCGACCGTCCACTGACCTAAACGCGTCTCTATGCAACTGTCTCGCGCTGTGGTTTCACGTCCTCCTACCTCAGTAGGGAGCACGATAAAGACTCCTGTCATGGGACAGTTCTAGGTCTTGTTCATGTCCTGGCCGCAGTTCTACGCGAGGCGGGGTAAGTGGCGGTGGTTCCGTTTTACGGTGCAATACGGCCGGCTCTTCACAGCCGCTCAGCCGCAGGAGAGGGGCAGAGATCCGCTTCCATTCCGGGCTGCCGCGGCAGCTGGCGGTGTCAGCTCGCTCCAGGAGGCAGTCCTGAAAATTTGTACACGCAGACTTACGGACGTCTCTTACCGTGCGGCCACTGTGCCGTTACTAGCGCATCGAACTACAAAAGCTTATTCACTCCAGTGCAGCTGGCTGGAATAACATTATTATTGCGTTTTCTTCTACATGTGTTAAGCTCTTCTAGGGACCATGTTCCAATTTCATTTCTTAATCCTCCGTTGTTCTTCCCTTCTCTTCAAGTAGCCCTTACTTTTTCACTAAGTTACTTCAGACCACTTTGTGCCAGTTCTATTTTCTCTCCTACAGTGCACTCGTCCCAATGTTGATACTTTATAGGCTATATAAAAAATATTTTTCCAATACTACTTTTTTCTTTCCATTTTATTCCTTTCCAAGTTTTTCCTAAATTCTTGAATGTATGACTTTGTTAATTTCCTTTCCCTACCATATTTGAAAATCTGCTTGGGCATTCTTGTATTAATATACATTCTGTAGAAATTCCAGAAAACTAGTTACCACCTGTTCCTTAGTGTTTTTCGTATGTGTTCTGTGTGTCGACAACTTTCTTCGTTACTTTTTAATTTCTAAACATGCTGCATTTTTCTGAAAACATAATATTTCCCGTATAATTCGTCTTTCTATTATTTATAATTTTGCCTGTTTCCGTATTACACCTGACTTGGTCGCGATGTATTGTGATCTTATTAATTTCGCGATTACAGTAATGCTTACAGTGCTTGAATAAAAGTCAAGGCACAAAGAAAGGAATGATATGAGCTGCTAGTGTACACTGAATATATCAATGGGGAAGTTGAAAGTTTAAGATAGACCGAGATTTCATCCCAGGTCTCCCTCTCATTAGGCTGTTGCTCTGGCCACATTTTGTTTTATATCTAATTCTGTTTGTTATTGTTTGGTGCATTTGTTTGGGGCAGACGTCCCATCACACCAGCTCGAGTTCATCGTTGTTCCATTCACTTAGTTGTTTTTCTAATTACACATGGCATCTAACCCATTGACCAAATACGCTGAGCTACCACACTGGCAGACCACTAAGACACACATACATGTCCGAAACAACAGACACCATATATATATATTGTGCCGGCATAAGCTGTTACCAGCACACCAGGCAGCCAAGAGGTTGCAAGAAGATTGCCAACGACAGAATCGCAGGAAACGCACCGCCAACTCCCGGTCGGCGGCCAGTATTTACACTCCTGGAAATTGAAATAAGAACACCGTGAATTCGTTGTCCCAGGAAGGGGAAACTTTATTGACACATTCCTGGGGTCAGATACATCACATGATCACACTGACAGAACCACAAGCACATAGACACAGGTAACAGAGCATGCACAATGTCGGCACTAGTACAGTGTATATCCACCTTTCGCAGCAATGCAGGCTGCTATTCTCCCATGGAGACGATCGTAGAGATGCTGGATGTAGTCCTGTGGAACGGCTTGCCATGCCATTTCCACCTGGCGCCTCAGTTGGACCAGCGTTCGTGCTGGACGTGCAGACCGCGTGAGACGACGCTTCATCCAGTCCCAAACATGCTCGATGGGGGACAGATCCGGAGATCTTGCTGGCCAGGGTAGTTGACTTACACCTTCTAGAGCACGTTGGGTGGCACGGGATACATGCGGACGTGCATTGTCCTGTTGGAACAGCAAGTTCCCTTGCCGGTCTAGGAATGGTAGAACGATGGGTTCGATGACGGTTTGGATGTACCGTGCACTATTCAGTGTCCCCTCGACGATCAACAGTGGTGTACGGCCAGTGTAGGAGATCGCTCCCCACACCATGATGCCGGGTGTTGGCCCTGTGTGCCTCGGTCGTATGCAGTCCTGATTGTGGCGCTCACCTGCACGGCGCCAAACACGCATACGGCCATCATTGGCACCCAGGCAGAAGCGACTCTCATCGCTGAAGACGACAAGTCTCCATTCGTCCCTCCATTCACGCCTGTCGCGACAGCACTGGAGGCGGGCTGCACGATGTTGGGGCGTGAGCGGAAGACGGCCTAACGGTGTGCGGGACCGTAGCCCAACTTCATGGAGACGGTTGCGAATGGTCCTCGCCGATACCCCAGGAGCAACAGTGTCCCTAATTTGCTGGGAAGTGGCGGTGCGGTCCCCTACGGCACTGCGTAGGATCCTACGGTCTTGGCGTGCATCCGTGCGTCGCTGCGGTCCGGTCCCAGGTCGACGGGCACGTGCACCTTCCGCCGACCACTGGCGACAACATCGATGTACTGTGGAGACCTCACGCCCCACGTGTTGAGCAATTCGGCGGTACGTCCACCCGGCCTCCCGCATGCCCACTATACGCAATCGCTCAAAGTCCGTCAACTGCACATACGGTTCACGTCCACGCTGTCGCGGGATGCTACCAGTGTTAAAGACTGCGATGGAGCTCCGTATGCCACGGCAAACTGGCTGACACTGGCGGCGGCGGTGCACAAATGCTGCGCAGCTAGCGCCATTCGACGGCCAACACCGCGGTTCCTGGTGTGTCCGCTGTGCCGTGCGTGTGATCATTGCTTGTACAGCCCTCTCGCAGTGTCCGGAGCAAGTATGGTGGGTCTGACACACCGGTGTCAATGTGTTCTTTTTTCCATTTCCAGGAGTGTAGATCACCAGCACGGACTGGAGAGCCAGTCTGTTGCAGCGAGTGAGTTCTGGTCTGTCTGCCATCCACGAGTCACAGTCACAGCCTCTAGCCAAGAATCAGGCAGCACATAGCGACCAGAATGGCGTACATCGCCGACTTCGTACTCGTACTTCACCAGCAGTGAGGCTAACGTGCAATGTTACAGAGAGCTTGTAACTCAATGAACATTTTCTGTTCTTAAGAATAAAGAACCCAGTTAATATATGCATGCAGTCTGTGTTGTAGAAAGACGATAAAGGCCACCAAACATCCTCTTCTTGCTTCCTATAATACAGCTCTACAGAGACAACAAGACGACATAAAACATATAATCAAGGTGAGGTAGGCCAATGACCTCTTCAGTGCAGATCCACACCATGTCGAACTCTCACTGGAGTAGGCGAAACGCTGCGAGTAGTGAGGATAATGGGCAGGGGCATTACATCAGTAGTGTGTGGTATAATTTGAGAATGTGTGTCTGACGGGAGGGATGCTAGTCTGTGAAGCTGTGATGACCACTGTGTCCAGATGGCTTTGTATCAGAACAGCTGTCTAGTGAACAGGCGACTCAGGTTCGAATCCCGACCAGCTCAAATTTTCAACTTTCCCACTGATGTGAATCAGTCCTCACTACCAGGTAAATGTCATTAATTCCTTTGTGTCTTGATTCATAATGGCTGCACGATCAAAATGGTCTCTGTTCTTTCAGGCATGTCCGATAGGACGGACACCACATACATGAAAAAAGTGAAGCATCCAGAATACATGGCCGGATGTTAGTGTCACTCCATAGACACAGCGTAGAAATTCTCTGAGACATGTAGAATGACCTTCAGAGCGTATTAGTGTCATTCGTGTTTTTGTCTCGTCAGCACATCTGGTACCGTGTATAAGAGGCGTGAACAGCCTCAGATGTTGAGTGATCAGTATGAAGGACACGGAGATGCCGTATACTCGTGTGATGCAGCGATACCAGAACATGACAGAGTTTCAGTGGGGCTCACTGTGGATCTCTATTGGGATGGATGGTCGAATCGTGTAACATCGAGATTTCTGGGGCATTCGGATGTAACAGTCACCGATATTGCTCTGCTTGGGAACATGAGGGATGGCACTCTCGACATCAACGCTTTGTAGACCACATCTGACCACCACAAGGGGGTCGCTGTTCTGTGCACCAAGTACATCGTAACAGCTGCACATCCGCTCACGCCTACCAAGAAGTGCTAGGCTCCCTGCAACATTCTGTGTCATTCTGCGTCATTGGTCAGAGACTGGCAGCCGCCAGACTAGGGAATTACGGTCCCATGCGTAGGCTGCCATAAGCGCCACAACACAGACGACTGCGTTCGGATTGATGCCATGACTGATAAGTATGTACTGCTCGTGAATGGCATCGGATTGTCTTCACTGATGAATCGCGGTTCTGCCTACCCATGTATGGCGATGACATGGGGAGAGGTCACATTCTTCCAGTGTTTTGGCAGCGGAGTTACTGACGGAACTCTGATGGCACAATGGTACGTTGTGGACATCCCGCATCCTCATATGTTGTTGGTTGGTTGATTTGGGGGAGGGGAACCAAACAGCGAGGTCATCAGTCCCATCAGACTAGGAAAGGATGGCGGAGGGAGTCGGATATGTCCTTTCAAAGGGACCATCCCAGCATTTTCCTGAAGAAAACTTAAATCAGGATGGCCGGACGCAGATTTGAATCGTCGTCCTCCTGAATGCTAGTCTCTTGCGCTAACCACCTCACTCGATCCTCATATGTTGTCTCAGTATTGTGGTGATCTGTTTCAGAACAGTATTGCTTGTGGATACATGGCACATTTTAAACTGTCCACGTAATGTTGAAATAATCCTATGGTCAGCTAGATCCCCAGACAATTCCTTCGTAGAACATGTATGGGACCAGCTCGAGCGTCGAGTCTCTCCCACTGCTAATGTCTAGGATACGTAGGACCAGTCACATTTCTCTGCCAGCTTTGTTAAGGGCAGGATGCAACGGCATTATGACACGATTCCGTATAGAATGAGCCTATGTATCATGTCCAGAGGAGTCCTGATTAGCAGGTCGCATAAGCTCTATTTAATCCCTCCTAGCTTCTGTTCGGATTTCGACCTTCCTTTGCACACTTAACTTACGAGCTTCGTCACGTTTATACGGTGCAACAACCGAGTTAGAAAACTGCTGCGGAAGCAAAGGGAACTTCACAGCAAACATAAATACAGCCAAAGCCTTGCAGACAAACAAAAATTATGAGAAGCGATATGTACTGTGAGGAGGACTATGAGAGAGGCGTTCAATGATTTCAAAAGTAACGTTCTATATAATGACTTGGCAGAAAATCCTAAGAAATTTTGGTCTTATGTCAAAGCCATAGGTGGATCAAAACAAAATGTCCAGACACTCTGTGACCAAAATGGTACTGAAACAGAGGATGACAGACTAAAGGCACGAAATACTAAATGTCTTTTTCCAAAGTTGTTTCACAGAGGAAGACTGCACTGTAGTTCCATCTCTAGATTGTCGCACAGATGAAAAAATGGTAGATATCGAAATAGACGGCAGAGGAATTGAGAAACAACTAAAATCGCTCAAAATAGGAAAGGCCGCTGGACCTGATGGGATACCAGTTCGATTTTACACAGAGTACGCGAAGGAACTTGCCCCCCTTCTTGCAGCGGTGTACCGCAGGTCTCTAGAAGAGCGTAGCGTTCCAAAGGATTGGAAAAGGGCACAGGTCATCCCCGTTTTCAAGAAGGGACGTCGAACAGATATGCACAACTATAGACCTATATCTCTAACGTCGATCAGTTGTAGAAATTTGGAACACGTATTATGTTCGAGTATAATGACTTTTCTGGAGACTAGAAATCTACTCTGTAGGAATCAGCATGGGCTTCGAAAAAGACGATCGTGTGAAACCGAGCTCGCGCTATTCGTCCACGAGACTCAGACGGCCATAGACACGGGTTCCCAGGTAGATGCCGTGTTTCTTGACTTCCGCAAGGCGTTCGCTACAGTTCCCCACAGTCGTTTAATGAACAAAGTAAGAGCATATGGACCATCAGACCAAATGTGTGATGGGACTGAAGAGTTCCTAGATAACAGGACGCAGCATGTCATTCTCAATGGAGAGAAGTCTTCCGAAGTAAGAGTGATTTCAGGTGTGCCGCAGGGGAGTGTCGTAGGACCGTTGCTATTCACAATATACATAAATGACCTTGTGGATAACATCGGAAGTTCACTGAGGCTTTTTGCGAATGATGCTGCGGTATATCGAGGGGATGTAACAATGGAAAATTGTACTGAAATGCAGGAGGATCTGCAGCGAATTGACGCATGGTGCAGGAAATGGCAATTGAATCTCGATGTAGACAAGTTTAATGTGCTGCGAATACATAAAAAGAAAGATCCCTTATCATTTAGCTACAATAGAGCAGGTCAGCAACTGGAAGCAGTTAATTCCATAAATTATCTGGGAGTACACATTACGAGTACTTTAAAATGGAATGATCATAAAAAGTTGATCGGCGGTAAAGCAGATGCCAGACTGAGATTCATTGGAAGAATCCTAAGGAAACGCAATCTGAAAACAAAGGAAGTAGGTTACAGCACACTTGTTCGCCCACTGCTTGAATACTGCCCACTGGTGTGGGCTCCATACCAGATAGGGTTGATAGAAGAGATAGAGAAGATCCAACGGAGAGCATCACGCTTCGTTACAGGATCATTTAGTAATCTCAAAAGCGTTACGGAGATGTGGAAGACTCTGCAGGAGAGACGCCCCGTAGCTCAGTATGGAATTTTTGTTGAAGTTGCGAGAACATACCTTCACCGAGGAGTCAAGCAGTATATTGCTCCCTCCTGCGTATATCTCACAAAGAGACCATGATGTTGAGTGGTACTTAAGATAGGTAAATAAATTAGTGAAAGCAATGTGAAGTAGAAATTAGAAAATAAATGAAAAACTCAGTTTAGTTTAGAAGAGTTACACACTGGCAAACAGCGGGCAGAGCAGCAGTGGCAACGGCCGGCGCTTGCAAGTCAGCACATTCAGGAGAAGCCATCGCCCTCCCCACGTAAGCAGAAGCCATCGCCCTCCCCACGTAAGCAGAAGCTGTCGATTCAGCCGTCAGGGCATCGCCCGACCGGCTCACGTGTTTCTCAATTGTCACATGTGATCAAAGGCCTTCGCCTACATTCCAAGAGCCAATGACCGACGTTAAGAAGATTCTTCGAGAAACTTTTCAACATGGCAGAAGAGGCAATGACCGTGAAGTCGTTCACCTCCAGTGAAATAAAGTAAATAAATACGTGAGACGCAGTGGGTCCAACAGCAGTTTTCAGTTCAGTTTGGGTTCGAGTTCGGTTCCAGTACAGTTCAGTCGGTGCTGAAGACTCATTCAGGAAGAGACTACACCATACACAGAAGCACCAAGTCCGCCGCTGCAATGGAATAGCAAGCAGTAGCCTCGCCACCAGAAGACAGAAGTTAGAAGGTATTTGAAGACTGATTTTTACGTACCCGGGTGACTCGTGAGGATGGGAAGGAGACGGCCTCACATCAGCAGTCACCTGTGAGCTGCTGATGATGCTCTGACAGCCGAAAACTGCCAAGCTGGAGTCCGTTGTTCGAGTCCGGGACACTGGCCTTCCCCGCCACGCCGCTCCGCTGGCCGACGCACAACACTGACACACGCGGCCGCTTAGAGAAGAGAAACACTGGGACGCCACATCCGAGGTATCACCATCCGATGCACGGCTTCGTTCTCAATAATTAAACGGGCCACCGCACGAGGCGCGTCTCCAGTCAACTGGGCGAAACGGCGACACGAGATACACACCGCCAAGCGTAATCAGACGCCGCCACTCATGCAGCAGAAGGCTTCGCAAACGACACAGCTGGCGCTCTCCCAGACAGAACAATCCAGTAAGGAAACCGTTGTACAAATCTTTCAATAAAAGTTATCTTATGTAAAAATGCTGTTTCATTCTACCTCATACCTGAGCCAAGGAAGAACCCACCCTGCCCACATGTTGTTAAGAGAGAAAAAGTAATTTATTTAGTGTTTCTCACCCTGACATAATGCTTTAGAATCAAATGCCCTTTGCAGTAATGCTCATCCTGACAATTGACTAGCATCAAAAGAGAAAACCCAGTTACATTTGGTGTCAGAGAAAAAACACTTGGCTCAATATGAGGTGTGAATGACAGTCACTAAATGTCGACAGCTAGTATTGTTTAATGTGTGAAAGGATAGAGGTTTGCATAGTAGTCGTAATATTTTCTTTATTTAGAAGCGTATTTTCTCTCATAATTTTAAGTTTGTCGAAAATATTTAAACATCTTCTTGATTCAGTGTAGTAAGATTGTGTAACTAATAGTTTGTGAAATGATGACACGGAATCGTACAAAGTCAGAGTCAGCACCACAAGCGGTTTCTACTGAGGAAGCTATTCAGAGCTTAGTTAATCAAATAGGACAGCTTAAAAATCATAATAATGCATCATTTAAACAGTTATGTGAGGTTAGGCAAACCGGTTCAATCCCTCCCACCTTAGATTCCTCAGCAACAGCCTTGGTAACTCCTTTTTCAGGTAAACCTTGCGGGGACATAACAGCCTTTTTAGATTATTTAGTAGCAGCTGCAGAGTTAGGATCATGGTCAGATGGACAGCTCTTACAAATGACAAAGTTAAGATTGATAGGAGAGGCTAAAGTACACGTATTATACCATGAAGAATTACGGAATGCTCCAACATTTGAGGAATTGAAGAAAGGATTACTTAAACGTTTTCAAAAACAGAACAGCTGTAGATTTTATAGGGAAAAATTAAACACTATCACTCAGAGGCAAAACGAGTCGTTATAAAGCTTTGTAGATAGGATTAGAAAAGTTAATATTAACACATATCAGTTGAGAAGCAAATAAAGTTATTTTACAAGAGGCAGAAGATAGAGCTCTGGATACATTTTTACGTAGGTTACCTCCTGAAACGTCCCGTCGTGTCAGGGCAGATTTTCCTAAAAATTTTGCGGAAGCTGTATCTGTGCGACGGCTTTCGAAGAAATAGACATTACCACCAGATACAAGGAGAAGCGAAATGTATTTTCAGCAGGAGTAAGATGTTTTAGGTGCGATCGACAAGGACATATAGCAAAAATCTGCAGACAACTTCAATGCACTAATTATAAAAGAATGGGTCACACATTCAAGGAATGCAGGTCTAAGAAAGTTTTTGGAAATAGAAATCAGTTAAACTCAAACGGGAATGTCGGAGCCGCCGCCAGGCGTTCCCAATAAAATTTCATGCCATTAAGGCGAATGTGAAGGCGGAATGCTGGTTAACTGCTACCATACAGGATAAAGAGTCAAGGATACTGGTGGATACAGGCGCAAACGTATCAATAGTGAGTAATGAATGCATTGGAGAAAAGAAATATGACCCTCCAAGGTATAGATTGAGTGGGGTGGGAGGAGGTACAGATAAGTAATTAGGATGTACATAATTGATTTTCTATATTCACGGTGTACAATTTCAAGAAGATGTAGAAGTGGTAACAAAGGTAACTGACGGGTACGATGCGATCCTAGGGCTGGATTTCCTAAATAATCATCACGCTAAAATCGACCTCAGACAGCAAACTGTAGAACTTAGCGGAATAGTGTTTCAGCTAGGTGACACCGCTGCAAAAGGCCCGCTGCCGCAAGATTTCCCGAACCGGAAGGCTAAATCAACTACACTGCGTGCAACGTCCTTGAAGGTTGATTCGCGGGATAAGATACCATTCGGCTCAGGAAAACTTTTCTGGATGACCGTTGACCCCTAGATACCTACAGATACAATGCGTCTAATAGAGCCATTAGAGGAAAATGAGGAATTAGATGTATCACATTGTTTTGTACGTAAAAGTGTTGTACGGGTTCAAGACGTTGAGGGAGAACGAAAAGTACCGGTACATATTGACAATTTCGGAGTGGAGAACAAAGAGTTGCATAAGGGAATATTAGTAGCTACAGTCAGTACTTGTGAAGAAGAAGATTTCATTTGGTCAGATATTACTGATGGTCAGAAACCTGTCACCTATAAAACCGCATTACGCCAGAAGATTGAGCATTTGAAAGGAAATGATAGAGACACGATAGAAGCAGTTTTAGTTGAGTTCCAAGATTTATTTAATGCAGAAGGTCCACTGCCAGCAACAGACATCACACAGCATAGGACCCCAACAGGAAATAGCCCCCCAGTTTATAGAAAGCCTTATAGAGTTCCGTATCACTTACAGCCAGTACTGGGTGAATTTTTAGAACAGCATCTAAAAGATGGAATTATAAAATATTCTGATTCGCCTTATAATTCAAATATTCTAATTATTCCAAAGAAGTCTCCCGACGGTACGAAACGATATAGATTTTGTTGTGACTACAGATAAAATGGGTATATATGACTGTTACAGAGTACACTCATTTCTGGTAAAATATGGCAAACTAAATAAATTTGTACAGTTCCGAATACACCAAGTAGTTTTAATCTCCCAAATAACCAATACCAGCACGGTAATGACAACTTCGGAATTAAATAGTTGCCATCTCGCGCAATCGAATTACATACCAATAGTTGTGAATCTCAATTATTTTTCGAACAATCTGACGCCACGAATTGTCCACGCGATATATTAACTTGTACACCATGTTTTTTCGAGCAAGTAGAAAATCAGTGGTTATATGCAGTCAGTAAACCAACTGATATTTTTGCGCAGTGTTACAAGAACGGTGTAGCTACAACATTACAACATTTTGAACTTCATGGAAGCGGACTAATAATTAACGGCACGTTTTGTTCCATCTCAGGAGTGAATTTTCATTCACCCGCAACAATCACTGGTACAACTAATGTTAATTCATCCTTCCCTCTAATTTATTGGCCAGAAAACGCCATGCAAGCATTTCCTACACAAAACCTATCCTATCTCAATGACTCCCTTGACAGTTCCCTTCTGATGTCATTGGATATGTTCATAAACTCACAGCAAGGCAAAACTGATGCCAAAGTTATGATGCAAGATGCGAACACAAAACTAAAACTATAATGCTAGGAACGGGTATATCTGGAACCTTTGTGTTGGTGTTTCTGCTTTGTACAGTTTTGTTTTATTTAAGACGAAAAAATAAGCCAAATTATAATATACCACTTCATCAAATCCCTGTTAACTGGATACCAGACTCTTAACTGGTGTACTTCAGTGGTTACTTAGGAGCATTAGTGTATTAATTTTGTTTATTGTACTTCAGTCTTTATTAAACAGTCTCATGTTAAAATAAACAATACTGTAGAATAGATATTCTTGCATTAATATAGAGTAGATTAAACAGGCTATGTAATTTTCTAAATGAAAAATCTATTTTTGTTTATTCATTGTCATCAAGATTTGGTACACTTATTATAACGATTTATGTGTGAACTATGTGATTCATGAGCGTACAGTGCTTTAGTAAAGTGATAAAGTATTATCAACATACTTAATGTGAAGCGTGTGTAATCGTCTGAGTCGAGAGTTTCCATTGCTTGTGTTAGTGCTTTTGCCATGTGAAGAGTGGGGGAATGTCGAGTGGTAAATTCGAGGACGAATTTCTCCGAAGGGTGGAGGAATGTTGAGTGGTACTTAAGATAGGTAAATAAATTAGTGAAATCAATGTGAAGTTAAGTAGAAATTAGAAAATAACTCAAAAACTTAGTTTAGTTTAGAAGAGTCACACACTGGCAAACAGCCCATCCTGACAACTGACTAGCATCAAAAGCGGTTACCCAATTACAATGAGGATAAAATCAGAGAGATTAGAGCCCACACAGATGCATACCGACAACCCTTCTTTCCACGAACAATACGAGACTGGAATACGAGTAGATTGGAGAACCGGTAGAGGTACTCAAGGTACCCTCCGCCACACACCGTCAGGTGGATTTCGGAGTATGGATGTAGATGTAGATGCTCTGAAATTAAACTCATCCGCTACTACCGGTGAGTCTAGCAACCTAACGTCTAATGTAAGTGCAATGTATTGTTCTCCTCTATTGTTAACCCCCGCAAAACCGCCCATGGCCCTCACTGCTACTGATGCTAGGGTCTTCGATGTGTTCGCCTCTCAGTGTAGAGTTACGTTCGTAACTCTCGTGGCGTAAAGATGAAGATAGCTCAAATGTCGCTTACGGTTTCTAATTCGATCAGACATTCACCACGATGTAGCTGAATGATGAAAGTTCAGTTTAGGGGCTAAATAAGAATGGAGTCTGTCTGGTGATAGTTCAGATTTATGAGAGCCTTAGTGAAAGTAGAGCCTCCCAACAACAAACGCTAATTTCTAAAGTACATGAAAGGAGGTTCGATCTGCACTTGCGTCTAGAGGTGCCAGATATGCATAGGGGGCGAGCGAATTTTAACCCATCGATTCTCATGTTCACTCAAAATTTAATATAAAACTTGATATAGATATTAAAGTATAATTAATATACGTTGACATGAATGTCTGACTTACATTAGAAGAATGTAGAAAGCAGGAAATGAATGGAACAATGCAACACCCTCCTAGAAAGCATGCAGGATGTCCATAAATAAAGTTCCAGTTTCAAAATGCTGTAGGAAGAGTACCATTGGTCAGAATGACGCCAAATTCGAACAACACGTTATTGACACAGGGGGAAACGTCAATAGAAAAAGAAGTTAACGAAAATTTGACCAATAGATGGTACTGTAAGCATCTTTAGAGGTTAGCCCACGGTACAATCTTTTTAAGCCTATTTTTTATTGGCTTAAAATGTTCCTTAGAGAGTCTGCTTTTGAGATGCATTCATATAAAGTGTGCCATAAATGTTAAAATTTTTTAAAACTGCGACTTACTGCTGTGGGTCCAGCGCATCTAAGCGCTTCAATGCAATCGATGTAGCACTATAATAGTTAACGACGGAATGGTGGTCCTCTTAGTTTCGGACAGTATAACAGAGGGCATTAGTATCAACTAAAATACCATTCTCAGCAAGGTTTCTCTTCGCAACATGATTCGTTTATGGTAAACAGTCCGAAAGCACGTGCTTGTCTCATGTCTTGTTAATTTGTCACTTCGTTCGTTCTTTGTCCGAAGTAAAACGTGATTATTTGAAAATGTCGAACAAATGTAATTATACAGATGGAAAAAATTCGGAAAGCAATCGAAATCGTGCAAAAAACACTTCGATTGGTAAGCGTAAGCCAGTTAATCGATGTAATTGCGTTAAAATGAGTGTGTTACGACATCGGTGAAAAAAAGACCAACTGTACAGTGCTGGCATTGCCGATTAAAGGTTAAAAGTTTGTTCGATTTCAGTATTAAATGTAAATGTCGTGTGACTAGGGCCTCCCGTCGGGTAGACCGTTCGCCGGGTGCAAGTCTTTCGAT
Source organism: Schistocerca americana (assembly GCF_021461395.2). Taxonomy (NCBI): domain Eukaryota; kingdom Metazoa; phylum Arthropoda; class Insecta; order Orthoptera; family Acrididae; genus Schistocerca; species Schistocerca americana. The sequence goes on along the minus strand of NC_060122.1, from coordinate 808,106,419 downwards.
TTGACGCCATTTCAGCGACTTGCGCGTCGATGGAGATGAAATGATGATGATTAGGACAACACGACGCCCAGTCCATGGGCGGAGAAAATCTCCGACCCAGCCAGGAATCGAATCCAGGACCTTAGGATTGACGTTCCGTCGCGCTGACCACTTTCTTTTTAATCTCATTTTGTTCTTTATTCTTCGTTGACTTTGTTCGCGGCTGGCGTCCGATGACACTCGTTCAGGTTGTTCGTTGATCCGTTCACTCAGTTTTTTTATTTTTTTTTATTACAGAGGATAGCTAAACCCTCTGACCGAACACTCTGAGCTACCGTGCCGGCAAACCACTCAGCTACCGGGGGCGGACAATTTCAGTATTAAAAAAGTCAACTTCAAACTTTAAACGCTTGTTTCTTTTTTTTCAGACGTTTTTCAAGTTAGAGGGTGTATGAAACATACGTGAAATTATATTACTATTCTATGTAACTAGCAAGTCTGCGTTCTTTCTGCTTTGGTGTATAGGATTTTTACGATACATTTTAATTTCAATTTTTTATGCACGTTTTTATAACGAATTTTCTATCAGAAAAAGTGATTTTTATTTCAGAGTGCCGCCATTTTTTGGAAAATGTTCCTGTGTACTCTCTCAGACGATATCATCGGTTGCAAAGCAGTTATTGGAATTTTGTTCTACGTTGAAAATTGTGGCGTTCAGAGTTCCCACCAACCACATTCAAACTCCGCGAAGGCCTTTCGTCGATTACGTGTGGTTTTCTTTTGCATAAAAAATACATAACACAGTCTTAAGGGTGTACAATAAAGGTTAAAGTCAGTTTCGTAATTTTATTTGTTATTTTATAGAAAAAAATCGTTACTATCGGTTGCAAAATAGTCACTCTGACGTACTCCCTTAGTTTAAGTGGGGTCTGCCAGAAACAACAGAATTCCAGTGCAATGGTTATGGTTTGAGTTGTACAGTACACCATCAGTACTGCTCAATGTGCATAACTGCAAAAGTTCCGACAGTCAACAGTTGTGGCATTGTTTGTTAGGTAAGCCCATCCTCCACGGCATTGGTGTATTCGGCGCCATATGCACGATAGCTCCATTATGGCTGATTTTTGGGTTTTAGAGACAGAGCGTACCAGCAATTTGCCTTCTGGAATGTTCTCGCCATATCCAGTCTGGATGTTGTCCACCGGAATATTGCTTCGAACTATGGCGTATGGGATACTAAAGAAATTACAGTGCGTATTGTGTTTACTCCCTAAGGTGAACCTCGCTTGTCGAGTTTGAAAGATGAGGTTTTCTTGCAATTAATCTAACGTACTGCAAACCGTGAAACTTTGCCGATTTCTTTAGTGATTCTGTTTATGCTTGTATAATAAGTTTTGTACGGGCAGCTGGTCTGTTAGAACCTGTCAGTTAGTATCGAGTTACATGAATGTTTGCTTAGATTGGCAACTGGCTGAAGTGGTAATTGGTTTTCAACTGTTCTGCTCCGAAGCTGCCGATGTGCACTAGTGTTTCCGCTAGATTTCCCTTAGCTGTAAGTTACTCCTTATCCGTTGTAGGTTTTAGCTGTGCTGAATCAGCTTTTGGTGTATCAAACTAATGTTGTTTTAAAACTTGTTTTAGATGGATTTAAATTGTGAGGGTTTTCAACCTCAATCTTACCGGAAAATGTTAAGCTTGAAGTCGGTACCAGGCGGGTAAGCTTGTATCTATTATTCTGTCATTTCAAAAGAGCTTTCGATGTCTGTTAGTAAATCTACTATGGAATTTCACAACTGTCTCGTCCTTTTATATTTATAGTTTTAATACAATTAAAAGGTTTAAGCCTTATTCTCTTAAATTAGGGTGAAGCAATTGCTGACCGAACGTTACGTAACTTTAAGGGCCTTATTAAGTCTTGAAAAACCTGAACACCTTATTACGGGAGCTCGTGACTTTAGCGTCGTAATGTGTACGCTATTTGTAGACAACCTTGGATTTTGAGCCGTGATATTGTAATTGACGCGGCGCTTGCCTGCGTGTACGTACTCCTGTGTTTCCCCCTGTGGATGTACCCAGACGGCGTAGCCGGTGGCCGTTAGCTCTCGCTGGAGTTTTGATTCCAACTGCAGCTGCTGAACAAGTGAAATTTTCCGTACATTCTATTCCAAGAGTGGTTTGGAGTAACTGCCTTTTCGAGCTTGCCCTGTCTTGTGATCTAACGTAACGAAGCTATGAATCTATTTTCTGTACTTAAGTTTCTGAACGTATACATTCTATCTGCAGTACACTTGTCTTGATAGCCCCTTGCCCTAACTTGGCTGCACACCGCGTGTGACTCATTGCAAGATTACCAGACTTTTATAAATTTGCCCTCTTTCTCGGAGCATTCATTCCTGTTCTTGGTTGATGTGTAAATTAATTTAGGAGCATTTGCTTAATTCCACTGTTACATTTGTGAGGGTTTCATTTAGGGACCTTATGGCCGTTTAAAGTTTTGGGCAACTGTAACTTGTTTTCTACTGAATTTTAAGAGTGGCCTATGCGGGCGTAAGGACGACTTCGGCCTACTTATTGTGATAAACAGTTGTTATTTCTATTGTTGTTTCTCCATTATAAAATTGCTTGTGTAAGTGAAGCTTGTTGTTTAAATTGATATTTTTCTTGTCCTAAAGACTGCTTGTGTAAGAGAAGCTTGTTGTTCCTTTTTATATATCAGGTACAAGAGAAGATCGTCCTTTTAATTAACACTGATTGTTGGCATATTGTGAAATAAATTCGTTATCTCTTAAGGAAAAATAATGTGCTCAGCCTTGGTTCACCCTTCGACGTTTCCTATCCTTTGTCCATCCTACGTTCGGAAATTTCATCATTTGAGAAAAGTGCAAGCAGAGGTTTGGACATTATGCCTTCCCACAACATAACGCCTGGACCACCAAAACAATGTTGTCCAACAATGCTTCATGTATCGCCATATGGCGAGAGTTGGGAACACGTGATGCACACAGGAAAGTTGTCAAACATGAGCGTCTTGGTGTTTCAGGTGCTATGGTGTGGAAAGGCAAAATACTATATGTGTGTACTGACCTCCAATTCTGGTAGAGCAATGAAATGCAATAACAACTTTGTGGCCAGCATGGGCGCATGCTGCGGAGTATTCATTACAGTCCAGGGTGATCACACACCCTGTTAAGAACCGTCATGAATTGTGGTAGCTTCAGTGTAATTATTGTCTTTGGAGAAAAGTTCATTTCTGTTCATCTTTTGTTTATATGTTTCGGTTACCTGGTATTCTATACTGTAGCAGTTTATCCACTGTATGGTCCAAGCTTCATCGAGTTACCTGTAAGTTACAAGGCAGTACCACATCTACATCTACATCTACATCTACATCCATACTCCGCAAGCCACCTGACGGTGTGTGGCGGAGGGTACCCTGAGTACCTTTATCGGTTCTCCCTTCTATTCCAGTCTCGTATTGTTCGTGGAAAGAAGGTTTGTCGGTATGCTTCTGTGTGGGCTCTAATCTCTCTGATTTTATCCTCATGGTCTCTTCGCGAGATATACGTAGGAGGGAGCAATATACCGCTTGACTCCTCGGTGAAGGTATGTTCTCGAAACTTTGACAAAAGCCCGTACCGAGCTGCTGAGCGTCTCTCCTGCAGAGTCTCCCACTGGAATTTATCTATCATCTCCGTAACGCTTTCGCGATTACTAAATGATCCTGTAACGAAGCGCGCTGCTATCCGTTGGATCTTCTCTATCTCTTCTATCAACCCTATCTGGTACGGATCCCACACTGCTGAGCAGTATTCAAGCAGTGGGCGAACAAGCGTACTGTAACCTACTTCCTTTGTTTTCGGATTGCATTTCCTTAGGATTCTTCCAATGAATCTCAGTCTGGCATCTGCTTTACCGACGATCAACTTTATATGATCATTCCATTTTAAATCACTCCTAATGCGTACTCCCAGATAATTTATGGAATTAACTGCTTCCAGTTGCTGACCTGCTATTTTGTAGCTAAATGATAAGGGACCTATCTTTCTATGTATTCGCAGCACATTACACTTGTCTACATTGAGATTCAATTGCCATTCCCTGCACCATGCGTCAATTCGCTGCAGATCCTTCTGCATTTCAGTACAATTTTCCATTGTTACAACCTCTCGATACACCACAGCATCTGCAAAAAGCCTCAGTGAACTTCCGATGTCATCCACCAGGTCATTTATGTGTATTCTGGATAGAAACGGTCCTACGACACTCCCCTGCGGCACACCTGAAATCACTCTTACTTCGGAAGACTTCTCTCCATTGAGAATGACATGCTGCGTTCTGTTATCTAGGAACTCTTCAGTCCAATCACACAATTGGTCTGATAGTCCATATGCTCTTACTTTGTTCATTAAACGACTGTGGGGAACTGTAGCGAACGCCTTGCGGAAGTCAAGAAACACGGCATCTACCTGTGAACCCGTATCTATGGCCCTCTGAGTCTCGTGGACGAATAGCGCGAGCTGGGTTTGACCCGACCGTCTTTTTCGAAACCCATTTTGATTCCTACAGAGTAGATTTCTAGTCTCCAGAAAAGTCATTATACTCGAACATAATACGTGTTCCAAAATTCTACAACTGATCGACGTTAGACATATAGGTCTATAGTTCTGCACATCTGTTCGACGTCCCTTCTTGAAAACAGGGATGACCTGTGCCGTTTTCCAATCCTTTGGAGCGCTACGCTCTTCTAGAGACCTACGGTACACCGCTGCAAGAAGGGGGAGGGGCAAGTTCCTTCGCGTACTCTGTGTAAAATCGAACTGGTATCCCATCAGGTCCAGCGGCCTTTCCTCTTTTGAGCGATTTTAGTTGTTTCTCTATCCCTCTGTCGTCTATTTCGATATCTACCATTTTGTCATCTGTGCGACAATCTAGAGAAGGAACTACAGTGCAGTCTTTCTCTGTGAAACAGCTTTGGAAAAAGCCATTTAGTATTTCAGCCTTTAGTCTGTCATCCTCTGTTTCAGAACCATTTTGGTCACAGAGTGTGTGGACATTTTGTTTTGATCCACCTACCGCTTTGACATAAGACCAAAATTTCTTACGATTTTCTGCCAAGTCAGTACATAGAACATCACGTACAGGTTACTTTCATCCTTACGTTTTGCACATCAGTAGCTATTTTTGAATTCGAAGAAAGTCAGTGGTAATTATGATCTACAAAACTAAATAAATGGAGATGTTGTGGCTGTTACGACTTGCCTATGATAAACTTTTTTTCTCTCGTGTGACAGTCTGAGATGGCAATCTTTTAAATAAAATCTCTGCAATTAGAATCATATTTACGGCACATAGTGGGTGGGTATTATCACCAAGTAATTCCCTTAACTTCCCAGTTCTAAAGGAGATCTTGGACAGTTTATGACATCAAAGCATGAATTCGTAATTTCTTTTCGGTTTTACTGCAAGATATTCCAATTCTGCAACAAGGAAGCGAGAGGCGCACGTCTGTGCACACAGTAGAACGAGACGTCATCAGGGGGCTGCTGATTTCCATATTCAGTGTGTCAGCTGTCTTATTTTACACAGCTCGGCCTGGAGGACTCTGAGTGGTGTAAAACCGGTACCCTGCGGGCCCATGATCCTCCACCGATGACAAAGTCATGAAAATGAGGTGGAGTGTCCAATTTATTGATATGTCAACACGGACTGACCAAAGTGTCTACCACTTCCAGCTGTGTAACTCGACGTGATTGTAAGAAGATTTGTACTACCAGGGTTCAAGGACGAGTGTCACGACTTGTCATTAACAATCGGTTTCAGTTTCGATAGGAACTGCTGCTGCTAGTGAATGAAGACTCATTGCAATCATTTTCTGAGCGAACATACGTAGAGAACTGCATACAGTGGGCATGTGCAGTCGATACATGGCAAAAGAAGTGTGTTCATAGCGACATGAAGAGCCACACGTCTTCAGTGTGCCAAACAACATAGATACTGGAAAGTAGCTAACGAGACTTGTAGTGTGGTCTGACACAAGGCAATTTTGCCTCTTTTCAAATGGCACGAGGCATCAAGTGCACCGATAGCCCAATGAGGAGTCTAACCTGCAGGACATGGAGGCTGTAGTGTTCTGCATCACACCTGTTCCAGTGATGATCTGTGGGGGCCTCGCTATCTTGAATATGGTCCACAACTTTTATTTCAAAGGTCTCAGTGACCACGTAATTCACTTTCTTCTGTATCTTCATTATCAGCATGCTGTGGATACTCCTATCTTCCGAGATGATGGTAGCTGGGTTCACAGGGCTGCATGCATACCTTTCTGGTTTGACAAACACTCAAGCACCCTATCACATCTCGAGTGGCCTGTTAAGTTACCCGATCTTTACCCCATAGAATATCCAGATGTAATGGGTATAAGTGCAATTATTTTGATATATGGTACCTTAACAGGTACACACATTAGTGTGTAGGTTGTTATTCTCCGTGATGAACAGTCTTCCTGCAAGTAGCAGGGTAGAGGGGTCCCTGGGACACTTTTGAAATCAAATTGATATGATACTTAATTAAATTGATCAACCGAACCACCCCTCTCCCTCCCCTTAACCTGCTGTTCTGCTAAGTTGTTTGTGACCTCCTGAGGGTTGATTTATGACACCCTGAGGATATCTGTTGTTATGTTGATTGATTTTGCCCCCTGGAGATAATCCATCCTCTGGGAAAACACCGACCCTCCCAGTCGAAGATATGAACACACTTTTGATATCAAATTAATTGAATAATTCATTAAATTGACCTGTTACTATCCCTTCCCCCACTGGGAAATCCCCAGCTCATCAGAGGGTCCTTCAGCACCAGTCCCCTCCCTCATATTGGCCCGAAATTCAAAATTGGCCGAAATTCAGAATTTACTGGTGAGTTAGAATTTTGATGTTAAATTCGAATACTAATTACATTTTATGGCGGAGGACATAATGATAATTAATAATAATATATTCGTTATTTATAAAAATTCAATTTACATGTTGCTGCTGTGGAAGGGTGTGGGTTACTCTTCTTATTTAATCATTGGAATACTTACACAGTCCAGCTATGACATACTATCCAAGATGGCCGACCCAGAATAATGTTGCAGTCTGGTTCACCTCCACCTTCTGGCGAGAAATTCAAAAATTGGCGGTAAAATCCAATTTTTTTTCCTCTGGCTGTGAAGTGTGGGATTTAGGATGGGGTAATTGCTTTGATTGAGCACTAGACAGTAGCTCTATCCAGTTTCATGAATAACTGATGGATATAGATAGGATATTTTCGACATCAGTCCAGCCAATAGCCATATCTGGGAAGGATGGGTAGCAATAATAGGACAGCCAGCTATCATTGAAGTGCAGATGAGTAGCCTCCTGTCGATCTACAAGTCAGTAATGTAATGTAATGGCTCTGAGCACTATGCGACTCAACTTCTGAGGTCATCAGTCGCCTAGAACTTAGAACTAATTAAACCTAACTAACCTAAGGACATCACACACATCCATGCCCGAGGCAGGATTCGAACCTGCGACCGTAGCGGTCACGCGGTTCCAGACTGAAGCGCCTTTAACCGCACGGCCACACCGGCCGGCTACAAGTCAGTAAATGCTGGGAGGGACATAAGGTTGAGTAATAATATTAGAACAGCGACCTTCTGTCCCAATTTGGCTATAAATCCCTGCCCCTATATATAGGGATCCTGTAGCAACAGTATTGGGAAATGAAACACATTCACAAGTCTCAAGTCGCATCCTAGTCAGAGAGAAGATAGCGAATTCGTCGTTCGATATTTTTTATGAATGTAGTGCTTATTATCCTACTTGAACAGCGCATCTGATAACAAAAGGATGGTAACAGTCATCAAGTAGCTCAAGATATCCCATGCTAATTGCGTTCTGACTCTCGGATGCCTTTCCATGCTGGTGGAAGTAAATCACTTAGAATTCTGGTACACTGCTTCCGAACTAATCCTGCTGTGACGTGTCAGTCTATGAGGGCAGTAGGATGTCTCACTCTCTTCTTCATCTCTGCAATGCCTCCACCCCCACCCCCAATGCTGCCTCTCTGTTGCATGTGAACAACTCCCACTGTGGCCTCTGGGTTGAGAACATAGATTGAGAAACATGCCACAATGTAATTGGCTGACAGCATCACATGATTGACGGGATTAGAAGTTTTGTTGATGCGACAAGTCTTTGAGAGTGGTGGCTTGGAACTCGAGTAGTTAGATAAAAAGTGTGTAATTTACGAAAAACCTGAAAATACGAAAATTTATGGAAAATACGCAAACTGATGAAAATAAGATAAAAAATGTGGAGGGATGGATACACTTACATGCTCGCTTGGGTATACGAAGATCATTCCATTCTCCAGTGGTGGAACAGGCAACTGATAGTACATACTATCCACGCTCTTTGGGATTAAGTCCTGCAGAATACCCCTTATTCCACACGCAGTTATGTATTGTAAGCCATAAAAATGAGGGATGCAGTATCCAAGGATGTGGAGGTCAGGATGATCATAATCTAGGTCACTGAGACAGCGACCACATACCTGAATGCAATACCCATGGCCAATATGAGGAATTAGTGCTCTGGGTCTCTTCAAAAACAGAACACCGAGACATCTGCTATATCACTGTGGAAGATGAGATTAAATCTAGCGGTCATTGCCTTCAGACATCTGTTTGGAAATGCTCCACAATGTCACAAACTCTTTCAGTTTCCATATGTTGCGATGTCTTCCACATTTTTGTCAATAAGAAATACCTTACACCATGTGATGTCCAGCCTTCCATGAGAACCAATAGCTCAGAATGTGTTAATGTTGGTTTAGCACCTGACTCAGATCTCAAAAGTCTATTTCAAAAACAAAATGTGCTGCTATGTACAAAGGTGTAGTCATACACTGCTTGGAGATGTTACAGCAGAGAAAAACTATGTATCAAACTGTTAACGAAACAACAAACATCAGAACCCTCTGTTGTGACTGATAGTCTGTGGGATGTGGTCTTCCTCCAGCACAGACGACAAAACTTTACACACCACCGTGGAAGTGACTTCGATCAATAGTCATCTGCTGCAATGGACCAATACATGTATGTTGAATGGGATCACCATGTGTGCTCGATGCAACATGCAGAAAGTATTTGTTTTCGCTGTATCAGTAACATCTTATCGAGTTCTCTACCAGGTGAAGTCAGCAAAGATTTTATAGCTCGTAATTTTACTCCATTGGATGTTATTTTTAACTAGGTGAGAGAGAAAGAGAGACACAAAGTGCTGTCAACGATGACTCTGTCACCATTACACTATCTCTAGCTTAGTAATCGTAGGAATACAGTAAAGGAGATTAGCACATGTATAGGGGAATATTTATGGACAGTCATTCGATATCAACGAATAGTCGGTGTTACGCTTATGAATTTGTTTGTACAGTCCACGCATACTCTGCTTGATTGTGAATTTCTTCGTGTACGCTAGTGTGTTATTTTCTCGTTGTGATAGGTCTCTACATAGTCAGTGACTGTTGGAGGGCTAGACGGCCTAACTAACGGATCAGTGCCCTCAGAACGTGATGGGATTTCGAGATAATAAGCATGGTCTGTGACTTGGTGGGGGAGATCTCTTATTCGTCGAAATTAGGTGGATTCAAATGCTATATATCGAAGATTGGAGGACTCGTGAGAATATGACAGGTAATCGATATCCTGACAAAAGGGGAGTTGAGAAGTGAGCTCTATACCGTTTCTTCTAAGTATTGCAGGTTCTCACATAAACCTAGCGAAGTGGCTGTAATGAAAACCTTAGGGGCTCATATGAAGATTTTTACAGGGAAACAATCGGCAGAAGTTCTGGCTTTTGTTTTCTTCATAAATAAGAGACAACATTATTACATGAGTTTTGTGTGCCTATAAATGAAGGGACTGACATCTTAATAGGTAGACTAAATTTACATGTACATCTATACTTCTCAGGTCATCGAACAGTGCACGGTGGAGGGTACTCTGCACAACTATTCCTATTCCACTCGCAAATAGAGTGAGGGAGAGAAAGGCTATTTATAAGCCTCCATATGAGCGCTAATTTCTCATATCTTATCGTCGTGATCCATATGTGAAATTTATGTTGGCGGCAGTAGAATGTGTAAGTCAGTTTCAAATGTCGGTTCTCAGTAGTGTTCTTCCAAAAGAACATAAAGTTCCCTCCACGGATTCCCATTTGGGCATCCACTCACTAATTTGGTGGGAGCCAATAGGAGCGCTTCTACGGGGCTGTATTCTGAGGGGAATCTAGGCGCAGACTCATACACATTTGGGATGGGCAGTCAGCAGACAGGTAGTTTGCTATTGCTCACTGGCTCAGCTTTTCCAGGATATTTCGAAAACACATCTCACCACCTTCCGGTTTTCAGGGGGGATGAGGGAATGAATATTGTTAAACATTCTCGTCTTTACCCAAGCGAGATTTAAGGGCCCAGTCCAGAGAGGGATAGGACAACTTTTCCGAGTCTAGCAGCAATAACAGCTGTCTGGCATGGCAGGAGGTGATGAGGTGTTGGAGAAGAGTGTGAAACATGCTACTGCCCCCATAGAGCAACAGGGCTCACCAGGATTAGTTTGAGAGGAGTATACCAGAATTCTTAGTGGCCTACTTCCACCGGCATAACAAGGCGACTGACAGACAGAACACAACTAGCGTGGGTTATCTTCAGCTATTTGATGACAGCTAGCATTCACTTTACTTTCAGAGGAAGTGACTACGTAACCTGTGGGAAACCTACAGAGATGTCATAGAAATGTCTGTAACGGCTACGTGGCGAGTGTAATCCAAATACACGAAAAAATTACTCACCATGCAAAGGAACTCTCATGATCACTTTAATAAATTAGTCAATCAATTTGATATCAATGGTGTGCCGCCAGGAGGGTGGAAGTGAGGGTGGGAGTACCAAGTATTTGATTTGTGAGTCGGCATGTAATCAGGCGTATTTTCGTTTTGGCGAGATCTTTTAATTGAATTCCAATCTCCTACCTACACAGACAGTGATGACCATAGTAACAAAATCATCTACATTACCGAATTTATGAAGTGGTACCTAGTATAGATTTTTGAACTCCTCTGTGCTGCTCATAGGCGATGAGGCATTTTGATATTTCAAAGGAGTTCGAAATGAGGAAGCGACCTGGGGTAAATGTATTGCTCTTAGCACTCCATCATGAGCCAAAAATGAGTTTAATATTCTAGTCCCCTGATGCACGACATGGCATATGTGAAACCGATAACAGATTTTTCTGCCTGATGAGAGAACACTAAAAGGAAATGTAGCTTATGCCATAGTGTTGTACAGGATTTTCACAACAAGTACCGATACTTTAGCGATGTGAAACCTCTTGTAGGGTTTGATTTCTTCTGTCTTCGAAAATAACTTGTGTAAAAGGGATAATCTGCATTTTGCGTAGGAGTTTCCAGGTATATTGACAAAACAATATCCTCATTTCGGATTGGGTAAAGTGGATTTTTTTAAACTTGTGGAGAGTCTGTGTCGGGGGTGGAACTGCAGTTAGAACTGTAAGTCCTAGTCGCGGCTGCTTCTTTGACATTTGTGCCACGGCCAGCAGCAGGAGTGGTCACAAGGGGTCGGCGAAGGGACGCCACGGCTTCATCCTGTTGCGAGCGGCAGCTACAAGGAAAAGTCCCAACCGACTGTCTCTTCAGGTACACAGTAAACTTGGTCGTTTGCGCCGGAATAGCTTGCAGGTGGCTGGTCAGATTTTTTTCGTCTTGAGATGCCATGTTCAAATAAGATAATGAGCACTACATACGTAAAAAAAAATCGTACGATGTAATTCCCATGTTTCTGTTGGCTCGGAACCGACTTGCAACTCATACATTGGTTTAATACCCATCCTTCTGTCCCTCCCAGTAGTTACTCACTTGTAGACCGTCAGGAGGCTGCTCCCCTGTACTTTACTTCAGTGACAGCTTGCTGTCGTGCTATTATTAGCCATTCTTTCTGCAGATGGTTGCTGGGTGGAGGAACTGTCTAGTGCTAGACCAACAGCGAAAATATGCTCTCTACATCCAGCTGTTATTAACGAAGCTGGTGCTTGACTGGTCCCGACTACCCTGGCCCAGCTCCCATGTTTCACAGTCAGCGGAAAAAAAATGTTTTTTTTCCCGCCAATTTTCGAAGTTCTCGCCTGTAGAAGGAGGGAGTGAGACTGCAACAGTATTATGGGTACCCCATTCTGGACTGTGGTCTCATAGCTAGATAGAGTCAGTATTCCAAGCATCAAATAAAGAGAGTACCCTACATTCTTCAATACCAGCTATATGTAAATTGAATTTTTATAAATTAAGAATATTGTACAGTTTACTATTCTTCTGTCTACTGCAATACAATGTAATTAGAATTTGACTTTACCATCAAATTTCGAGTTTACTACGAAATTCTGAGCTTCTGCCGATTTTGAATTTCCTGCCGATTTTTTAATTTCCCGCAAGCAGGGGGATCATGAAGGCAGAGGAGGGTCCCCCCGATAGGATGCGGATATCCGAGACAGGAATGTTTAGTTAATTTGGAAATTTGTGGTAAGGTCTTATGGGACCAAACAGCTGAGGTCATCGGTCCCTAAGCTTACACACTACGTAATCTGACTTACGCTAAGAACGACACACACACCCACGACCGAGGGAGGACTCGAACCCGTAACAGGGTGAGCCGCATGGACCATGACAAGACGTCCGGGACCGTGTGGCTACCCCGCGCGGCCTAGTTAATTATTCAATTAATTCTATATCAGAAATGTGTTTGTGTGGTGAGGAGAATGACTTGGGATTTCCCAGAGGATGGGGAGGGGAGGGGTTGAGGGGTTTTTCAGAAGGATGGATTAATCCAAGGGATGGCAGGGCTTTTCAGAAGAACGGATTATCCCCAGGCCTTCATAAATCTATTAGCGTAACAGTAGATATTGGTAGAACGTCATAAATCACTTAGCAGAACAATAGGTTAAGGGGAGGGATGGTTAGATTGATCAGTTTAATTAATTACCATAGCAATTTGATATCAAAAGAGTCCTGGGATCCCCTTTACCCTATTTCTCCCACAGACATATCACAAATTTTACAAGTTGATGTTCTTTCCACAATCGTAACTGCACCACTAAGTGGACTGTCCCTGTCAGTATAGATTAAACATTTTGTGTCCACATGTCCACACTTCAACACCTGACCAACTACTCAGAGGCAGATAAGCATAAATGGCTTGCTCTTGCCACATAAACCTGTTGGTACTACCGAATCCAAAAAGACACAACACGTAATAGCTATAACTATTAGTCTGCAAATGATGTAAATACTGATTTAATGTTGTTCAGTACACCGTCATCAATCACCAAGAGAAATATCTGCACTTGTACACGTCACACCACATATTTGATTATTATCATTATTCAATTTCTCCAGGCGTATTTCATGACGAAATAAATCTCGGGTGAACAGCCTGGCGTAAGTGTACAAAGGACACAATTCTTCGGCAGTTAACCTTGATGCCATCATTAGGTGTGCTGATGTACTGCCAAGTACCTCAAGCAGCTGCTCAGCCCCTACGTGGGGACATCTCACACCATATCCGCAACTTTTCGGATTTCTTGGGACGCATCAACCACCTCACGATTAAGGAACCTGACATACTTGGGAGCTTCGACGTGTTTTCCCTGTTTACTAGGTTTCTGGTACCTGAATCTCTGCAGATCATCGGCCGGAAATTTGATGAGAAAACCACCGATCTGTTCAGACATGTTCTGACGTCAGCATATTTTCTATATGACGGTGACTACAACGAGCAGACCGAAGGTGTTGCTATAGGGAGTCCTCTCTCTCCCGTCGTCGCTAACATGTACATGGAACATTGCGAGGATGAAGCCTTGAAGTCAGCGCATCTAAAATCTACCTGTTTCTTCAGATACGTGGACGACACGTCTGTTATTTGGCCACATGGAAGAGACAAGCTGACGGAATTTCTCGCACATCTCAACTCAAGACACGAGAATATCAATGTAGGTAATATCAATTGGATGTAGAATCGCATGGGATGCTCCACTTCTTGGAAGTTCTCGTCAAAAGACGAGATGAGGGCAGGTTGGGGCACAGCGTGTGCAGAAAGAAAACTGACACCTATGCGTGGATAGCTGCCACCACCCTGTTGAGAACGGCGTGCTAAAAACTGACGAAGACAGTCTCCAACAAGAATTGGCCCATCTGAAGTCCGTGTTTCTGAAAAACGGTTATAAGGAAAGGCAAATCCGGGATGCTCTACATCCGACACTCGCAACACAACTGGCGGAAACTAATGAAGAACCTGAGAAAAACACGGTCACGGCATTCGTTTCGTTTTCTGGGGCCTTATCGGGAAAAGGTGGACGCATTTTACGCAGATATCAATTAAACACCGTCTTCTGCCCTCCAACTAAAACCAGAGCACTTCTTGGCATTGTTAAGGACGACCTTGGTTTACGTAAGTGAGGGGTTTACAAAATACCGTGCCAGTGCGGTAAGGAATACATGTGTCAGACAATTCGCACCATTGAAGACCGATGCCGTGAACACCAGCGGCACACGAGACTATAACAGCCTAATAAGTTTGCGATCGCCGAGCATTGCCTGTCAGAACTTCACGCCATGGATTATGACAAGACCAAGGCCCTCAAACAGACTTCGAAGTATTGGGACTGTATCATCAAAGAAGCTATAGAGATCAGAGTAAGAAAACCTGAACTGAATCGTAACAGCGGCTATTCCCTTAACCAAGATTGGGAACCATCCGTTACCCAGATTAAGGAGGAATCCCAGAATGTAATGACTTCGAGGGCAGTGGAACGAACCTTCGAAACGCCGCCGGAAAACCTCTCTGGGCGCGGACATACGAGGGAACATCCAGACGTTTGACCACAAGCCGGGCGTCGAACCGTGGGGCAAACGGCAGAGAGAGCGCCCACAGCGCGGGCGACAGAGGGAGCGCCCGAGGGTGGGAGAGGTGGAATCTGATATTTACCTCATGCCTGCCATCCCCCTGCAGTACATCAGCACACCTGATGATGGCAACAAGGTCGACTGCCGAAATATTGTCCTTTGTACACTCAAACCAGGCTCTTCCCCCTAGATTTATTTCGTCATTATTAATGGTATTCCAGCTACTTGCCTCAATTAACTACTTCTGCATACTGAAATGTAGAACAAAGCCAGAAACATGCTGATACACGTGTGGTTTCATAGATTCGCTCCCAACAAAAGCTTTCTAAGGTAGACTCATCATCTATACGCTATCTGATCAAAAGTGTCCGTACACCTCTGCGTAATGCAGAATTGACCAGTAGATCACATGAGATGACGGTATAAAAGTAGACAGGGGGTATTGTGGCGTCAGTGAAGAAGCGGTGACAGCAGAATGGCCCGTTAAGGAGAACTCAATAACATAGGATGCGGACTCGTCATTGGATGTCATCTCAGTAAGAAATAAATCAGGACCCTTAAACCTGCTAAAGATGTCCAAGTCTTCTGATTCATTTGATGCGGCCTGCCATGAATTCCTCTCCTGTGGCAACCTCTTCACCTCAGAGTAGTGCTTGCAACCTGTGTCCTCAGTTGTTTGCTAGATGTGTACCAGTCTCCGTCATCCTCTACAGTTTTTACCCTCTACAGCTGCCTCTAATAACATGAAAGCTATTTTTTGATGTCTTTATAGATGTCCTATTAATCTATCCCTTCTTTTGGCCAGTGCTTCCCAAATATTACTTTCCTTTCTGATTCTGTGCAGAACCTCCGCATTCCTTACATTATTAGTCCACATTATTTTCAACATTCGTCTGTAGCACCTCATCTCAAGTGATTTCACTCTCCTCTGTTCTGGTTTCCCCACAGTCCATGTTTCAATACCATTCAAAGCTGTGCTCCAAACGTACAGTCTCAGATTTTTCGTCCTCTAATTTAGGCCTATGATTGATACTAGTAGACTTCTCTTGTCCAGCAATGTTCTTTCTGCCATTGCTAGTCTGCTTTTGATGTCCTTCTTGCTCCAAGCATTATTTTGCTGGCTAGACTGCAGAATTTCTTAACTTCATCTACTTCCTGACCACCAATTCTACTGTTAGGGTTTCGCAGTTCTGATTTCTGCCAGGTCTCATTACTTTCGTCTTTCTTCAAAAATGGTTCAAATGGCTCTAAGCAGACTGGGACTTAACATCTGAGGTCATCAGTCCCCTAGACCGTAGCGGTCGCGTGGTTCCAGACTGAAGCGCCTAGAACCGCTCAGCCGGCCCACCTGTTCTCTTTGAGGTCGATTATTGTCGTCCATCAATAGGAAGTCTGGGTTCACACCAGCACGCAAGAACCCATCACTATACCTGACAGTGGTTAAACCTTGCCGATTCACCTGTACAATTTCAGGAAGAGATTTTCGTGGGGTCCACATAATCCCTGCCCACAACATTAGGGATCCTCCTCGTTACCGGTCTCTCTCCACAGTTCTTGAGTCCTTAAATCGTGTTCCACGTTCCTTCCAGATGCGAATGCCTGGAGAACCACTCTCCAAACAAATCGGGACTCATCTGTGGAAAGAACATTGGCCCACTGTTCGACGTCCAGGTGGTATGTTGACGACTCCACTCTAAACGTTCCCTTCTGTGAAGAGGAATCAGAGGAAAACATACAGCAGGTCTCCAACAATAAAGGCCACTCTGCCGAAGCCTTCTGTCACCTCGATGTAACACGCCCAGTGGATGCTGCGATGTCCCAGTTGCCGTGCAGTACTAAGGCAGTACCATCGTACCCTTACAGCCTGATAGCACACATGGTCGGCTCCCTTCAGGCTACTGTTTCGGTCACTATAAATTGTCAACACATCCGACAAACAACAGAATGATTCGCCTTAAGCCATCGGGCCACATCAGTGTCCGACTGTCATGCTTCCATTCTTCTTGTGGCCCTCTACCGCAGAGAGTCTGGTAGGTGTCTTCTTTGTACCATACCGCATGTCTTTGACTGTATAAGCAGCGATTGTGGTTGTGGAACTATCTGGTACACACTACCCCGTTTGGTAGGTGCTCTCGGTTCATCGTTGGCGTGGTTGTCTGTTGACAGGAATGCCACATTCCGTGCAAGACACGATAGTATGGACATCTGTTGACGGTTTGTACGATTATACCGTGAATTAGACACAAGACGGAGAAATAGCAGTTTGTTGCTTTGATTTTGGAGTAGTACAGATAGAACCCGAGGTATGGGCACTGCAAAATCCAGTTCGTAAGTGCACCGTTCTGGAACATGTTAGGTACGCGTTGTGAGTTAACGAGCATTTCACTTTCATTTAAGTATATGGCCGAAAGAGACAGCCTTCCAGGAATCGTGAAACAAATCCTGTCGCCCAGGACCGTGTGCCACAAAGAGAGCAGATTCGCCACGAGATGGGGAAATTCACAGGCGTCTATTGTGCTGTATGAGGCCAGACTGATCAGGCCTAAGCGCTGTAATGTGCGAGTGAGACAGACGAGAACCTACGTCATAGGGAAACTCCGTGGGAGCTGTTTGTGCCCAGGTAGGCGTAGCAGTGGTAAATATGGTGGACCTAAGATTGACAGCAAAGGGAAGCAGTTATTAAAACTATTTAATTCTGTAGTAATTCAAGCAATGAAGCCACGGTAATTTTAATCTATCATCTTTCTTACATTTTCATGGTGACCCCAGTAAAACTTGAATATTGATCCTATCTACAATAGTATAGGATTGACTGCTGTTGTTGTGGTCTTCAGTCCAGAGACTGGTTTGATGCAGCTCTCCATGTTACACTATCCTGTGCAAGCTTCTTCATCTCCCAGTACCTACTGCATCCTACATCCTTCTGAATCATCTCTTGGTCTCCCTCTACGATTTTTAGTCTCCACGCTGCCCTCCACTGCTAAATTGGTGATCCCTTGACGCCTCAGAACATGTCCTACCAACCGATCCCTTCTTCTACACAAATTCCTCTTCTTCCCAATTCTCTACAGTACAAAAAAAAAAAAAAATAAATAAATAAATAAATAAAATAAATTCTAATGTGTGTGAAATCTAATGGGACTTAACTGCTAAGGTCATCAATCACTGAGCTTACACACTACTTAACCTAAATTATCCTAAGGACAAACACACACACACACACACACACATGCCCGAGGGAGGACTCGAACCTCCGCCGATACCAGTCGCACAGTCCATGACTGCAAAGCCACACACCGCTCGGCTAATCCCGCCCCGGCTATTCAGTACCTCCTAATTAGTTGCATGATCTACCCATCTAATCTTAAACATTCTCCTGTAGCACCACATTTCAAAAGCTTCTATTTTCTTGTCTAAACTATTTATCACCCACGTTTCACATCCATATGTGGCTACACTCCATATAAATTCTTTGAGAAAATACTTCCTGACACTTAAATTTATACTCGGTGTTAACAAATTTCTCTTCTTCAGAAATGCTTTTCTTGCCATTGCCAGTCTACATTTTATGTCCTCCCTACATCAATCATCAGTTATTTTGCTCCCGAAATAGCTAAGCTCCTTTACTATTTTAAGTGTCTCATTTACTAATCTAAATCCCACCGCATCACCTGATTTAGTTGGACTACATTCCATTATCTTCGTTTTGCTTTTGTTGATGTTCATCTTATAGCCTCCTTTCAAGACACTGTCCATTCCGTTCAACTACTCTTCCAGGTCCTTTGATGTCACTGACAGAATTACAGTATCATCGGCAAACCTCGAAGTTTTTATTTCTTCTCTATAGTTTTTAATTCCTAATCCAATTTTTTTCTATTTTCTCCTTTGTTTCCTTTACTGCTTGTTCAATGTATAGATTGAATAACATCGCCGGCCGCGGTGGCCTTGCGGTTCTAAGCGCTGCAGTCCGGAACCGCGGGACTGCTACGGTCGCAGGTTCGAATCCTGCCTGGGGCATGGATGTGTGTGATGTCCTTAAGTTTAAGTAGTTCTAAGTTCTAGGGGACTTATGACCTAAGATGTTAAGTCCCATAGTGCTCAGAGCCATTTGAACCATTTGAATAACATCGGGGATAGGCTACAACCCTGTCTCACTCCCTTCCCAACCACTGCTTCCCTTTCATTCCCGCGGCTCATGTAACTGCCATCTGGTTTCTGTACAAATTGTAAATAGCCTTTCGCTCCCTGTATTTTACCCCTGCCACCTTCAGAATTTGAAAGAGAGTATTCCAGTTAACGTTGTCAAAAGCTTTCTCTAAGTCTACAAATGCTAGGTACGTAGGTTTGCCTTTCCTTAATCTATCTTCTAAGATAAGTGGTAGGGTTATTATCGCCTCGCGTGTTCCAACGTTTCTACAGAATCCAAACTGATCTTCCACAAGGTCGGCTTCACCAGTTTTTCCACTCGTCTGTAAAGAATTCGTGTCAGTATTTTGCTGCCGTGACTTATTAAACTGATGGTTCGGTAATTTCCACATTTGTCAACACCTCCTTTCTTCGGGATTGGAATGCTTATATTCCTCTTGTCAGGGCTGGCTCTCCCAAGGCTATCAGTAGTTCTAATGGAATGTTGTCTACTCCCGGGGCCTTGTATCGATTTAGGTCTTTCACGCAGTATCGTATTTCCCATTTCATCTTCATCTCCTCTTACATTTCAATAGTATTAACCTGAAGTACGTCGGCGTTGTATAGAGCCTCTGTGTCTTCCTTCCACCTTTGTACCTTCCCTTCTTTGCTTGGAACTGGTACTCCATCTGAGCTCTTGATATTCATACAGTGGTTCTCTTTTCTCCAGAGGTCTCTTTAATTTTCCTGTAGGCAATATCTATCGTCGCCTAGTGATATATGCCTCTACATCCCTACCTTTGTCCTCTAGCCACCCATGCTTAGCCATTTTGTACTTCGTGTCTTTCTCATTGATCTCACTTGCGAGACGTTTGTATTCCTTTTTGCCTGCTTCATTTACTGCATTTTTATATTTCCTCCATTCATCAGTTAAATTCAATACCTTTTACACAAGGATTTCCGGTAGCCCTCGCATTTTTACCTACTTGATCCTCCCCTGCCTTCACTATTTCAGCTCTCAAATCTACTCGTTCTTTTTCTACTGTATTTCTTTCACCCATTCTTGTCAATCGTTCCCTAATGCTCTCTCTGAAACACTCTACAACCTCTGGTTCTTTCGGTTTATCCAAGTCGCATCTCCTTAAATTAGCACCTTTTTGCAGTTTCTTCAGTTTTAATCTACAGTTTATTACCAATAGATTGTGGTCAGAGTCCACATATGCGCCTTGAAATGTCTTACAATTTAAAACTTGATCCCTAAATCTCTGTCTTACCATTTGTATTTGAAACCTTCCAGTGTCTCCAGGCTTCTTCTAAGTATACCACCTCGTTTTATGATTCTTGAACCAAGTGTTAGCTATGATTAAGTTATGCTCTGTGCAAAATTCTACCAGGCGGCTTCCTCTTTCATTCCTTACCCCCATTCCATATTCACATACTTTTTCCTTCTTTTCGTTTTTCTACTGTCGAATACCAGACCCCCATGACTATTAAGTATTCGTCCCCCTTCACTATCTGAGTAATTTCTTTTATCTCATCATACATTTCTTCGATCTCTTCGTCGTCTGCGGAGCTAGTTGGCATATAAACTTGTACTGCTGTGGCAGGCGTGGGCTTCGTGTCTCTCTTGGCTAGAATAATGCGTTCACTATGCTGTTCGTAGTGGCTTACCCGCGCTGCTATTTTTCAATTCATAATTAAACTTACCACTGCATTATCTCTATTTGATTTTGTATTTATAACGCTGTATTCACCTGACCAGAAGTCTTGTTCCTCGTGCCACGGAGCTTCACTAGTTCCCACTATATCTAACTTTAACCTATCCATTTCCCTCTTTGAATTTTATAACCTTCCTGCCCGATGAAGGGATCTGTCATTCCACGCTCCTGTCCGTAGAACGCCAGTTTTGTTTCTCCTGATAACGGCGTCCACCTGGGTATTCCTCGCCCGGAGTTCCGGATGAGGGACTATTTTACCTCCGGAATATTTTACCCAAGAGGATTCCATCATTATTTAACCATACTGCTGCATGCCCTCGGGAAAAATTACAGCTGTAGTTTCCCCTTGCTTTCAGCCGTTCGTAGTACCACCACAGTAAGGCCGTTTTGGTTACCGTTACAAGGCCAGTTCAGTCAATCATCCAGACTGTTGCCTCTGCAACTGCTGAAAAAGCTGCTGTCCCTCTTCAGGAACCACACGTATGTCTGGCCTCTCAAAAGATACTCTTCCGTTGTGGTTGCACCTACGGTACGGCTATCTGTGTCGCTGAGGCACGCAAGCCTCCCCACCAACGACAAGGTCCATGGTGCATGGGGCGGAGGGGAGGGGCGGGGGATTTACTGTTTATGTGAAATTAACAAGTTTTTTAACAAAGACCTGAACGCTAAAATCGGAACGCTTTGGTCGATCGTAACGATCGACATTTCACCCGAAAGCGCATCATCAAAATGAAAAATGTTGTAAACACCAACTCTGTAACTTTATGTGTTTAAAAGATATAGTAAATTTAAATTATCAGTATTTTCAGTTAGGCATCAGATTATCATTTCCTTCACACAAAACACATTGAACGATGACAGCAGGCAGGCGCTGTGGCCGAGCGGTTCCAGGCGCTTCAGTCCGGAACCGCCTTGCTGTTACGGTCGCAGGTTCGAATCCTGCCTAGGGCATGGATGTGTGTGATGTCCTTAGGTTAGTCAGGTTTAAGTAGTCCTAAGTTCTAGGGGACTGGTGACCTCATATGTTAAGTCCCATGGTGCTTAGTGCCATTTTTGATGACAGCATGACACCTCATTGAATCTTTAGGTAACAGAATATTTGTTGTAAAGTTTAGTGCATAATAATTACTTTTGTTCTTCATTTATTTATGAGAAAGCACACTGGTGCCAGGCTACTTTCCGTGACATTTAAAGTTAAGAAGGATATTGTTTTATGTAAAAGAATTTAACTTTTAATATTTAATGGATATTATTGTTACTTTATTTAGAACGTGAAAGTGGTCAAAATTTGGTTATTTAAATATGTTAAAATGTAAAATAATGTAGAATAACTTGTAGCCAATCAGATGAACGGTTTCAGGGAAGGGAACTGCACTAGTCAGTTGAGCGACGATGATTGGCACACGTGGGCGACGCGGCCGGAGACGGGCAGAGGGCAGTGCTGGTGGAGATGCGAAAGCGGAAAGTTCGGTCTTTAGGTAGCTGTGTGATATCGCGGGACTTAGTCTCTGAGCGGTGAGCAGCCGCGCGCCTGGTGTGAACTTTTCACGTAGATAACGAGGTGGAGCATTGGACTTGTATTTCGCGATGAGATTGTAAGTGATCGAACTGTGTCAGATGGATATGATGCTCGAGTGTAACAGTAACTCTAAATACGACCACCTTCGGTATTAGTTTGCTTTCTGAATAAATATTATTCTAACCAAAAAAATGGCTCTGAGCACTATGCTACTTAACTTCTGTGGTCATCAGTCGCCTAGAACTTAGAACTAATTAAACCTAACTAACCTAAGGACATCACACACATCCATGCCCGAGGCAGGATTCGAACCTGCGACCGTAGCGGTCGCTCGGCTCCAGACTGTAGCGCCTAGAACCGCACGGCCACTCCGGCCGGCTTATTCTAACCAAATCGCAACTGAAGTGATAATTAAATCAAGACCCTACGCTGCCGACAGGCGTTGATGTACATCAACGGGGACAGGTGAAAATGTGTGCCCCGACCGGGACTCGAACCCGGGATCTTCTGCTTACATGGCAGACGCTCTATCCACCTGAGCCACCAAGGGCACAGGGGACAGTGCGAATGCAGGGACTCACCCCTTGCACGCTCCCCGTGTGACCCACATTCCCAACTTAATGTCCACACTACATTCGTAGTGCCCCTGCCCATTACACTTAGTTCTCGCGGCAGACAATCTTACCGAGTCCCGTAAGAGTTTGAGCAATGCGTGTTCATCTTCACAGAAGAAGGAGATCAATGGCCGGTTAGCCTTAACTGTATATGAAGATGGTATCTGTTGTTTCGGACATGTCCGAAAGAACAGATACCATCTTCACACATAAATCGCAACTGTGTGGACTACATCATTTATGGCTCGTTTAATTAGTTCCCTATATTATTACTACTGTTATTATATGTTATACTAACTCTGTGTGTTTCATACAATTTCGCAAACTTGCCATCAGCCTGACAATTTAACCAAAGGGTCACAAGTGTCTGATTTAGGGCGTCTAACGCGACACGTGCGGTAGAACCCCTTGACGAGTTTGAGCCAAGACATTTAGACGAAGAGGAACCGCATGTGAGCCCGAACATGTCTGGGATGTCAGCTCGCAGCACGCTGTCGCACACATATGCCATTGGTCTGGTTCCCAGTGCAGCAGTGTCAGCTGTGATTGCAGGGAGCCATAGCACACCCTGGCGACGTTCAGCGCTGCTGGTGCTGAAAGGGCGGGGGTGCGCCGCCATACGTTAGGCGGCGGCGGCGGTGTTTGGGTGGGCCGCGGCGCCGGCCCCACAATCGATACCGCTCGTCGTCGTCGGCGTCGGCGGCGGCGTCGGCAGACAAAACGGCCCCGCCCCGGCGCCTCGGCGCACCTGCCGCCCCCGCGGCCTGAAGAGGCCTCTCCATCCCCTCCCGTCCCCCCCCCCCCCGCCCCCACCGGACCACTCTCTCCCACTCACAGTCCACTCTCTCAATCACTCTGCTCAACACGCACCGGGATTTCCACCGTCGTGCCCAAGAAAGAAAGCGACCGCTCCTCTCACTGACAGCAGCGGTTGTTTGAGAACACAAGTGTGAAGGGGCAGCTGTGAACACAGGGCGGCGTCGAGGATGGGTTTAGTCGGAATGAGTTCAAAACGAGAACTGTAGTAGAAAAACACCCCGAAGGCTGTTGACGGCACCAATGAAAGAAAATCGTGCGTGAGGATAGCGAATATACGGGGAGTTCCATTTATCTTCACTATCCCCAATACCTTTCCTTCCACAAGCAAAATAAAAAATGTATCAAATAAGTGTTGTTTACCTGCCTGGGGGACGTTAACCACCTTGATTCCGTTGCTTGTAAATTTATTTGTTACGAAGATAAAATGTGTCCAACGAAGGAGACAATGACTTATAAATAAAATATCTCGGAAACTAAGCTCGATATGCACTACTGGCCATTAAAATTACTACACCAAGAAGAAATGCAGATCATAAACGGGTATTCATTGGACAAGTTTGTTATACTATAACTGACATGAGATTATATTTTCACACAATTTGGGTGCATAGATCCTGAGAAATCAGTACCCAGAACAACCACCTCTGGCCGTAATAACGGTCTTGACACGCCTGGTCATTGAATCAAACAGAGCTTGGATGGCGTCTACGGGTACAGCTGCCCATGCAGCTTCAACACGATACCACAGTTCATCAACAGTAGTGACTGGCATATTGTGACGAACCAGTTGCTCGGCCACCACTGACGTTTTCAATTGGTGAGAGATCTGGGGAATGTGCTGGCCAGGGCAGCAGTCGAACATTTTCTGTCTCCAGAAAGGCCTGTACAGAACCTGCAACATGCGGTCGTGCATTATCCTGCTGCAATGTAGGGTTTCGCAGGGACCGAATGGAGGGTAGAGCCACAGGTCGTAGCACATCTGAAATGTAACGTCCACTGTTCAAAGTGCCTTCAATGCGAACAAGAGGTGACCGAGACGTGTAACCAATAGCACCCCATACCATCACGCCGGGTGATACGCCAATATGGCGATGACGAATACACGCTTCCTATGTACGTTCACCGCGATGTCGCCAAACATGGATGCCACCATCATGATGCTGTAAACAGAACCTGGATTCATCCGAAAAATGACGTTTTGCCATTCGTGCACACAGGTTCGTCGTTGAGTACACCATCGCGGGCGCTTTTGTCTGTGATGCATAGTCGAGGGTAACCGCAGCCATGGTTTCCGAGCTCATAGTCCATGCTGCTGCAAACGTCTTCGAACTGTTCGTCCAGATGGTTGTTGTCTTGCAAACGTCCCCATCTGTTGACTCATAGATCGTGACGTGGGTGCACGATCCGTTAATCCAGGAGCATAAGATGCCTGTCATCTCAACTGCTAGTGATACGAGGCCGTTGGGATCCAGCACAGCATTCCGTATTACCCTCCTGAACCCACCGATTCCATATTCTGCTAACAGTCATTGGACCTCGACCAACGCGAGGAGCAATGTCACGATACGATAAACCGCAATCGGGATAGGCTACAATCCGACCTTTATCAAAGTCGGAAACTTGATGGTACTCATTTCTCCTTCTTACACGAGGCATCACAACAACGTTTCATCAGGCATCGCCGGTCAACTGCTGTTTGTGTATGAGAAATCTGTTGGAAACTTTCCTCATGTCAGCACGTTATATGTGTCGCCACCGGTGCCAACCTTGTGTGAATGCTCTGAAAAGCTAATCATCTGCATACCACAGCATCTTCTTCCTGTCGGTTAAATTTCGCGTCATCTTCGTGGTGTAGTAATTTTAATGGCCAGTAGTGTATCTTCATCATCCCCAATAACTTTCTTTCCGCAAGCAAAATAAAAAATGTACCAAATAAGTGTTGTATACCTGCCCGGGGAACGTTAACTACCTTGATTCCGTTGCCTCTAAGTTAATTTCTTACGAAGATGAAAGGTGGCCAACGAAGTAGGCCATGACTTCAAAATAAAATATCTCGAAACCTAAGATCGAATTATGAGTGCAACAAATCGTATGTTTACTGTCAAAGCTGTTAGAATTTTGTTTAGAAGCTATAGGGAAGTTTCGAAATAGTTCGAAAAGCTTCTAAGAGATGGAGCTGTACAGTACCAGTGTCCCTAATTAAACTCATTTGCTGCAAGCAGTGTTTGCAGTCACATCACAGTCTTTTCAAAATGATCACCATTCAGAGTGCGAAGGTCACGACGCAAACGAACAATGAAATGTGGCATCACATCCTGTATTGTCTCAGCGGAAATTCATTCAGATGCAACATACATCGTCGATTCAAGGTCGTCCAGCGTGGTGGGATGGTTGTGGTAGACAGTGCCCCACAAAAAGTAGTCACCAGATATCAGATCAGGCCAGTATGGAAGCCAATATTTCAATACAATGACTCTATTTCCGAAATATTCGTCAAGAAAGCGACGCACCTGTTCTGTGCGATGTGGTATGGCTCCATCTTACATGAACCACTGGGGCCTGGCATATCCTCCAGCGCTAACTGTGTGCCGACAAACTGCATCAAAATTGCGAAGTAACGTTCAGTAGTGATAAAAGAGCCAATAATACATTCCGATTACATTCCGATCTTTTCCTTTTCTTACATGAGAATACATTATTGCAATTATTGTTCTAACTTACATCCACAATAAATGAGTGGCATTTCTACTTTCTCTGCTATTCCATTCCTTAATGACTTTTATAGTGGTACTTCTGTTTCTTCCTGAACGTTTTTGTACTTCCTTCTTTCGTCGATGAATTCAAGTTTTATATCTGTTACCCAAGGATTCCGCAGAAATATTGGAACACGTGAGGCAATACTGACCTTACGACGTATCTTAGAAGAAAGATTAAGGAAAAGGCAAACTTACGTTTCTAGCATTTGTAAACTTAGAGAAAGCTTTTGACGATGTTGACCGGAGTGCTCTCTTTCAAATTATAAATGTGGCAGGGGTAAAATACAGGGAGCGAGAGGCTATGCACAATTTGTACAGAAACCAGATGGCAGTTATAAGAGCCGAGGGGCATGAAAGGGAAGCAGTGGTTGGGAAGGGAGTGAGACAGGGTTGCAGCCTCTCCCCGATGTTTTTCAATCTCTGTATATTGAGCCAGCACTTAAGGAAACAAAAGAAAAATTCGGAGTAGGTATTAAAATCCATGGACAAAAAATAAAAACTTTAAGGTTCGCCGATGACATTGAAATTCTGTCAGACAACAAAGGACTTGGAAGAGCAGTTGAACGGAATGGAGAGTGTCTTGAAAGGAGGATATAAGATGAACATCAACAAGAGCAAAACGATGATAATGGAATGTAGTCGAATTAAGTCGGGTGATACTGAGGGAATTAGATTAGGAAATGAGACACGTAAAGTAGTAAAGAAGTTTTGCTATTTGGGGAGCAAAATAACTGGTGATGGTCGAAGTAGAGAGGATCTAAAATGTAGACTGGTAATGGCAAGGAAAACGTTTCTGCAGAAGAGAAATTTGTTAACTTCGAGTATAGATTTAAATGTCAGGAAGTCGTTTCTGAAAGTATTTGTATGGAGTTTAGCCATGTATGGAAGTGAAACATGGACGATAAATAGTTTGGAGAAGAAGAGAATAGAAGCTTTTGAAATGTGGTGCTACAGAACAATGCTGAAGATTGGATGGGTAGATCACACAACTGATGAGGAGGTATTGAATAGAATTGGGGAGAAGAGGAGTTTGTGGCACAACTTGACAAGAAGAAGGGACCAGTTGGTAGGACATGTTCTGAGGCATCAATGGATCACAAATTTAGCATTGGAGGGCAGTGTGGAGAGTAAAAATCGTAGAGGGAGACCAAGAGATGAATACACTAAGCAGATTCGGAAGGATGTTGGTTGCAGTAAGTTCTGGGAGATCGAGAAGCGTGCACAGGATAGAGTAGCATGGAGAGCTGCATGAAACCAGTCTCAGGACTGAAGAGCACAACAACAACAACAACAACAACCCAAGGTTTCTTCGTAGTTACCATCCTCGTACCTACATTTGTCTGCCCAACTTCGGTGATTGTCCCTTCTAGAGGTGTTTACTCCTATTCAGCTGAACTGTCTACTGTAGTATTTATTATCGCAGGACATACAACCTCAGCTAACTTGCAACCCGACTTTTTATTTCAGTATCTTATTATCCTACCTTTTTTCGCAATGCTACTTCCGAACGATGCTCCTAAATTTGAGTTCACTCTTCATCATTAATAAATTGTCACCTGTGTCTATATCTGCTCCTGGGTACACCTTGCAATCCAATATATGATTTCGGAATCTCTGTATGGCAATGATGTGATATACGCGTCGAATCCTCCCGTGTAATATACACGTGGAATCTTCCCGTGCCTCTGGGTCTTTTCCAACTGTGCCTCCTCCTCTTGAGATTTGCGGACAGTGAATTCTCTATTACTAGATGTAATTTATCGTAGAACTCAATTAGTGTTTATCCTCTCACTTTCCTACTACCAAGCCCATTTTCTCTCGTTACTCTTTCTGCTGTTCCTTCCCATACTTCCACGTTACAATCTCCCATGATTATTAAACTTGTATCTCCCTCTACATACTGATTATGTGTTCAGTATCCCTACATTCTCGTTGTACCGCTTGATTTTCAGCCTCAGACGTCGGCCCTTATACGTGAACTATTGTTGTTCCCTACTGTTTTCGGTCGATTCTGATGAGAACAGCCCTGTCACTAAACTGCTCACAGTAATTCATTTCTGCCCTACCTTTCTGTTCTTAAAGAATCCTACTCACGTCATACCATTTTGTGTTGCAGCTGATATTACCCTATACTGTCTCACCAGAAATCGTTATCTTCCTTCCATTTCACCTTACTGACCTCCAATATAACCAGATTGACCCTTTGCGCTCCCCTTTTCAGATTTCCTATCGTCCCTACCACGTTCAAACTTACGGCATTCCCCATTGTGGCCTGTAAAATGTTACCGTTTCGTTATTTATTTCATCTTCTCTCATAGTTACCACGGCCTTGGCAGTCTCCCCCTGGAGAGCCAAACGGGGAACTAACCGGGGGTTCTTAACCGACGGAGAGAACATGACTACTTTCCAATTACAGGACACATGACCTGTGGATACACATTATGTGTTTTTAATGTAGTGGCTTCCATCGCCTTCTGCATTCTGACGCCGTTGTTCACTGCTGATTCTTCCGCCGTTTATGGACATTTTCTATGTACAAGCGGTTGTCTTCAAATTCTGTCTGCTTCTCCGCCCTCTTTGATAATGCCGTTGGAAAAATAAAGTTGATTCCTTAAACTGGGAGACTTCGGCCGCCAATACTAATTATTTTTATTAAAAATTTAAGCAGTTGGTAGAAACGAACCCAAGACGATTACATGTTTACTCAAAGATGCTGCCTACTACGTCTATTTGCCCAGTTTTACACTATATTTGATTTTATGCGAATAATTTTATTTAAGCTAATAACTTCATCCTCAAAAGACGTTTGTATTGAAGATTATTATGTTTATGGGTCTGACATTTCTGGCTCTGATGCATCAATAATTACAGAATCGGTTTCTTCTGTCTCGGGAAACAATGTAATAGTTTTCATGTTTAACTGTGGCATATTTCTTGAAGTTTCCTCTGCGACAATACTGTGTTATAACGCAGTTATACATTGCAGTAGGTTTTCGCATTCATAATCTTGCTTGGCCCGAAGAGTAACGAACAGAACTTCACGTTTTAGTTTTGGTGTAAGACATTGTTCTAAAAAAGATCTTGCATTCCAGTTTTTGCTCCTAAACAGAAAGATTGAACTCCACAAAATGTCTATAGATTACAAGAGGATCTTTACCAATGATTCTTGTATAATGATTTTACAGACCTTTCAGGATCCTTAGGAAAGGTAACCCAGTGAGATTGGTATTAAATATCCTACTGGTTGCTGTGAAATAAGATGTAATACATGTCAGCTAGCATAAATGTTTTACACATCAGCTAGTATGATTGTTGGGTTGCTAGAACTCAATACAGTTTTCTAAATGTAGAGCAACATCATATTTTCACACTACCATGCACTAACATTTCTCTTTCCTCTTGAGTATTACACAAACGTTTTTGCGATATTTTTTCATTCTTAACTGCGGATATTTGCGTCGAGAAGTGAGTCCATGCTTTTGCCTGAAGTCTCATAGGGGACGGTAGTCGCTTATGGCCACCCATTAACAAAGTTCTCAGGTACCTCTGCTCTGTCTAGCAGTTACTGTGCAACGTTGGGCCTGAAATCGGTGCAGCAGGATTTTTCTTTCCACTGATCTTGTGGTACACAACGAAGTGGCTGAAAATACATATATCAAGAAAAAAAATATATCTTTCTGCACTCCTTCACAACGCGGCACATGACAGCAGAGAGAGCTGTCAACTGGTCTTGAAGGTCTATATCTACATCTATATCCATATTCCGCAAGCCCCCTGACGGTGTGTGTCGGAGGGTACCTTGAGTACCTCTGTCGGTTCTCCCTTCTATTCCAGTGTCTTACTGTTCGTGGAAAGACAGATTGTCGATATGCCTCTGTGTGGGCTGTCCGAGATATACGTACGAGGGAGCAATATACTGCTTGACTCCTCGGTGAAAGTATGTTCTCGAAACTTTAACAAAAGCCTGTGCCGAGCTACTGAGCGTCTCTCCTGCAGAGTCTTCCACTGGAGTTTATCTATCATCTCTGTAACGCTTTCGCGATTACTAAATGATCCTGTAACGAAGCGCGCTGCTCTCCGTTGGATCTTCTCTATTTATTCTATCAACCCTATCTGGTACAGATCCCACACTAATGAGCAGTATTCAAGCAGTGGGCGAACAAGTGTACTGTAACCTACTTCCTTTGTTTACGTACTGCATTTCCTCACGATTCTTCCAATGAATCTGTCTGGCGTCTGCTTTACGGACGATTAATTTCATATGGTATATGTATCACAAGAGATCTACACTACTAATTCCTTTCTGTTACACAAGGGCATGTTCACGTTTCATCACCTTCTCTCTTAGCATCCAACTTTCGTATCTGTATGTCTGTTCACATCGCGTCAACTAATTAATGTTTAATACACAGAAAACAGATATCTTTGCTATTTTTTATTTATTTACACTTCAAGTTCCGTAGGACCAAATGGAGGAACAAATCACCAAGGTCATGGGATGTGTCAGTACATGAAATTACAACGCCAAAGTAATAACAGATAAAAATAAAATTTAATTTTGTCCATTGTTTTTCAGTGTCTCGTCCGCGACTGTTTTACTTTCGTAGAATGAAGAACAAACCGCCTGTCACAAGTTGCGTTTATTTACTGCACTATGCATTTCGAGCCCTGGAAGCTCATCTTCATGTGCTTTTTGGTGGTTTACATCAGGTTTTTTAGTTGCTTTCCTGTTGCTATTACATTTTTGTGTTACAACATGGTATATTGTAGATATAAGTTTAACAGCGTTAATAATATGAGAATAACTTACAGTTCAACATTGTATGATGTCTGCTTCTGTTGTGCAGTCGGTATACACAATATACATCTTTAATTTTGCAGTACATACTGCGATATATACACAATCACAAACTTTTTCGCACATTGTAGCAGCAGAACGTTTTATGCCAAAGATTTTAGTTCATACAGGTATTCTACTTCTAAATATAATCGATTTTCTTGTTTCACAGAAGATAATATGATATAGTATTATTAGTACACAGGTATTATTGAAATAATTATTTGACACCATGTTGTAGGTTGTCAGCTGTTTGTACTATTATAGATTTGATTCCTCAGGAAAAAATAAACTTTTAAAGGTGTAGGAAAAATTGTGGCTGTTAAACTCTGTTTGTTCATTCAACAAGTTTTCGGAATATTTTTCTTTGCGTAGCATTATTTCTAACTGTTCTAGTAGATTAAGTTTTTTACTGCTGGGTACTGTGTGGAGTACAGTTAGACTGTTGTGGATGTCGTCAAGTCTGTGTTTAATAATATACATGTGATTAGCTGTTGAAGATTTTTCAAAATGGTTTAGTCGAAAGGCGTCGATGTGTTCTGTATACTGTGTGTGGAAGGTTCTTCCAGTTTTTCCTATGTAAAATGCAGGGCAACTGTTACATTGTAATTTATATATTCCACTGTGTTGTGTTATTGGCTTGTTTGTGTTCACTGTGTGAAGTAAGTAGTATCCAAGTTTGCTGTTTGTGGAGAAAGATATTTTAATATTGGTTTTTTTTAATCAGTTAGCTATTTTTTGTGATACTGTGCCCAAGTACGGAATGCTTGTGAAGATTTGTTTTGTGTCGGTAGTTTTCTTTCCTGTGTTTTTGTGAGTGATGTTGGTCTGAATTTTTCTAGATAGTTCATCAATTGATTTTACAGAGTAACAATTATTTACTCCAATTATTTTGATAGTAGCTATTTCTTGTGTTAGTGCTTTGGGTTTTAAAGGTAATGTATGTGCCCTGTTCAACATTGATCTAAATATAGCATACTTATGTGTGTTCAGGTGGTATGAAGGTTCATGTATTGTGATGTCAGTGTAGGTTGGTTTTCGGTAAATGTACAAGTTATGTTCTTGTTGTTCAATCACAATTGTGAAGTCTAAGAAATTTATGGATGGATTTGTTTCATGTTCTATTGTGAACTTTATTTTATTGTGGAATGAGTTGAATGTTGTGAGGAGTTATTCAAGTTCATCTTTAGTGCCATCAAATAAGAGTAGTGTGTCATCTGCATATCTCTTGTAACACACAATTTTTTGAACAACTTTATTTTATCCTTTGAAGAACTTATTCTCTAAGTGGTTGATGAAAACGTCAGCTAGAAAACTTGACATGTAGTTACCCATAGTTAAGCCTTCTTTCTGTTGATAGATTTTATTATTAAGTGAAAAGTAGTTGTGAAACAGTACTAGTTCAAGTAGATCTATCTCTGATCTCTGGTATGGTTAGTTTTTCGTGTGTGATGAGGTTTTTTCTAATAATTTCAATTGTCTCTTTAACAGGTATATTTGTGAACAGGTTGATAATGTCAAAGGAGGCAAATCTAGCTTCTCCACGATTTTACATCTTTGATGAGTTTTGTTAGCTCATGTGCATTTTTTATTGTGTATGTGGTTTCAAAAGTGTAAAATTCTCTGAGGATATTATTTAACAACTGTGAAAGTTTATATGCAGTTGTGTTCTTGGAGTTAACAATTGGTCTAATTGGAGAGTTCTGTTTATGGATCTTTGGCTGTGCTCTGTGTTTGGGGGCAGTGGGATTCATTAATGTGCAGCTTTTTATTTGTTTATCAGACAGGAGGAAGCTACATTGGTTAAGCATTTTCTTCAGTTTTTTCTGAGACTTAGTGGTTGGATCATGGTTAAGTTCAGTAATGTTATTTTCTGAGAAAAAATTAAGAGTTTTTAGTAATGTAATCATTTTTGTAAAGGATGACTGTGGAATTTCCTTTATCTGATTTCACAACAAGAGCATTGTGTTCATTAAGTTTGTGTTTCAGTTGTTTCAACACACAACACACAAAACAAATCTTCACAAGCATTCCATACTTAGGCACAGTATCACAAAAAATAGCTAATTGATTAAAAAAAAATATTAAAATATCTTTCTCCACAAACAGCAAACTTGAATACCACTTACTTCACACAGTGAACACAAACAAGCCAATAACACAACACAGTGGAATATATAAATTACAATGTAACAGTTGCCCTGCATTTTACAAAGAAAAAACTGGAAGAACCTTCCACACACGGTATAAAGAACACACCGACGCCTTTCAACTAAACCATTTTGAAAAATCTACAATAGCTAACCACATGTATATTAATAAACACAGACTTGACGACATCCACAACAGCCTAACTGTACTTCACACAGAACCTAACAGAAAAAAACTTAATCTACTAAAGCAGTTAGAAATAATGCTACACAAAGAAAAATATTCCGAAAACTTGTTGAATGAACAAACAGAGTTTAACAGCCACAATTTTTTCTACACCTTTAGAAGTTTATTTTTTTCTGATGAATCAAACCTATAATAGTACAAACATCTGACAACCTACAACATGGTGCCAAATAATTATTTTAATAATACCTGTGTACTAATAACACTACAACACATTATCTTCTGTGAAACAAGAAATTCGATTATATTTAGAAGTAGAACATCTGTATGAACTAAAATCTTTGGCATATTTACGTTGTGCTGCTACAATGTGCGAAAAAGTGTGTGATTGTGTATATATCCCAGTATGTGCTGCAAAATTAAAGATGTATATTGTGTATACCGACTGCACAACAGAAGCAGACATCATACAATGTTGAACTGTAAGTTATTTTCATATTATTAACGCTGTTAAACTTATATCTACAATATACCATGTTGTAACACAAAAATGTGATATCAACAGGCAAACAACTAAAAAACCTGATGTAAATCACTAAAGAGCACCTGAAGATTAGCCTCCAGGGCTCGAAATGCATAGTGCAGTAAATAAACGCAACTTGTGACTGAAGGCGGTTTGTTCTTCATTTTATAAACATAAAGTGTTTATGAACACGAAAAACGTCAAGCCTTAAGTTTAAGTAAACGCAATCAACGATACAACGAAAATCAGCTTAATTTTTCTAGGAGCTCCTTGAGAGAATAGAAGGGGTGACATCATGAGGAAAATCTTCAGTATCGATTTGAAAGTGCGTCGATTACTGCTAAGGTTTTTGAACTCTTGTGGTAGCTTATTGAAAATGGCTGCAGCAGTATACTGCACACCTTTCTGCACAAGAGATAAGGAAGTCCGATCCAAATGCAGGTTTCATTTCTGCCGAGTATTACCTGAGTGGAAGATGGTTGTTCTTAGGAATAAGCTAATAGGAATAAGCTAATATTAAGAAGAAATGACAGTAAGGAATATATATATTGAGAGGCTAATGTCAAAATACCCAGACTCGTGAACTGGGGTCGACAAGAGGTTCGTGAACTTACACCACTTGTTGCCCGAACCGCCCGTTTCTGAGGCAAAAATATACTTTTAGAATGGGAAGTGTTGCCCTAAAATACACTACCATACGACATAAGCGAATGAAAACAAGCGAAGTAAATTAATTTTCGTGTCGAAAGATCACTCACTTCAGATACCGTTCGAATAGCAAAAATGGCAGCATTAAGCCTTTGAACAAGATCCTGAACATGGGATTTCCACGACACTTTACTAACTATCTGAACACCTAGAAATTTGAACTGATCAGTTTCGCTAATCATATGCCTATTCTGTGAAATTAAAACGTCACGTTTTGTTTAATTGTGTATTAGAAAATGTAAAAAGTGAGTCTTGCTGTGATTGAGCGTTTGCTATTTTCTACAAGATATGAATTTAGGTCATGAACTGCACTATTTGAAACTGAGCCAATGTTGCACGCAACATCCTTTACTACCAAGCTAGTGTCATCGACAAACAAAATAATTTAGAGTTACCTGTAATACTAGAGGGCATATCATTTATATAAATAAGGAACATTAGTGGCTCCAACACTGGTCCTTGCCCCTCCCCCCCCCCCCCCCCCCCCCCCCACCGCGCCCATTTGACTGTACCACACTCAGAACCCACATCACAGCCATTCTCAACACTGTGAATAACGACCTTTTTCTGTCTGTTGCTAAAGTAGAGATGAACCAGTTGTGGACTACTCTCCGTATTCCGAGCTTCTGGAGCAATATTTTGTGAACAACACAATCAAATGTCTTAGTTAAATAAAAAAATATGCCCAGCGATCGAAACCTTTTGTTTAACCCATCCAGTACCTCACAGAGCAAATAGAATATAGCATTTTCAGTCGTTAAACGGCTTTTAAAGCCGAACTGTACATTTGATAACAAATCGTGTGATATAAAATGATCAATTATCCTTTCATACACAGCCTTTTCAATAATTTTAGCAAACACTAATGGCATAGAATTAGGTCTAAAATTGTCTACATTATCCTGTCTCCCTTTTTATAAAGCGGCTTTACTACTGAGTACTTTAATCGTCCAGGAAACTTACCATCCCTAAAGGAAAAATTACAAATATAGGTAAATACAGGGCTGACATGTGCAGCATAGTACTTCAATATTCTGCTAGACACTCCATCATATCCATGAGAGTCCTTAGTCTTCAGTGA
This sequence comes from Schistocerca americana, assembly GCF_021461395.2. NCBI lineage: Eukaryota > Metazoa > Arthropoda > Insecta > Orthoptera > Acrididae > Schistocerca > Schistocerca americana. The sequence continues at coordinate 808,070,404 of NC_060122.1, read as the reverse complement.
TTTAATTATTGACTCACTCTCCCCCTTGTCTGTTTCACAGAGGAGTATTTCAGACATCAGTCTCGGAAAGGCATTTAGCAAGAGAGTTATGCGATTCCTTTGTAGGAACTGAAACCATAAACAAAAGGTCCAATCCTGTACCGATTCATACCTCTTAGGGTCTGTCGGAAACTAAAGAGAGTCACACGTAGTGTCATTTGTTGGTTATTACCGATTTCTGTGGCACTACATACGCCCCATATAATAAATACCACGTTAGAAATTAATAGAAACGATGCTATTTGCACTCTTATGATTTCATATTCAGAAGTATAGCTTATTGTCCGCTTGGAGAGTAACAAAAATGTGCAAGAGTGTCGTAGCCATATGTGTTAGACCACAGGACACTAAAATATCAGAGGTGCAACCCCCATGTTACGATACAGAAACAGAAACCAACAGTAGCGCTACTAGTGGCCTGGGAGTGAACTTCGAACTCGGGAAAATGTGGCGCGAAAATTTGTAGTCTTACTCAGGGAAGTGACAATATTCTTCATGTACACTTTATGAGTGAATATGGTAGTCAGGTGGTAAAGTGTGTATTTGTTAGTAAAACCCAATACTGCAGTTTATTCCGTGTGACTGTTAACAAGTGGAAAATACGTTCCTGATTATGACCTTATTTGTGTACTGCACTCTTTGAATTGCACTGTAAATACACTCCCGGAAATTGAAATAAGAACACTGTGAATTCATTGTCCCAGGAAGGGGAAACTTTGTTGACACATTCCTGGGGTCAGATACATCACATGATCACACTGACAGAACCACAGGCACATAGACACAGGCAACAGAGCATGCACAATGTCGGCACTAGTACAGTGTATATCCACCTTTCGCAGCAATGCAGGCTGCTATTCTCCCATGGAGACGATCGTAGAGATGCTGGATGTAGTCCTGTGGAACGGCTTGCCATGCCATTTCCACCTGGCGCCTCAGTTGGACCAGCGTTCGTGCTGGACGTGCAGACCGTGTGAGACGACGCTTCTCCAGTCCCAAACATGCTCAATGGGGGACAGATCCGGAGATCTTGCTGGCCAGGGTAGTTGACTTACACCTTCTAGAGCACGTTGGGTGGCACGGGATACATGCGGACGTGCATTGTCCTGTTGGAACAGCAAGTTCCCTTGCCGGTCTAGGAATGGTAGAACGATGGGTTCGATGACGGTTTGGATGTACCGTGCACTATTCAGTGTCCCCTCGACGATCACCAGTGGTGTACGGCCAGTGTGGGAGATCGCTCCCCACACCATGATGCCGGGTGTTGGCCCTGTGTGCCTCGGTCGTATGCAGTCCTGATTGTGGCGCTCACCTGCACGGCGGCAAACACGCATACGACCATCATTGGCACCAAGGCAGAAGCGACTCTCATCGCTGAAGACGACACGCCTCCATTCGTCCCTCCATTCACGCCTGTCGCGACACCACTGGAGGCGGGCTGCACGATGTTGGGGCGTGAGCGGAAGACGGCCTAACGGTGTGCGGGAACGTAGCCCAGCTTCATGGAGACGGTTGCGAATGGTCCTCGCCGATACCCCAGGAGCAACAGTGTCCCTAATTTGCTGGGAAGTGGCGGTGCGGTCCCCTACGGCACTGCGTAGGATCCTACGGTCTTGGCGTGCATCCGTGCGTCGCTGCGGTCCGGTCCCAGGTCGACGGGCACGTGCACCTTCCGCCGACCACTGGCGACAACATCGATGTACTGTGGAGACCTCACGCCCCACGTGTTGAGCAATTCGGCGGTACGTCCACCCGGCCTCCCGCATGCCCACTATACGCCCTCGCTCAAAGTCCGTCAACTGCACATACGGTTCACGTCCACGCTGTCGCGGCATGCTACCAGTGTCAAAGACTGCGATGGAGCTCCGTATGCCACGGCAAACTGGCTGACACTGACGGCGGCGGTGCACAAATGCTGCGCAGCTAGCGCCATTCGACGGCCAACACCGCGGTTCCTGGTGTGTCCGCTGTGCCGTGCGTGTGATCATTGCTTGTACAGCCCCACTCGCAGTGTCCGGAGCAAGTATGGTGGGTCTGACACACCGGTGTCAATGTGTTCTTTTTTCCATTTCCAGGAGTGTATATTACTTGTATGCTGCTGACTTTTGGTCTCATCCGTAATACAGGGTGGCTTTAATGATTCCATATTTGTTTTTGTTTCATGTAAAAAATAATCTAGTTTCGCCACGTGGTATTCTTCGGAGTCATGTATACTTGTTACTGCTTATGGATCCGTGTGTGAAATGCTCGATTTAACTGCATTGTAGGTACATTGCTCATACTGTAAGTTATTTTTGTTCCCATCTGTTTTCGTATTCCGGCAATTTAAGGGAGGCCACCGAAATTTTCTTTGACTTCTACTGAATTGCACTCTTTGTAGTACCTGTTCGTAACGCGTGAAAACATTTGCATAACTACTGTCGCATTTTTAGCATTTGCGAGGAAGAACACTCTAACCACCAAAACTACAAAGAATGCTCATCTCTTTCTGCATCCATATTCTGCAAGTCACTGCGAAATGTATGGCACTCAATGGCAATAAGAAACACCATTCAGAGCAGAATGACATACTCATTCTGTCACAAGATGTAATGAAAGTGAATATCAATATCATCGAAACCATTACCCGTTAAATGCGGGAAAGTACGGAAAAAGGATGCAAGTAAAAACAAAGAAGAATAAAAGTAATATACCTAACGCGCATTTAAATCGTGCCGTTTACAAACAGATTCGTAAGCAGAAAAAAATACATAAAAGTCCACATAACACCCAGTGAAGAAAGTAACTTCTGCTTTACATGAGACAAAACCAAATATGCAATCATTTACACACACAGTATTAACGATGCGAGCAGAACTCAGTCAGAATCGGAGTACAATATTTACGATGCAATTCGAAGAGTGCAGTACACACGAGAAATAATCTGAAGCACAGTGTGTGGTGTGGCAGTAGAAGACAGCAAAGGAAAGCCGAAGTTTTAAATTTCCTGTTTAAGAAATAGGCCACGCAGGAGAATCGTACGAACATTCCATCGTTTGACCGTCGCACCGAGTCCAATACCGATGACACAGTAATAAGTATCCTTGGTGTAGACAAACACCTGAAAGAGTTGGAAACAAATAACTCCCCAGGTTCGGAGGGATCCCAATTCGGTTTTACAAAAAGAACTCTACGTCCATGGTCCGTTACTTAGCTTGCAATTATCGCGAGTTTCTCGCCCAGTCCCAAGCGACCGGAGAAGAGCGCAAGGTGACTCCTGTATGTAAGGAGGATCAAAGAACAGATCTGCTCAATTACAGACCAATATTGTTAACATTGATTTTCTGCAGAATTCTTGAACGTACACTCCTGGAAATGGAAAAAAGAACACATTGAAACTGGTGTGTCAGACCCACCCTACTTGCTCCGGACACTGCGAGAGGGCTGTACAAGCAATGATCACACGCACGGCACAGCGGACACACCAGGAACCGCGGTGTTGGCCGTCGAATGGCGCTAGCTGCGCAGCATTTGTGCACCGCCGCCGTCAGTGTCAGCCAGTTTGCCGTGGCATACGGAGCTCCATCGCAGTCTTTAACACTGGTAGCATGCCGCGACAGCGTGGACGTGAACCGTATGTGCAGTTGACGGACTTTGAGCGAGGGCGTATAGTGGGCATGCGGGAGGCCGGGTGGACGTACCGCCGAATTGCTCAACACGTGGGGCGTGAGGTCTCCACAGTGCATCGATGTTGTCGCCAGTGGTCGGCGGAAGGTGCACGTGCCCGTCGACCTGGGACCGGACCGCAGCGACGCACGGATACACGCCAAGACCGTAGGATCCTACACAGTGCCGTAGGGGACCGCACCGCCACTTCCCAGCAAATTAGGGACACTGTTGCTCCTGGGGTATCGGCGAGGACCATTCGCAACCGTCTCCATGAAGCTGGGCTACGGTCCCGCACACCGTTAGGCCGTCTTCCGCTCACGCCCCAACATCGTGCAGCCCGCCTCCAGTGGTGTCGCGACAGGCGTGAATGGAGGGACGAATGGAGACGTGTCGTCTTCAGCGATGAGAGTCGCTTCTGCCTTGGTGCCAATGATGGTCGTATGCGTGTTTGGCGCCGTGCAGGTGAGCGCCACAATCAGGACTGCATACGACCGAGGCACACAGGCCCAACACCCGGCATCATGGTGTGGGGAGCGATCTCCTACACTGGCCGTGCACCTCTGGTGACCGTCGAGGGGACACTGAATAGTGCACGGTACATCCAAACCGTCATCGAACCCATCGTTCTACCATTCCTAGACCGGCAAGGGAACTTGCTGTTCCAACAGGACAATGCACGTCCGCATGTATCCTGTGCCACCCAACGTGCTCTAGAAGGTGTAAGTCAACTACCCTGGCCAGCAAGATCTCCGGATCTGTCCCCCATTGAGCATGTTTGGGACTGGATGAAGCGTCGTCTCACGCGGTCTGCGCGTCGAGCACGAACGCTGGTCCAACTGAGGCGCCAGGTGGAAATGGCATGGCAAGCCGTTCCACAGGACTACATCCAGCATCTCTACGATCGTCTCCATGGGAGAATAGCAGCCTGCATTGCTGCGAAAGGTGGATATACACTGTACTAGTGCCGACATTGTGCATGCTCTGTTGCCTGTGTCTATGTGCCTGTGGTTCTGTCAGTGTGATCATGTGATGTATCTGACCCCAGGAATGTGTCAATAAAGTTTCCCCTTCCTGGGACAATGAATTCACGGTGTTCTTATTTCAATTTCCAGGAGTGTATTCTGTGTCCGAATGTAGTAAATAAACTATAGACGGAAAAACATTATGTTCGCTAATCATCATGGTTTTAGAAAGCATCGCTCGCGCAAAACTCAACTTGCTCTTTCCTCACGTAATGTGCTGCGAGCTATGGACGGAGGGCAAAAGGCAGATTCCATATTTCTAGATTTCCGGGAAGCGTTTGACACGGTGCACCAATGCAGACTGCTAACGAAGGTACAAGCATATGGAATTGGTCCGATGTAACATCCGTAGATTAATTACCATTATACAAATTATCACAAATAATCAATAAAGCATTTATATGGATGTTACATCGAAAATTCCTTACTGCAATCATAGTTATGCAGAAACCGTATTAAGTAAATACACGCGCAGGTCGCCGAAGTGGCGTCAACCAGGCGAACGGTCTACCCGACGGGAGGCCCTAGCCACAAGACATTTCATTTCATTTCGTATTAAGTAAAAACAAAGTAATTAGATAAGACCGTTATAGGTAACATCAATAATAGTGTCACAGGTCGTGTTACTGGAAATCCCTGTAAGGGCTTCACCCCCCCCCCCCCCCACCCCCCCACCCCCGGGTTAGACTGCGGTTTAGACGTCTTACTAAAGACAAACGCACGGTCTTCGTCCAAAGATAAGTTATAAGTTATTGTAACAGAGGGCCAGATGACTGCAGAATCTTTGAGACAGACATATGCCTGCCGACGTGCGCATCAGTACACGACATGAAATTTATCTCACAACAGAGGACTTTTAACTTTTCCAAGAGCTCGAAATCTTTCTGAAAATATTTACATAGCCATACGGTATTTATTATGGACTTCGCTTAGTGCTGAGTTTAATCTTTTTTAGCGAGCGAAATCTAGGCTGTCGACCGTTACTTCTACTCGTTTTGGTACTACAATGCAAAGAATTAACTCGCATCCGCCAATAAAGGTTTCCTAACAAATGTTTAGAGCAATACGTCTCGTAATTGTTGCCGCGCATGTGAATGATGTCTCGCGCGACGCCATTACCACTTCGAGGACGAAATGGACGGAACTTCTCAAACATTACGTTGTAGAAACGAGAAGATTCTCTTCATTATTTGATGTTTTAATTAATTTTATTTCGGACTGAATGGGAAAACTGATAATCCGACAAGATTTTGTCAGTGTCTCTTACAGAACAATAGTTCTCGTTTACGAAAAAAGAAAGCAACGAAAGATATTGAGGCGAAAGAAAGAAAAGAATAGGCAAGACCAGACGCGGATTGTCTGCCTCATTGCGAAGAGAAACGCTCAGCAGACGCCTCTATCCGATCAAGAAGCGATGCGTGTAACGTTGACGAATGGCTGTAAACACAATTTGCTGCGGAGCCCGGCCCGAGAGAAAGCACTCGCGAACGTTATCGGAGAAACGGGCCGATCGGCCTTCGCCGTCTGTTGCTCCTCGTCCCGCTGCCGGAAAATCCGCTTTCGCAGACGCTTCCCCTCTCTTCCTACCCGCTTCTTCCTGCTTTAACTGCCGCACATTACTCGGCGACTAAGCTGAGCTCGGGTTCCTAATACGGATCTTTGCGTTAATAGGCATCGGTTCGATTTGTCGCCACTTACAGTGCCTGTCATGGCTGCGTCTACTCACGTGAAGGACCAGCTGATTCCTTTAGCGTTAAACACTTTTGAGCTTAGTTCGTTAAAAGGATTCCAAGGTCCAGTCCCACTCGAGAAATGCTTACAGACTTTTCAGTTTTGCACGTGATCAGTTCCAACGGAGCATTTGCGGTCGTGGGTTTGGGTGCAAAACTCAGCAGGGAAACGGCAGCAAATGTTGAGCTTTGTGTGTTCAGTTTATTACGACTATTACAAAATACACACTGATTATACTACGTAAGTTATTTTATTGCTGACTTCCTACAACACATACTACAGATATTTCAAAATTCTTCTTAAGTTTCTTCAGCATGTTTCAATTTTCTTCAGGTCTTTTCCTATTATGATTCCATAATCGACATACATAATCACGTTGCATTTCTTCAATCTTTAAATATGCATTGATGCAATTTCTGCTGAATTTGTCCTTTAAGAAATCTGTAAGAGTTTTGTTGCATCTGGGTGGAGATTAAGTAGTACAGTCGGCGGGTGTGGCCGAGCGGTTCTAGGCGCTTCAATCTGGAACTGCGCGACCGCTACGGTCGCAGGTTCGAATCCTGCCTCGGGCATAGATGTGTGTGATGTCCTTAATTTAGTTAGGTTTAAGTAGTTCTAAGTTCTAGGGGACTGATAACCTCAGGTGTTAAGTCCCATAGTGCTCAGAGCCATTTGAACCATTAAGTCAGTACAGAGCATTCTTCAAAACATAAATGTTTCCAGATTCTTTGTATCATCCGAGTATCTTCAAGAAAATTTCATCAAATTTCAGTTTGAGAAAGCCTATTTTTGTGTATGAAAAATTTTCTCTACTGCCAGAGCAAACAACAATCTTAGCGAACAGATATCTACTACTGGGCTGAATAATTCTTTGAAATATTTATCCCTTTTTCTGTTGACGAGCCTAGCCTTGTATCGACCGTGATTTTGCCTTTAAAGATCCATACGCTTCTGTAGACTCTTTTTCTGTGCCTCATTTGGATTCACCAACTTCCATGTGTCATTCTGATCAAGTGATTTCTTTTGCGCGTCTATTCCTTTTATCCATTTGAACCACTAATGCAGTCTTCGTATGAAAATAATGCTGTTACATAATCTTCATATTTTAGAGGTTTCCTCATTCTTATTCTGTTCCAGCGTAACATCAAGCGCCGGCACATCGGCCTGGAACTATACAGCAGAGAAGGCTGTGGAACGACGCCAGCCAATAGAACGCTGACTAGGACGACACCACGACAGGAGTGGCACCTATACGAAGAGAAGACAAGCGCCGATCCAGCTAGCCTCGGTCGCACTAGAAGAGCCGCACTAGAAGACGAGCTGTGATATAAACACTATAGCAGTGACTTGTGAACTATATTATTTACTTTCATGGAAATTGTATATATCGAAGGACATTAATTATTTGCACGACGCCATTTGCTTGCGACCCTTCTTTGTAGAAACACCAAGTTACGTATTGTCAATTTAACGTAGTGCAATGAACTCCAATAATAAGATCTGCTTGACTATTGTCATAGCTATCTGAGAAGACAGCTTCCTAGGCACCCTGTATTAAACGTGTGGGCAGGATCGCACATATTCTATCACTGAAATTGAAGTTGTTCTTTCTTTCTTGCGTTCCCTTCCGTATCGGTTTCCTTCCGCTTCGTTTTCTTGGTCATGAATTTCGATGTACTTGGTTTTTGGTGTCACTTGATGCTTATCCAGCAACAAGATTTTTCTGGGTGGTTTCTTCTGTTGCTTTCTGTTCAAATTCAACATCTCTTTGTAAAGGTAACACTGGTCGTCTTAAACAACAATCGATGCTAAAGTTATACCTCTGCAATGATTTTTTAAAAACTTGTACAGTGAGATAACCTCATGGAAACAGAACAATCAAACTGGGATTCGTTTCCGAAACACCCCAGCAGAGTATAACTAACAGTAAACAAGTGGGTCAGGGAAGAGACGTTCTACCAGCACAAAAGCAAGTTGTAACATTACATTACATATTAAATACGGTCGCCAGCCTACATAGGCATTCTTGTGACAAGCAATATAATACAGCAGAGGGCAATGCTAATGCTAACCTAACCTTCCTTGACACACACACACACACACACATTAAATTCTTTCTTTATACTCGTTCCCACTACAAAACAGTAACCTAACCTTGCAGATAAATGTACTAATGATTTGAAAATCATACAAACAAATGGCCATTGAGATAGTAAACAGTAACATATCCCTCTCAGCAACACGTCAATACGTACCTTAAATGATCTAGATTCAGTTGTTTATAGAACCAATCACTAACCAATAGTAGCAATACTGGACAGGAAAGAGCATGAAATGATTCTGATTTAAATCAGAGGGCCTGTTAATGATCAAACTCTATAACTTCACTGCTAGGTACAGGATCTCTATGCCTGTGCATTAACCAACTTGCATTAGAATAGCTAACACAGTAAATGTTTCATTCTTAAACTCAGTTTGAAGCAGATAAGCAGAATGCAAATCTAACTACAATGCCTGTGAAGTTTTGCTCTTCCTGCCGATCTCATTTTTGAGGCATTTGTATCACTAAAATAATCAATTAAATTCAATATCTGTTCCATTACCAAAGGATTTCTACTAGCCCTCTGCTTTTTACCTACTTGATCCTCTGCTGCCTTCACTATTTCATCTCACAAAGCAATACATTCTTCTTCTACCGTATTTATTTCCCCTGTTCCTGTCAATCGTTCCCTAATGCTCTCTCTGAAACTCTCTACAACCACTGGTTCTTTTAGTTTATCCAGGTCCCATCTTAATAAATTCCCACCTCTTTGCAGTTTCTTCAGTCTTACTCTACAGTTCATAAGCAATAGATTGTGGTCAGAGTCCACATCTGCCCCTGGAAATGTCTTTCAATTTAAAACCTGGTTCCTAAATCTTTGTCTTACCATTATACAATCTATCTGAAACCTTCCAGTGTCTCCAGATCTCTTCAACGTATACAACCTTCTTTCATGATTCTTAAATCAATTTTCAGCTATGATTAAGTTATTCTCTGTGCAAAATTCTACCAGGCGGCTTCCTCTTTCATTCCTTATTCACATTACATGTTCGCCTACTACTTTTCCTTCTTCTTTTTCCTGCTATCGAATACGAGTCCCCCATGACTAGTAAATTTTCGTCTCCCTTCACTATCTGAGTAATTTCTTTCATCTCATCATACATTTCTTCAATCTCTTCGTCGTCTGCGGAGCTAGTTGGCATATAAATTTGTACTACTGTGGTAGGCGTGGGCTTCGTATCTATCTTGGCCACAATAATGCGTTCACTATGCTGTTTGTAGTAGCTGAACCGTGCTCCTATTTTTTGCTCACTGTTAAACGTACTCCTGCATTACGCCTATTTGATTTTGTATTTATAACCCTGTATTCACCTGACCAGAAGTCTTGTTCCTTCTTCTACCGAACTTCACTAATTCCCACTATATCTAACTGTAACCTATCCATTTCCCTTTTCAAATTTTCTGATCTACCTGCCCGATTTAGGTATCTGACATTCCACGATCCGATCAGTAGAACGCCAGTTTTCTTTCCCCTGATAACGACATCTTCCTGAGTAGTTCCCGCCCAGAGGTCCGAATGGGGGACTCCGGAATATTTTACCCAAGAGGACGCCATCATCATTTAATCATACAGTACAGCTGCATGCTGCCGGGAAACATTACGGCTGTAGTTTTCCACTGTATATCGCAAAGATATTCATTTTCTTGAGTCGTTTTTAAATGTTTTGTTTCTACTTTTTCAATTTTTTTGATCTACTGGCCCATCATAACATGTTTTGTGTTTAGTTTTCTGTGTTCATTTTACAAATTTCTCAGAAGATAGTCCTTAATTGAAATTGTAGAATAAAATTTGTTGCAAATAAATATAAAATTTAAGTCTGATTTAGTTCCTAAGAAGCAGATATACATCTGCGATAAATAAATACATGAAGTGACGCACACTACTCTAACTTCGTCTGGTTATTTACCTCCTATGTCGCCTATTGTCTGGTCTGGAATTTGGTCAGACTTCTAGGAGGTGGGCGGAGAAAACTGGACTCAAAGAGGCGTTTTCTCACATGACGTTCCATAGAGATAAAGTAAGATATGCAGTGCGTGTTATTGCACAACATGGTGGCATCGGCAGACTATCTGTCTGTGGGATATTTGGTGAGGAAACGGTAATGTATAATGCTATTGATCATACTGAAATGAAAATGTCCTGTACATATGTGCAAGAATTTTGCAAGATCCTAGTCATAGGAATATGAATGGTACATTATGAGGATAATGAGTCCTACCTTACTAGCTCGTGTAGCCAGAGGCTATGTAACTAATTGTAACTTGTGCCTATACACTTTTCTTTAACAAGCACACAAACAATTAAATGGGAGGAAGCAGTTCATCCCTTGTTGACATAGTTTTCCTGTAGTTCTAAGTGTTTCACTATCTATGCAAACGACAATCTGCTGGTAAAAATAGGTCCGAGTGATCTTCTTGGCCAAACAGCATCGCTGCTGTGGATGATCCACTGATCACAATAGGTTCTACTGAGGTAATGTTTCAATGTATGAGAGGAACGTGCAAGTGCTCCAACTTGTATTAATTCAAAAATATGTAGAATCAGTTCGTCATTAGTAACTATCAATTTGGAAAACTTTAAAGTACAGTGTAATAAATACATTCATGTCGCCAGCATGACAAAATTCCGGTTCCATGTTTCTACAAGCGCAACCCGTTAACAGTCAGGAACAGGCCCTATATTTGAACAATACTTTCTCTTCTTAATGTGTATTTGTGTCAACTACAAAACCTTTTGTATCTCCATAGTTCTATCATATATGGATGAAATTTAATTTAGTAAATTATGTTACTGCTGCAAATTTAATAAGAACTTGTGTGCAATATGATGAAATTTCGTTCAGTATACTTTACAGCATCTTCACTACGCCCCTTACTTGATCTTGTGACAATTTTCAGACTTCTATTACGGGAAAAGGCTGCTACAGGACGAATTCCAAGTCTTCCCTTATATCAACTGCAGCCTGAAAATACTGTTACACTTGTATACACGCAAATACACTAGAGTACCTCCCTAAATACATTTCCAACATTATCAAAACTTTCGTACCCAGAGTACCATATTACAGAATCACTCATACACTAATAAGTAAGGGAAAATATACAAAATATATTGATAGAAAAGATAAAATTGAGTGCGAGGTGTAAACTTGAGAAGCTGGAATACCTTTCTCGTCATCCTTGAGTAGATTGCTTGCCGGGTTTCAACTACAAAGCACAAAACTAAATGGTACAGTTTACTCCGTTGGTCAGAAAAGTTCCAGTACAGATTTTTTTTTTTTAAAAAAGGAAATTGCACTTACCAAGTGATGATCCTGACTCCTATCGAAATGGTCCCTTTGGCTATCTACACACAGTCACCAACGTTTCTACGGCCTTGGAAGCAAGGGGGAAATTTTCAGTTGTGATGCTTGTAAGGTCATATGTTACGGCCCGTTGGATGCCTGCGAACCTTGATGAAGATTTTCTTTCAATCGCCTTTTCACTCACGGAAACAAGAAAAAACCGCAATAATATGGCGGATGTGAGATGGCATTGACAGAATGTGTGATCAGATACTCGGTAACAGAAAACGCAGTATGAGGGTCTTCCATTATCACGCAGTAAGAATCAGTTGTGAGAATGCCACAAATCACGATGGCGACATCGAATTGCTTGTTGCAAACGTTTCAAGACTTCGATGTAAAGAGTTTGGCTCACTGTTTGACCTGGAAGACCATGCTCATGTTGCTAGAATCCTTTGCTATCAAAGAATGTGATAATATTGTCCTTGTACTCGAAGACGGTCGTTTGACTTTCTTGGAGACTGATGATCCAGGACTCCGCCATTCAGCGCTTTGGCACTTCGTGTGAGGGTCTTACTGGTAGCACCGACTTTCATCCCCAGCAGTAATCTTTGACAGAAATGTGGGATCACAACTGGCTCTGTCCAGCAATTCAGCAGAAACTCTTCATTTTTTCTCTTTCTCTTCAAGAGGGGCAAGTTTTGAATTAGTTTCCGTTTCCCTAAATCTTCGCGTAAAATCCTGTGGCACACGTCACCATTCAAATTAAGTTCTTCTGATATCACACGCACAGTTACATAACGGTCTTCTTGCAATAACTGCCTTACACATTCGACGTTTGCGTCAGTATGGGTTGTGGATGGCCGACCAGTTCTGCAGTCGTCCTGTACTTGGTTCTCTGCCTTCACGGAACCTTTTGTGCCACGCAGAAGCACGCCTTTTTGAAAGTGCCTCGCCTGCATATGCTTGCTTCATCATTGTCCGGGTGGCACTAGGGATTCTTCCGGGCTTAACGCAAAATTTAATGTTCACTCTTTGCTTACAGTCAGCATCTGTTGTGTCAGCGTAACTAATGCTGCAAGAATCCAGACAGTGTGTTGCTAAGCATGGCCCTGCCACCTAGTGAGTTTGCGTGCAAACATAGCCAAGGTCATTTCAAGGACGCACACACACCAGGCAACGCAAGAACATCTGTTGCGTTTTAGTATAGCAAACTCAGAAATACACTACTAACCATTAAGATTGCTACACCAAGAAGAAACGAAGATGATAAACGTGTATTCATTGGACAAATATATTATACTAGAATTGACATGTGATTACATTTTCACGCAATTTGGGTGCATAGATCCTGAGAAATCAGTGCCCAGAACAACCACCTCTGGCCGTAATTACTGCCTTCATACGCTTGGGCATTGAGTGGGCATTGAGTCAAACAGAACTTGGATGGCGTGTACAGGTACAGCCGCCCATGCAGCTTCAGCACGATACCACAGTTCATCAAGAGTAGTAACTGGCGTATTGAGACGAGCCAGTTGCTGGGCCACCATTGAGCAGACGTTTTCAGTTGGTGAGAGATCTGGAAAATGTGCTGGCCAGGGCAGCAGTCGAAGATTTTCTGTATCTAGAAAGGCCCGTACAAGGCCTGCAACATGCGGTCGTGCATTATCCTGCTGAAATGTAGGGTTTCGCAGAGATCGAATGAAGGGTAGAGCCACGGGTCGTAACACATCTGAAACGTAACGTCCACTGTTCAAAGTGCCGTCAATGCGAACAAGAGGTGACCGAGACTCGTAACCAATTGCACCCCATACCATCACGCTGCGTGATACGCCAGTATGGCGATGACGAATACACGCTTCCAGTGTGCGTTCACCGCGATCTCGCCAAACACGGATGCAGCCATCATGTTGCTGTAAACAGAACCTGGATTCATCCGAAAAAATGACGTTTTTCTCTTCGTGCACCCAGGTTCGTCGTTGAGTACACCATCAGAGGCGCTCCTGTCTGTGATGCAGCGTCAAGGGTAACCGCAGCGATGGTCCCCGAGCTGATAGCCCATGCTGCTGCAAACGTCGTCGAACTGTTCGTGCAGATGGTTGTTGTCTTGCAAACGTCCCCATCTGTTGACTCAGGGATCTAGGCGTGGCTGCACGATCCGTTACAGCCATGCAGATAAGATGCCTGTCATCTTGACTGCTAGTGATACGAGGCCATTGGGAACCAGCACCAACGCGAGCAGTAATGTCGCGATACGATAAGCCGCACTCGCGATAGGCTACAATCCGACCTTTATCAAAGTCGGAAACGTGATGGTACGCATTTCTCCTCCTTACACGAGGCATCTCAACAACGTTTCACCAGGCAAAACCGGTCAATTGCTCTTTTTGTATGAGAAATTGGTTGGAAACTTTGCTTATGCCAGCACTTTGTAGGTGTCGCCACCGGCGCCAACCTTGTGTGAATGCTCTGAATCATTTGCATATCACAGCCTCTTCTCGCTGTCGCTTAAATTCCGCGTCTGTAGCACGTCATCTTCGTGGTGTAGCAATTTTAATGGCCAGTAGTGTATATATTAAAAAAAAATGTTTCCTAGAACTTTTCTGACGAAGCGTGGAGGCCTCATATGACAGATTGTGATTAAGAGATGTCTTGTCTCATTTCCCTGTTCGTTGTTCTAGACTTCCATTCTTCATCCGATGCACGGAAGTTAAATTAGCGGTAGGCGTGTCTTACTGACATCGTTCGTTCTCTTCAGTTCACGACTGATGGAGACAGCTGCAGCAGCCGTGCCACATATCTAGGACGAACAGGCGCCACGTCCAGGACAGCTGTAAGGTCTGTGAGAACACGGCGGGTGTCCCTGCCAGTGCCCGCTGTCGCTGCCGGCCCTATCTCACGGCCTCTCTTCCAGCCGAGCCAGTCCTCCAGAGCTCCGTGTCTGCCTGCTACGCTGTAGATCAGCTCTGCACGCCCTCCCCCCTCCCCCGCCATCACGTTCACCGCTACGCCCGCATTCTCAGCCTCCCCGCTACCCCGCTCTCCGATCTTCTCCCTTCTCCCGCTGCTGTGCCTACACGCGCTTTTCGTGCGCGCTCAGCTCTGGGTTACCAGCTGCTGCTGCTCTCTGGAGGACGCGAATAAAACTACGAGAACGGCTGTTTGTGAGTGCAGCGGGTAGGAATCGTGGGCGTGGGACCTGGCAGTGGCAGAATGAGGACGTTTCCTTTAATATGTACTGCATACAGCGTTCCGTAAGCTTACAACAAGTGTTTCCAAAGCGAGCCACAGCTAAGGCAAGTCCCTCGCTACGCTGCTCCCTACTTTGCTGTCACTGCAGACGAAAGACAAAAGGAGGCAATGCTCTACTAGTGGCCGGAGAGGGGAGGGAGTAATTGTTTATAAAGTACACAAATACGCAAGTTTAGAAGCATGTTGACGGATACTTCCGTCACTGAAGGTACAACAATTTCATGATTATCAACGGAATCATGAACATTGCTCAGTATTTATTTATCCATTGAATCTGGTTTAGGCTCGCAAGACCATTACTGCAGAATAGCTGTGCATAGTCTGTAAGGGATTCCCGATCCGTTACTCGTAGAATCTCATACGTCACGGGATTTAAAATATAATTGTGAGGGTTGTTGCTAGGTATTTGCCGCCCTAGACGAGAACTGGAAAAAACGTCCCCTCATTCGTCACAGGATGTAAAAGATAATTGTGAGGGTCGTTGCTAGGTATTTTCCGCCGTAGACGAGAACTGGAAAAAACGTCCCCTCATTGGTCATGGGATGTAAAAGATAATTGTTAGGGTCGTTGCTAGGTATTTGCCGCCTTAGACGAGAACTGGAAAAAACGTCCCCTCATTGGTCACAGGATGTAAAAGATAATTGTGAGGGTCGTTGGTAGGTATTTGCCGCCCCAGACGAGAACTGGAAAAAACGTCCCCTCATTGATCATACAATGTGAGCTTCGCCGCTGTACCTCCGAGGATGTCTCCAGCAGTCGGAGACGAAACGTCTGGGGAGAATTTTATACTTCGACCATGGCCTATCAGCCCGGAGGTTTTAAGTGGAGACGTCCCCTCATTTTTACTGCCACATATCTCCAACAACACTCCACAACCTCCAGGCATAATATCATTAAAGAAAGGTGATCAAACGTCCTCGTTTTCTGGGGACAATCTTCAATTTTCATTCAATTTTTTTAACTCTGATTGAGGACAACAACTGTTATTGTCCTCAGTGTTTGAAATTTCCCAAAATAATTGAAATAGGAATAATGTACCGAACATTTTAAACTAGAACTCAACTGAACATACCAGTGCAACCAAAGCCGGCTTTTGTGACCGACCGGTTCTAGGCGCTTCAATCTGGAACCGCGTGACCGCTAGGGTCGCAGGTTCGAATCCTGCCTCGCGCATGGATGTGTGTGATGTCCTTCGGTTAGTTAGGTTTAAGTAGTTCTAAGTTCTAGGGGACTGATGACATCAGATGTTAAGTCCCATAGTGCTCAGAGCCATTTGAACCATTTTGAAGCGTAAGCAAGTTTGGCATTGTAAATATGGTGCTCGGGCGAGATGACACATGTGAAATTTCCATCTCCTGCTACCGATCAGGATATCTGCGCTATCGGTCACCAAATTTGGCGCGTTCGCACCTGCCTAGTTTCTTCTCAGAGTGGCATGAGATAGGAGGCTTCGGGAGCAGGTTCAGCAGTGTGTTGGCCGCACCGGAAGACGTCGGTCAGTTGCGCCGACGAAATTTTAGTGGAAATTTCACAGCGGCATCCGACTTCTAACTAACCTGCCACGAAAGGGTCAAGCAACACAAATATCGCCTCAGTTACTTATTTTATTTAAGTGTAAGAAAATGGACTCATAAAGGTATGGAACTGTTTCTGGTACGAATAAATTTTTCTTTGAATTTAGTAATTGTACTGCACAGGTGCGTGACATGCCAAAGCATCAGACTAGATCATCTGGATAATTATGGTGCTATTTCGTTTCTGTTCTAGTTGAAATATTTTTAGGACGAGGAATAAATCTCATCTTTCTCAGCATCTACTTTCTTGCGCTTAAATAAATAAGAGACGTTGTTTGGGTTTTCTATTTTCAACTTTTATTAGCTACCCCTGTGCCATAGTGGTTTAAGCGATTGGCTTTCTATCATTCGTCACAGAGTGATCCGGGTTCGAATGTCAGTGAGGCATGGATGCTGTGTGTGTATCTATAGGCACTGTCTCTTCCTCTTCCTTTTGCTGCTCCTTCTGCAGACCTAGCTATGCCTAATGATAGAAACGGCCCTGTAATTGTCCAGCAATGAGAGTGCCAGTCATAGAGATAGTTGTCGCTACGTGCGTAGGTAATCATTGTTGTGATGGTGTAACAGAAAATAGTATATCGGCTGAGCGCGTCTTTATCACCTTGGGCTGAAATTCAGTGAATCGTTAATTATATGAATTTGTGCCAAAGAGGATCTGTTTTTGCCAAAAAGTAAAAAAAGAAAATACAGAGCGCCGATTATACGCGTTCGCGCCAACCTCACCGGCTAATTATTTGCAGTGGAGACCATTTGTGCACCTTATTATACTCCTTTGAGTACCAGTGGTTTCTGCCTGAAACCATTATTTTATTAATTTTGCTTTAAAGTACCAGTGCTTTGAGCATGAAATCATCGATGCTGTTGCAAGACACATACATCTAATGGTACAATAAGGTATTGCTACGAATGTTCTCGTAGTACATTGTAGCAGTCATTTACAGCATTCAAAACAACAGTAGGTGCATAGATTGTGCTACGTGGTTGTAGGAGATTTTGGAATGCGTTTTTTTTTTTTTTTTTTTTTTAATTTCAGCTGTAATTGTGGCATGGCAGCGAAACTTGGTAGATATACCGATGCGTTACAGCGAAACTGATTTACCTTGAGAAAAAAAAATCAGCTTTAATTTTGGCCACCAGATGCAAATCTGGCGCTGTACATTATCTCGTCAAGTTCTCCGGTGCTCAGAATGAAAAACTTATGTAAGCGGCGGTTAATAATGAAATCAACAATACGTCTTTCTCACTTGTTTGACTTTATCTGGTCATGTTTCGTTCCTAAACCATTATATACGGAAACATTTCTGCATTCTTTCTTGCGTTCTCAGCGCCAGATTTGCATCTGCTGGCCAAAACTGGAACTAATGCTTTTTCAGTGTAGATCAGTTCTCCATTAACGCATTGCATTATCCACATAGTTTCGCCGTCATACCATAATTACAGCCCACACTCCACCTCTGAGGGTAGCTGCACTTTAATTATAACCACCCTGTACATCTAAAGTTCGGATAACGTAAATCTGAGTTTGTACTACTGCTTTTATAAGAGGTCTCGGAATCAAAACACTGGACGGTATGTAGTTTTGATGAAAAAAGTTATTAAATTTAGGCGCATTTTATCTCGTTACTTAGGACTATAATGTTTTCGGGCGTTATGAGTTCATGAAAGTTTGGAGATGTGGGACTGTGTGTAGGAACAATGCGAATTTGCTTTCAAAAATATCACAGGACGTGATGGGTGTTTAAGAACTGTAAGTTCTAGTGGTTCCAAAGCGAAATCACCTCCTTTGAATAATTGATTGTTTACTTTTTGCCAGTTTCTTTTTGTATTCCTCACTTGTTATGACAATAATGGTTCATTTGCTGAACAATATGAAAATTATATTAAAAAAAGAGAAACCATCTCCTAAAAACAGTAAACGTTTTTTACATTATGACGTCATTCGATACTCAGAAAACTTTTATGTCAGCTGACTCTGGCCTCGAAAGCCTACGCAATGAAATTGATTGTTTATTTTTTGCCAATTTTTTCTTGTATTCGTTAATTAATGCGATTTCTGGAAAAATTTTTGAAGTCAGATATTTTTTCATATTATTGCAACTCTACATCTTGATAGATACTCCGCAAGTTGCAGCGCGGGATTAGCCGAGCGGTCTGAGGCGCTGCAGTCATGGACTGTGCGGCTGATCCCGGCGGAGGTTCGAGTCCTCTCTCGGGCATGGATGTGTGTGTTTGTCCTCAGGATAATTTAGGTTATGTAGTGTGTAAGCTTAGGGACTGATGACCTTAGCAGCTAAGTCCTATAAGATTTCACACACATTTGAACATTTGAACTCCGCAAGCCACTGTGCATTGCGTAGCGGAGGGTACCCGGTACCACTGCGAGTCATATTCTTTCCTGTTTCACTCGCAAACAGAGCTAGAAATTAACCACTGTCTATACGACCTAATTTCTCGTATCTTGACTTCGTGGTCCTTACGCTCAGTGTATACGAGGTGCGGCTAGAAAAAAACCGGATTGATGCTGGAAAAAACATTTATTTGCAATTATTTACAATTTCATGTTATCTCCTTCAATGTACTCTCCTCCTCGGTCTCTACACCGCTCCATACGAATTTCCCACTGTTCATAGCAATGCTGCAGATCATTTTCGGTAAGTCCATACATTACTTCCGTCGCTTTTTCTTTTACTGCTTCAACAGTCTCAAATCTAGTTCCTTTCAAAGCTGACTTGACTTTAGGGAAAAGAAAAAAGTCACAGGGGACCAAATCAGGTGAGTAGGGTGGATGATCTAAGATGGGAATGTTGTGTTTTGCCAAAAACGTCTTCACTGACAACGCACTGTGAGCTGGGGCATTGTCTTGGCGAAGGATCCATGACTTTTTTCTCCACAAATCGTTCCGTTTTCTCCGTACTCGCTCACGTAGGGTAGCCAGGACGCTAATGTAGTAATGCTGATTCACTGTTTGTCCCTCTGGTACCCAATCAATGTGCACAATCCCTTTGATGTCAAGAAAAAACAATCATCATTGCCTTGAATTTCGATTGACATTCGTGCTTTTTTTGTCGTGGAGAACCAGGAGTTTTCCAATGCATCGATTGGCGTTTAGTTTCGGGATCGTAAGTAATAAACCACGATTCATCGCAAGTAATAACATTTTGTAAGAAGGTGGGATCACTTTCAATGTTTTCCAGGATGTCAGAACAAATCATTCTTCGGCGTTCCTTCTGTTTAATTGTGAGACACTTTGGAACCATTTTTGAACACACTTTGTTCATGTTGAAACTTTCATGAAGAATCTTTCCTTGTCAACTCCTGTTAACTCAGACACTGCTCTGATTGTTAAACGGCGATCTTGTCGAACAAGTTTACCGATTTTTTCAATGTTTGCATACGTTTTTGCTGACAATGGTCTGCCAGTGCGAGTGTCATCACTGGTGTCTTCGCGGCCATCTTTAAATCGTTTAAACCACTCAAACACTTGTGTTCGCGATAAACAATCATCGCCGTACACTTGTTGTAACATTACAAACGTTTCACTTGCAGATTTTCCTAGTTTGAAACAAAATTTGATGTTAACACGCTGTTCTTTCTGTACACTCAACATTTTCCGACGCACGGACAAAACGTCAACTACTTAAAACAGACGCCACGGGCAGACTGAGTGCAGGAGGCAGATGAAACTCGAGCAGTAGTCGGAGCGAGAGTCACGTGACAGGCCACGCGACTTTCAGCCTTATTGCATTCGTTTTATTGTTTCACCAGTACTAGTCCGGTTTTTTTCTAGCCACACCTCGTATTGCCGGCAATAGAATCGTTTGGCAATCAGCTCCAAATGCCGGTTCTCTAAATTTTCTCGATAGTGTTTCTCTAAAAGAACGTCTCCGTCCCTCCAGGGATTCCCATTTGAGTACCCGAAGCATCTTCGCAACACTTACGTGTTGTTCGAAAATACCGGTAACTAGCAGACCGTCTCTGAATTGCTACGCTGTCTTCCTTCAATTCGACCAGGTACAGATCGCAAACACTCGACAACAATAGGTCCAACCAGCGTCCTATATGCGATTTCCTTTACCACTCTTTCAAAAATTTTCCCAATAAATACGAAGTCGACCATTCGCCTTCGCTATCGCAGTTATCACATGCTCGTTCCATTTCATATTTCTTTGCAACGTTACGCCCAGATATTTGAACGACTTGACTGTGTCAAGCAGGACACTACTAATATTGTATCCGAACATTACAGGTTTGTTCTTCCTATTCATCCGCATTATCTTACATTTTGCCATATTTAGGGCTAGCTGCCATTCATCACACTGTCGACTTTGACACCTTACCGTACACCACAGCATCTTCAGTAAACAACCACAGATTAGACCCAACTTGTCCGCCAAATCATTATGTGCGTGGGAAACAACAGCGGTCCTATCACGCGTCCCTGTGGCACTACTGACTTTATTTTGTCTCTGATGAACACTTCCCTTCGGGGACAACATGTTGAGTTCTATTACTTACGAAGTCTTCGAGCCACTCACATACCTGCAAAATTATTCCACATGCTCGTTAACAGTCTGCAATGGGGCACCGCGTAAAAAGCTTTCCGGAAATCTAGAAATATGAAATCTGCCTGCCGCTCGCCATCCAAGTCGCAGAAGAGGGCAAGCTGAATTTTGCACTAGCGATGCTTTCTAAAACCATGCTCAATTGTGGACATAAGCTTGTCAGTCTTAAGAAAGTTTATTATATTCGAACTGAGAATATCTTCAAGGATTCTGAAGCAAACCGAAGTTAGGGATATTGGCCTGTAATTTTTCGGGTCCCTTCTTTTGCCGTTCTTATATACCGGAGTCACTTGTGCTTTTTTTTCCAGTCGCTAGGAACTTGGTGCTGGGCGAGAAATTCTCGATAATTGCAGGCTAGGAAAGGGGCCAATGCCGTAGTGTACTTTTTTAAAATCGAATTGGGATTCCGTCCGGACCTGGTGACTTATTTGCTTCCAGATCTTTCAGTTGTTCCTCTAAGCTAGGGGCGCTTATTACTATGTCGTCCATACGGAAGTCCGATGGTCAAATGACGGTATTTGCTGACCATGAAATTCAAAACTTCGACTTCCGTTTTGCTATCTTCAACTGCCACACGAGAGTGGTCAACAAGGGACTGAATGGAAGCCTTAGACCCGCTTGGCGATTTTACGTAAGACCAGAATTTTCTCGTGTTCTTTGCTAGATCTTTTGCTAAGGCTGGCCGTTGTGGCCGAGTGGTTGTAGGCGCTTCAGTCCGGAACCGCGCTGCTTGTACGGTCGCAGGCTCGAATCCTGCCTCGGGCTTGGATGTGTGTGATGTCCTTAGGTTAGTTAGGTTTAAGTAGTTCTAAGTTCTAGGGGACTGATGACCTCAGAAGTTAAGTTCCATAGTGCTCAGAGCCATTTGAACCATTCTGTCAGTTCACTGTCTCTGTGAAATGCTAACAACTGCTTGTCTGGTCTGTCTAGCAGAAATACTGTCGTAGCCTTCATGACTGATTTATTAACTTTCGTGACTATAGTTGTTATAATGGACACAATGATTGCTAATCCTCGTTTCTATACTGCCATTGTCGACAGGGTCCGGCCTGTTTGTAGCTACAAGGTCTAAGACATTTCCATTGCGTGTGGGCTGCCGTGAGAGCTGCTCAAGACAGTTTTCAGAAAACGTGTTCAAAAGTATTTCGCATTACTGTCTGTCTGTACCCCCTCAACGAATCGATAGACTTCCCAGTCTATATTCGGATGGTTAAAGTCGCCTCTAACTAGTATTGCTTGTTCAGTGTATTTTACGGGCAACTGACGGTAGACTTCCTTTGAGTGATTTCAGAACTGTCAACAAGGGATGTATGTATATTTTGATGTATTGGATCTTTGTTGAGATTAAACATGAGTGAGCGTATAAGCTGAAGGTGGTCACATTCTATGATTGTGTTTAACGAAAGTATATCCCTTTACACAGAGCTAACTCACAGTGACCTCGAGTATGGCAAAACTCTTATTTCGTGATTATAATCTCACTAAGCGGTCTTGCTTAACCAGTAGGCCATGGTAACGTATGTCAGAGGTTATGCTGCTAGTTTAGTACAGATTTTAAGATCCAAAATTAAACCGGGAGTGGTCCAAGTTCTCAGGACAGCAGCATGCTGCTGCTGCACACATGTGTGAAATGTGTTACATGCGAAAGACATGTCGAGAAAAACGCAAAGTAAAAGTTATCTTTAATAACTTCATGTTGATAACGTATCATGAAACATCGGAATCAAGTCTATTAACAAACGCCTTTCACACCACTTTTACATAATTTCAAATCCTCACTGTCAGTTTCGTACTTCTTTCTAATCTTCAATGCACACCCTTATTCCTCAGCTCCTCGCATAGACTGTTTCATCAAACGTACTACTTCTTTAGTGTGCATCGGTAGATGACTGGAAAGAAGTGGAACTACTTATACAGAGGTCATAGATTCAGACCACAGCTGATTCTAAGATTTGTTTCTGTCTTTTATCGCTTGTTTCTTTTCTGGCCATTACGTGTGTATGTAAAAAGCGCCAAGCTGTATTATGGTTAGTAATCCACGTTAATCTGTAGGTCTACCTATAACTAAACCACGTCAAAGGTGGTAGAAAGGCAAGGGGTAACCATTGCACTTCGTTACAAATTTAGACTGATTTGTTCTGTATTTTCTGTATTACAACTAGTTCGGTTCACGTTGTGCAGTCCGGCCTCTTTCTTCTCATCCACGTGCACTGTAAATAACTCGTCTATGCAGACTACCATTATCAGAAAAAATGGTTAATACAGAAAAAAACATGTTGAAGTTAGAATTTTAGCACTTGTATATGATATGATTCAGTAACAACTTTTGCAGACGTATTCTGTGTTTAATGTTTCTTACTTCCAAGACAAGTTATTTAAACGAGTTACTTACAGTTGAAATGGATAAAAAGTACTGTTGTTGTTGTTTTTGTGGTCTTCAGTCCTGAGACTGGTTTGATGCAGCTCTCCATGTAACCCTATCCTGTGCAAGTTTCTTCATCTCCCAGTACCTACTGCAACCTACATCCTTCTGAATCTGCTTAGTGTATTCATCTCTTAGTCTCCCTCTACGATTTTTACCCTCCACGATGCCGCCCAATGCTAAATTTGTGATCCCTTGATGCCTCAGAACATGTCCTACCAACCGGTCCCTTCTTCTAGTCAAGTTGTACCACAAACTCCTCTTCTCCCCAATTCTATTCAATACCTCTTCATTAGTTATGTGATCTACCCATCTAATCTTCAGCATTCTTCTGTAGCACCACATATCGAAAGCTTCTATTCTCCTCCTGTCCGAACTATTTATCGTCCATGTTTCACTTCCATACATGGTTGCACTCCATACAAATACTTTCAGAAACGACTTCGTGACACTTAAATCTATACACGAGGTTAACAAATTTCTCTTCTTCAGAAACGCTTTTCTTGCCATTGCCAGTCTACATTTTATATCTTCTCTACTTCGACCATCATCAGTTCTTTTGCTCCCCAAATAGCAAAACTCCTTTACTAATTTAAGTGTCTCATTTCCTAATCTAATTCCCTCAGCATCACCCGACTTAATTCGACTACATTCCATTACCCTCGTTTTGCTTTTGTTGATGTTCATCATATATCCTCCTTTCAAGGCACTGTCCATTCCGTTCAACTGCTCTTCCAACTCCTTTGTTGTCTCTGACAGAATTACAATGTCATCGGCGAACCTCAAAGTTTTTATTTCTTTTCGATGGATTTTAATACCTACTCCGAATTTTTCTTTTGTTTCCTTTACTGCTTGCTCAATATACAGATTGAATAACATTGGGGAGAGGCTACAGCCCTGTCTCACTCCCTTCCCAACCACTGCTTCCCTTTCATGCCGCTCGACTCTTACAACTGCCATCTGGTTTCTGTACATATTGTAAATAGCCTTTCGCTCCCTGTATTTTACCCCTGCCACTTTTAGAATTTGGAAGAGAGTATTCCAGTCAACATTGTCAAAAGAATTGCCCAGGTAGTACTTTTTCTCTAGCATTTGTAGAGAAAAAGTACTACCTGGACAATTCTTTTGTAGGATAAAAGACTGAATTGTTACATTTCATTGATCACCTGAAGAGCTTGCATCCTAAAGCTTAGTTCCAGTGGAAATGTAGGAGGGAGATTCTGTGTACAGAATACCGAGGGCTACGTTTGTGTATCTTAACACTGTAGGCTTTCAACATTCGCTGTAACAGAGTGAAGTTTAGAAAACATTGATACATAGGTCCGAGACTATAAGAATACCTGACGATCAAATTACCAGTCTCGACCGAATCATCTTAGAACGGTATTTGGGAGTAAGTCTATGAATGGAACAAACGAAGATGTCTTTCACGAATACAGTACAATGGCGAAGCATGAAAGTTGCCTGTTATATACGCATATTTCCCAACTTACATAAATTAACTTTATTGCATGTCAGTTATCTGCGAACAAGTTTTGCTCTTATTTCCGTATCCGCTGATCGGCGTTCGCTACCGCATCTGCTACGGCAGTGTTCTGCTCAAACTCTTTGGGGTGTCAGCAGCCTGCAGACAACGGCCTTGCCGCAGTGGTACCACCGGTTTCCGTCAGATCACCGAAGTTAGGCGTTAAAGTAGCGTGTTTGTATGTTGGCAATATCGCTGACAGCGCTCTGCGTCCTCTGCAACATATTCTGTGGTTGGACGGACTAGCAGTTAGCGAGTGGATAGGGAACTGTATGGACATGATTTTTTCTTAGTGGAGGCTCTGTGTTGGTAGGACACCAATTCTAAAGTGAGATGCAAGGAAATGTCTGATGACGTATGTCTGATTGGTAATTTTTGGGCAGTGGAATTATTGACAACTACCGGGTGATGAAAAAGTCTGTATAAATTTGAAAATTGAATAAATCACGGAATAATGTAGATAGAGGGGTACAAATTGACACACATGCTTGGAATGACATGGGGTTTAATTAGAACCAAAACAATACAAAAGTTCAAAAAATGTCCGACAGATGGCGCTTCATCTGATCAGAGTAGCAATAATTAGCATAACAAAGTAAGACAAAGCAACGACGATGTTCTTTACAGGAATATGTCCACCATCATTCGTCAACAATAGCTATAGTCGAGGAACAATGTTGTGAACAGCAATGTAAAGCATGTCCGGAGTTATGGTGAGGCATTGGCGTTGAATGTTGTCTTTCAGCATCCCTAGAGATGTCGGTCGATCACGATACACTTGCGACTTCAGGTAACTCGAAAGCCAATAATCGCACGGACTGAGGTCTGGGGACCTGGGAGGCCAAGCATGACGAAAGTGACGGCTGAGCACACGATCATCACCAAACGACGCGCGCAAGAGATCTTTCACGCGTCTAGCAATACGGGTTGGAGCGCCATCCTGCATAAACATCGTACGTTCCAGCAGGTGTTTATCAGCCAGGCTAGGGATGATGCGATTCTGTTAACATATCGGCGTACCTCTCGCCCGTCACGGTAGCAGTTTTGCTGTCCAGCGCCTTCTGTCGGACATTTTGAGAACTTTTTTTTGTTCTAAGAAAACCCCATGTCATTTCAAGCATGTGTGTCAATTTTTACCTCTCTATCTACATTATTCCGTGGTTTATTATGTTTTCAAATTTATACTGACTTTTTGATCACCCGGTATATAATTTTTAGAACTGGATAGCAGAAGAATAAGGTAAAATTGTCTAAATACATTGATTGCTCTTCAACATAATCGTTCGTTTGCTACCCGTACGCTTCCTAGTAGTTGGAGTCTATAGTAGTTGGAATCTTTTTATTTAGGTGTCTGTCGGTCCCTGGTAGCTGAGTGGTCAGCACGACGGACTATCATACCTAACGGCCTGGGTTCGATTCCCAGCTGGATCGGAGATTTCCTCCGCTCAGGGACTGGGTGTTGTGTTGTCCTTATCCTCATCATTTCATCCCCATCGACACGCAAGTCGCCGAAGTGGCGTCAGCTCGAAAGAATTGCACCACGCGAACGGTCTACCCGACAGGAGGCTCTAGCGACACGGCATTTCCATTTAGCTGACTGTAGTTGCTGCTTGCTGCAACTCCTGTAGTTCTTACTATGAAGATTTTCTGTGAGGTAAGTGACTTATGAAATAATAAATGGGGTTTCCACTATCGGGATTCGAGATTGAAATGAGTTTAGGCAATTAACAAAGTTGGAGGTAGTTCCATATTTCTTTAATTTCATATTTTTTGGGTGTTTATTATTGTTAGGATTTCTTGCAATTCGGGGCCATTCTTTTGTGTTGATTATTGGAAGTCATGTTGTCACATTATAGCAGTCAGATTGCGTTGGGCTTGTATATTGTGGGTAATAAATGAATAGGTTAAGTTTGAGTTGTCTTTGCCAGCGAAAAGTCTATAGGTCAGTGTTTAAATGATAAAAATAATTACTTAGTTTCAAGCGCTGTCAGGCTTGGCTAACGCTTGGATGGGTCACCGTCCGGGTCTGCCGAGTGCTGCTGGGAAGTGGGGTGCACTCAGCCTTTGTGAGGCCAACTGAGGAGCTACTTGACCCAGAAGTAGCGGCAATGGTCACGAAAACTGACACAGCCGGGAGAGCGGTGTGCTGTCCACATGCCCCTCCCTATCCGCATCCGGTGATGCTAACAAGGGAACCTCCCCATCGCATCCCCCTCAGATTTAGTTATAAGTTGGCACAGTGGATAGGCCTTGAAAAACTGAATACAGATCAATCGAGAAAACAGAAAGACGTTGTGTGGAACTATGAAAAAAATAAGCAAAATATACAAACTGAATAGTCCATGCTGAAGATAAACAACATTAAGGAGTGAATAAGCTCAGTACCGCTGTGGTCCAGTGGTTAACGTAAGCAGCTGTGGAACGATAGGTCCTTGGTTCAAGTCTCCCCTCGAGCGAAAATTTTAATTTTTTTATTTTCAGACAATTATCAAAGTTCGTGCACTCACACAGAATCAACTTCGCTCTCCAAAATTCCGGGACATGTTCAGATTTGCTTGGACATATGCAGGATATGACGGTCTACACACGGAACAATTTGAAGAAGTTAAAAACATATGTTTTGACAGAGCACAGGGAAAACTGTGCGACTGTGAAATTGTTGCGTTGATTTGTTGCGGTTTAAGTGACAAACTCTTATGTTTTCATCACTTTTTGGGAGTGATTATCACATCCACAAGAAAACCTAAATCAGTCAAGGTAGAAGAATCTTTTTACCCATTCGCCAAGTGTACAAGTTAGGTGGGTCGACAACATATTCCTGGCATGTGACGCACATGCCGTCACCAGTGTCGTATAGAATATATCAGACGTGTTTTCCTGTGAAGGTATCGGTTGACCTATGACCTTGCGATCAAATGTTTTCGGTTCCCATTGGAGAGGCACGTCCTTTCGTCTACTAATCGCACGGTTTTGCGGTGCGGTCGCAAAACAGACACTAAACTTATTACAGTGAACGGAGAAGTCAATGAACGAACGGACAGATCATAACTGCGAAAATAAAAAAATTAAACTTTTCACTCGAGGGAAGACTTGAACCAATCCCTCTCGTTCCACAACTGCTCACGCTAACCACGGCACCACGACGCTCCTGATCTCCAACTTTCCTTGTGTTGCGTATCTTGCACATAGACTACCCAGTTTGTATATTTTGCTTATTTTTTTCATAGTCCACACAACTTCTTCCTGTTTTCTTGATTGATCTGTGTTCAGTTTTTCATGGCCTATCCACTGTGCCAACTTATAACTAAATCTGAGCGGGGTGCGATGGGGAGGTTCCCTAGTAGGTGCTGAGTACGACACGGCGGCAGGTCGGTACCGCAGGACCTTCAGCGTCTGTCCCCACAGTGTTTGTTTTTTGTAAGCAGCATGCTGTAATGGGACGCATGGATGCACAGACATGGGGCATGCTTTGCAAGTTTTGAAGGAGAACAAAAGCAGTGTCTTCTTCCTATTTTATTCATGGCTGTGGTAGAGATAAGGTGTACTTTCTTACGGTGTGAAATGGGGTGCTACTCAAAGTAACTCCATTTATACCTGCTGTGTGTGTGGAAGCAGCAATGGTTTGCCAATGTGAGACATTTTGTTAAAATAAAGCTTCTATAATGTGACAATTCTGGACAACAGGTAAGATTATTCTGTTACTAAATGCGAGGCGAGCCGTATCGGCTTTTCGAGATTTATGTGGCTCAATTATTGAATGTTGTGCCAGTGGCTCTCATGAATTTGATTTAGTGGAGCATTTTCCGTTTCATTTCGTAAACTGCAGTTATCTCACGACTGAGATTAACAAGTCGGTGTTCCATTCGCCAAACAAGTTCGGCGTATTAAGCGATTTTCAAATGCACGTTAAACTGCTCTGTCTATGGCTTGCTCAGGACAGCATATGTTTCACGTAACTGTAATCGGTGTAATCTATGTAACGTTAACACAAATTTTATTCTTTTATTTCAAATTCATACCTTTCATATTTTCGGTCAAATGCAATTTCGAGAAATAATTGATGTGAGCAACCGTAAGTCCTTGCATGAGTGCTTTATGAGGAAGTAACTAAACTGAATAGTTTCCCGTCTGATTCAATCAATGTTTCATTCAGCGTCAGTTCAGCTAGTAACGAATTTTCAGAGTTAAGCCACTCTTTGTATTATGTTCATATCACGGAAGGTAAGTTAATCTCGAGATCTTTGAGAATGTAGCTGCAACACATTCAGATTACATGTTTTGTGTTACTGTGGTGCCGGCCGCGGTGGCCATGCGGTTCTAGGCGCTCAGTCCGGAACCGCGCGACTGCTACGGTCGCAGGTTCGAATCCTGCCTCGGGCATGGATGTGTGTGATGTCCTTAGGTTAGTTAGGTCTAAGTAGTTCTAAGTTCTAGGGGACTGATGACCACAGATGTTAAGTCCCATAGCGCTCAGAGCCATTTGTTACTGTGGTATTACAAGCCCACCACAAGCAAGTCATCATCATCATCAGCCAATTCATTCATTAAATGATGTGGCCTCTTCGATTCGTGGATTCAGGTAGGCTTTCAGCAGTCTTCTCCAAGTGGGACGGTCTTGGACAGTTCTCTGCCATGTGTTACCAGCGATCTTCTTGGTGTCTTTGTCCCATCTGTCTGGTGGTCTTCCTCTAGGCCTCCGCTGCTCTCTCGGACTCAACTCCAGTACTAGCTTCGTGCATCTGTTGTCTTTTCTTCTTGCGACGTGGCCAGCTCACTGTCATTTCGAGGAACCTACTGTCTCTAAAATGTCGTTAACCTTCGTCACAGACCGGATGTCATCTGCCCTTTTCATATCCTTTCTTGTATAGCCCAGCATTGATTTCTCCATGGCTCTCTGTGCTGTCCTAAGTTTCCCTTTTGTAAATTAGTTCAGTGTCCATGTCTCGCAGCCATACGTCATCACAGGGAGAATGCATTGATCAAATACTGCTTTCTTCAGATTTACTGGGATTTTTGATCTGAATACTTTCGAATTCTTCCCAATGCTTGCCAGCCAAGCTTGATGCGTCGATAGATTTCTAGCCTAATGTCTCCCTTCATATTTATAATCTGGCCAAGGTAGACATATTCACTGACCTCTCCTAGCAGACTGTCCTCGACTTTCACATATCCAGCTGGGACCCATTTGTTGGACATTACTTTTGTTTTGGAGAGGTTCATGTTCAAGCCAATCAGCTGACATTCCGATGCAAGATCTGTAACTAAGTTTTGGAGCTCTGCGCAGTCTTTAGCCAGTAAGGCAATATTATCAGCAAATCTCAAGTTGGTAAGCCTTTTTCCATTAATTCTAATTCCCTTACCTTCCCAACTCAGCTTTTCCATTTCTAATACAGCAGGGAACAGTTTTAGGGAGATGGGATCGCCTTGCTTGACACCCCTCATGATGCGGAATTCTTGAGTTGATTCGCCGATGTTAACATAAGCTGAAGAATTCTCGTAGATTTTCCTGAGCACTTCAATGTATACTGTTCCCACTCCTTGCTCACTCAAAGCTTGGAGCACAGCTACATGGCTAACGGAGTCAAATGCCTTTTAAAAAGTCAACAAAGGCAATGCAAAGAGGCAGTTGGTATTCATTCGCTCTGCTTATCGCTTCACTAACGGTCAGAATGAGGTGAATAGTGCTAAAATTGCTTCGGAATCCTGCTTGTTCTATAGGTTGGGCTGAGTGTAAGGTGGAACTAATTCGGTGTAACAAGATCTTTGTGAAAATTTTGTACAAAATTGAGAGCAAGCTGACAGGACGGTAGTTTTTAATATTGTGAATACTTCCTTTCTTGTGTATCAAAATAATCTTAGCCTTGTTCCACGATAGTGGCATTGAACCATAGTGCAGGCAGGAAGTAAATACTTTTGCCAAGTGATTTATTGTTACCTCTCCTGCCAGTTTGAGGATGTCAACACTGAGCTCATCATCACACGGCACTCTTCACTTCTTCATGCTATCTAGGGCACACTTGACTTCACTTGACTTCCGATGGGAGTATATCTGGCACACTAGGTGCATCATTTAATTTAGATACACTCAAATTTTCCCTTGGATTGCTATACAAATTGCTATAAAAGACTCTGATGAACTTCAAAACCTCCTCCTTTTCAGTGATTCGACTGTCATTTCTATCGAGTGCGATAATCCGCGTTTGGCTGACTTTAAACTTGTTCTCCAAGCTTGCTCGTAAGGTGTCTTCAGTGAATTTCTGTATGTCAGTTTTCATTTCTCTTCGCACTGCCTTATATAGTTCAGAATACGCTACCATGTCACGATCGGTTTGGATTTTCATTTCTCTCCTCTGTTGTAAAAGGGTTTCAGTTTTGGCACTGAATTTCTTTGGTTGTCTATTTTTTTGGCATAGGCCACCGACTTCTTGTGCACTTGAAACAATCATTTCCGCCAAATCACCATCTTTAGTTACGTGGAACTTGCTTTGGAGGACTTCTTGGAATTTTAAGGAATGTTCTTCCAGGTTTTTGAGGTTGATTACCCTTCTCTTCCATTTCATAAGTTTATTCGCTTCATTTCTTACATTGAGTTCGACCCTTGCTCTCACAAGACGGTGATCACTGCCAGTGTTGAACTGATTTAGCACTGATACGTCTTTTACAATCTGTGGAATAAAGTATGACCACTTTATACATGAATGCACTATTTTGGGTGTATATCTTGCTAAGCAGAGGAACGTAAATGTTGTCAGGTAGATTCAGTTTAGTTTTGGTAAGCCGTCCGCAATGGCCGAGCGGTTCTAGGCGCTTCATTTCGGAACCACGTGACTGCTACGGTCGCAGGTTCGAATCCTGCCTCGGGCATGGATGTGTGTGATGTCCTCAGGTTAGTTAGGTTTAAGTAGTTCTAATTTCTAGGGGACTGATGACCTCAGATGGTAAGTCCCATAGTGATCAGAGCCATTTGAACCATTAGTTTTGGTAAAGGGAATTTAAGCAGTTGGCGATATTACATTATTTATAAATCTATGTCGTCTACATACTCTGCACCCCACCCAAAAGGTCTGTGGCGGAGGGTATTTCTGGTACCACTAACTGACCCCCTAACCTGTTTCACTCGCGAATGACGCGTGGGAAAAGTGACTGTCGGTAAGCCTCTGTATTAGCTCTAATTTTCTCTTAGAGGTCATTTTGCAAGTTGTCTGTGGGAGGAAGAAATACGTTTTCCAACCGTTACCGGAAAGAGTTCTCTCGAAATTTCAGTAGTAAGCCTCTCTGTGATGCACCGCGCCTCTCTTGTAACGTCTGCTACGAAGTTTGTTGAGCATCTCCGTAACGCTATCGCGTCGACTAAATGATTCCGTGACGAAACGATCTTTGTTGGATCTTCTCTATCACTTCTATCAGGTAAGGATCCCAGATTAATAACCAGTACTCAAGAATCCGTCGAGGAAGCGCCTTTTAAGCCACTGTCTTTGTGGATGAGCTAAGTTTCCTTAAGAGCCTTCCTATTAATCTCAGTCTGGCATCTGCTTTCACTGCTATTTGCTGTATGTGCTCATGCCACTTAATGTCGCTCTTGGTGACTACTCCTAGAAATTGTACGGTAGATATTGTTTCCAGCATTTTGTCATCAATAGCGTAGTTGTACAGTAGTAGTGGTATCAAATACAATGCCCGTTGCAGTACTTAAGTATGGGTGTCTGAAGATCCTGAACTGAGAATACTAAGATCACATTATACTAATTTATGTGGGCCTCATTGATTTCCAAAGGAGCGGCCTCGTGTGAGATCTAACAAACACTGAGTGCTACATTGTAGAGTACAACAGGTAAAACTCATTACACATTACTATACAAGTTGTACTCCTTTCTTTTTGCGTGGCATTGACCAAGGAGATGGGTCGCGTCATAATGAGATCTGGCATTGCAACCGCCTCCATTTAAAAATTAAAGCTATAAAGAACACAAGGGGGGGGGGGGGGTGAACTTGTCTGATGACGTGATAGAAGAATATGTGAGGTCAATATGAAAGACATGGGGCATCAAGTATCACAGTCAGAGTTTAACAGAACTTTGGAAGACTTGCAACTAAAATAAGATAGAAGGGACAAATAACATTCCTTTGGAATTCATAAAATCGGTGGAGAAGTGGTAAAAAAACGACTATTCAAGAGGCTGGAGACATATCATCAGATTTTCCGAAAAATACCATCCACACAACCCTGAAGACAGCAGTAGCAGATAAGTGTGAGAAGTCGATTTAACACTTCATGCATCCAAGCGGCTGACAAGAATAACATACGGAAGACTGGAAAAGAAGTTGAGGATCTCCTGGACGACTATAAATTTGGCTTTAGGAAAGGTGAAGGCACCGTAGAGGCAATTCTCACGTTGCTCTTGACAATGGAAGCAAGGCTGAAGAAAAATCATGTCACGCTCATAGCATTCGTCGACCTAGAAAAGCGTTAGAAATTGTAAAATGGTGCAACATGTTCCAAATTCTGAGGAAAATAGGAATAGGCCACAGGGAAAGACAGGTGACATACAATATGTACAAAAACCAAGAGGAAACAATAAGAATGGAAAACCAAGAAAGGAGTACTATAATCAAAAAGCATGTAAGATAGGGGTACAGTCTTTCGCCTCTATTGTTCAATGGATACACGTAAGAAACAGTAACAAAAAAGTGCAAGAATAAGATTAAAAGTCAGCGTGAAAGAATATTAGTTATAAGGTTCGCTGGTAACTGAGCTATTCTCAATGAAAGTGAGGAAGAATTCCAGGACGTTTTAAATGGAATGAACAGAAATCAGCAAGCGCTGTACATTGAGAGTAAACTGAAGAAAGACGAAAGTAATGAAGAGTAGCAGAATTGAGACTAGCGCTAAACTTCAGAACAAAATTGTTGTCCACGAATTTGAGGAATGCTGATACCTTGGAAGTAAAATAATACATGAGGAACAAAGCAATGAGGACATAAAAAGCGCTTAGCATAGGCAAAGAATGCATTCCTAGTTATGAGAAGACTATTAGTACAAAACATAGGCTTTCAGGAAGAATTTTTGAGAATGTACGTTGGCGCACTGCATTGTAAGTTAGAGAATCATGAACTATGCGAAAACAGTAGAGAATCAAAACGTTTGAGATGCGCTACTATAGAAGGATATTGAAAATCAGGTGGACTGCTAAGATACGGAATGACGAGGTTCTCCACAAAATCGGTGAGGAGAAGTAGAAGCGATAGGATGATGGGGCATGTTGTTTCTGATGTAGACTGCATGTTTTCGTGTGGATTTTCCGCCCGCTGCGAATAGCCCAGCTGTGGTGAAACTTGTATGTGTTCAAGTCCCTGATCGTTATCTACGTCTGCTGTTGCTTCTTCCGAGGGATTAGGTATCTCCTGCCAGTGTGAACAACTTGGTCGAGGTGAAGTAGGTCAGTTTTCATGTCATTCGTTGTTTTCCTGATGTTGATCTGAAGCTGATGTTAAAAAAACGTATTGGGGGATGACATCAGGATTAAACGGGATGATTCCTGTGCTTCTGAACCCCGATATTGCATTCTCTGTCGTAGCTGCTTGTACCCACACCTTTGTAAGCGGTCCTCCGACCACTAGTCTGGAATTTTTTCTATTTGGATTCATTTTAATGTACGAATTGCAAGCATTGTAATAACAGTATTTCAGAGCTTTAAAAAATGCTTTGTCTAGCGGCTGCGGATAGTGTGTGATGTGGCTGGATAGACAGAGCAAAATTATGTTTTTTCTTCTGCAAACTCTAATGTATTCACGCTGCTGTAATGAGAGCTATGTCCATCCAAAATAAGCATGACTGTTCCCTCAGGCTTCCTCGGTGCAAAATGGTTCCTTAGCTACAGAAGAAAAATATCAGTTGTTACGTACACCGACATTTGTGAAATGAAAATCGTGGAACCCGACGCGATACCGTCCTTGTACTCGGCCTTTTCATTTTTTCCCTTCAAAACACTAGCTGGGGTTAAAAACATGCCCTCTCCATTGCAGCAGGCGATTACAGATATGGTTTCACCCTTTTCACCGGATGTTATCACTGGAACGCTCTTAGACCCCTTTGCTGCCAACACGTAATCTTGTCTATTATTCAGCTGAAGCCCAGACTCATCTACGTTGAATATATCTCCCGGCTTATCAAGGAGGTTATGCTCTACCAAGATGTTCTGCAGCAATGAAAAATAGTCTGAAACCCCTTAAACCCCTTGACTATGCTTGTGAAACTTCTTCCGATTTGTGGATTGAGAGTTCCGGATTTCTTTTTAAGAATAAGTGTAGCCAATTTTCTTTTCTCGGTTAAATTTGTGATGTTGGTTACGTTTGTCAGCTAGTTTATATGCCATGGTACGTGCTTCTGTCCTTGTCGGTGCAAATCCGAAGTTTTGTAATTTTATGATATGTTTTACCAACTTTTTCTCACATCCTTGTGTTAGTACAGGTGGCCCACCCAAAGGCTTTTTCGTAAAGCACCCGTTTGCTAATCGTCTCTTCAGCGTTGACCATGGAACGTGAAACTACTTTGAGGCTTTATTCAGGCTCATTCCATTTTGCACCTTTTTTACGGCATCGTTAAGTTGCTCCTCTGTCCAATCAGCACTGCTGGATCTTTTTTGTTTTTTGTAAAATGTAGGCATCTTTGCCTGGAACAATCGTGGTAGTTAGAACACTTACTTTTTTAATCACTGACAAACCAAACTGTACTCCCAAAAAATATATATAAAAACTAATTTTTAAATTAACGATTGTATTGAGACGTCGGATAAAACAGAATATAACTCTCGCGTGGGATAGGAAACGCTAACATTTCATGACTTGTCAAAAACCCTGGTTGGGATGTACCTAAATAAAAGCTTTACACTTTACACATAAGAAAAGTCCTTCACCGTATCACCCCTGCCCGAGTTCTCCATTTCTCCCATTTGCTATGGCTGAAACGGTGAATAGCACGGCAAGAAGTTCACAACACTAGACGCAATGATTTATAGGTTATGTAGTATACAAGCAGTATAAGAAGGCAGAATATATCAAAAAATACCCCGCGAACTACGCTACCTGAAGTAACATCTACAAATGCATGCAGTATACAAAAATTATTTAGCATTGAAAACAGTTTTGTACGAAGTATTTACTGTTTTTAAAACGGAGCTGGTTTTCAACACGTGCACACTGCACAGATAATCAGAGACTGTTGGCATGCAGAGATACAGAGACATCTGTTTAACCAGTAAAGAATTAAAGCAATTTACCATTTCACCCGATTCACCATATCACCCTGACTTACCCTATTCAAATTAAGTTTTTCTGACATCACACGCACATTTACATAACTGCCTTATACGCTCCACATTTGCATCGGTATGTGCTGTAGATGGGCGACCGACTCTGGGATCGTCTTGCACGTGAATATTTGCCTTCACAGAACCTTTTATGCCACTCGAAAACACGACTTGTTGAAAGTGCCTCGCCTGTACACACTTGCTTAATGATTGTCCACAGTTCCCTAGTATTTCCCCAAACTAAACACAGAGGCTAATGTTCACTCTTTTCTCGCAGTCAGCATTCATTGTGTCACCGTAACTAATTCGCGAAGAACCAAAACAGTGTTTTGCTAAAGACAGCCCTGTCACCTAGTGGCTTTGCACGGAAGCATGGCCAAGGTCATTTCAAGGACGCAGATATACCAGGTAACGTTTGTTCCTTTTTAGTATTGCAAACTCAGAAATAAAAAAAAAACCTGTCCAGGAACTTTTCTCACAAAGCGATATTTTACGCTTCATGGAAATGTTCAGGGAACCTGCATCTTTGTCCATAATTTTTGGGAGGACTGGAAATTGAACCTGTGCCATACGCATTCTACACACAACAATACGATGTGTCATGAAAAATAGAACTTGCTTTAGCTCATTAATGACGCTCGGAAAACTTCAAAGTCGACTTTCTCAGGTATGTTTGAGAGTTGAATCGAACTACTTTCGCTGATTGACATTCCAAGTCCTGAACTTCACGAACTATAAATATAAAAGAAAATTGAAAAAATCCATTTGCCATGTGGCCCCCTTCTTAGCAATATACAGGAAGGTATAAATGATTCATTCGTTTTCAAAGTTCAATATTTTCCATTGTATTACACATAAACATGCGACTGATGTGTGAATAGAACCGAAAATTCACCAGGTTTGTAATTCACACCCCACAAATGTTTTATGAGTATGTCAGCCTAATGTTTTCTGTGTAATGTCACAGACGAAGCTAAATGGCTCGTTTTTCTTATGTGGCAGTTGTGGTTGTTTCCTCAACTGAATGGTGATTCGAAGAATTTGATCTTCCAACAAGTTGGGGGACCCTCTCACGGATGCATTGATGGTTGTGGCTACCTAAGCAATGAACGTCCGCATTGCTGGATTGGTCGTAGTTGTGAAGATGTGGCTCTGTTCCCTTGGTCCACCACGTCACCTTACCTAATTTTTCCTTTGGAGGTGTTGTAAAAACTGTTTACATTTGTTCACTGCCAAGAGCAGTGGAAGAACTGGGAGGAAGCATCGGTGCTGCAGCGATGACTACTGTGAGGACGTGGGTCAAGAGGAAAGGTGGATGCTTTCAGGGGTGATACTACTGTTGGTTCTGAACGAGAAACATCAAATGGACATATTCCCTTTTTTGTTTAACCGTGTTGGACATACATTTGTTTCCCAATCACGGGCGTCAGTCGCATGTCCCCCTTCACTAGCACTCGCGTGCGAATGCAACCAAAACGAAATTAGGCTACTTGTATTTGTTGTATTCACTGACCAATTCACTTGGCCGGCCGCGGTGGTCTCGCGGTTCTAGGCGCGCAGTCCGGAACCGTGCGACTGCTACGGTCGCAGGTTCGAATCCTGCCTCGGGCATGGATGTGTGTGATGTCCTTAGGTTAGTTAGGTTTAAGTAGCTCTAAGTTCTAGGGGACTAATGACCACAGCAGTTCAGTCCCATAGTGCTCACAAGGGAACCTCCCCATCGCACCCCCCTCAGATTTAGTTATAAATTGACACAGTGGATAGGCCTTGAAAAACTGAACACAGATCAATCGAGAAAACAGGAAGAAGTTGTGTGGAACTATGAAAAAATAAGCAAAATATACAAACTGAGTAGTCCAAGTGTAAGATATGCAACATCAAGGATTATGTAAGCTGGGGAGCGTCGTGGTCCCGTGGTTAGAGTGAGTAACTGCAGAATGAGAGGTCCTTGGTTCGAGTCTTCCCTCTAGTATAAATTTTACTTACTTTATTTTCGCAAAGTTACGATCTGACCGTTCATTCATTGACGTCTCTCTTCACTGTAATAAGTTTAGTGTCTGTGTTTTGCGACCGCACCGCAAAACCGTGCGATTAGTAGACGAAAGGACGTGCCTCTCCAATAGGAACCGAAAACATTTGATCGCAAATTCATAGGTCAACCGATTCCTCCACAGGAAAACACGTCTGAAATATTCTACACAACACTGGTGACGGCATGTGCGTCACATTACAGGGATATGTTGTCGACCCACCTAACTTGCACACTTGGCGAATGGGTAAAAAGTTTCTTCTACCTTGTCCGATTTAGGTTTTCTTGTGGATGTGATAATCACTCCCAAAAAAGTGATGAAAACATAAGAGTTTGTCACATAAACGGCAACAAATGAATGCAAGTTTTACAGTCGCACTGTTTTCCCTGTGCTCTGTCAAAACATACGTTTTTAACGTTTTCAAGTTTTTCCGTGTGTAGACCGTCAAATCCTGCATGTGTCCAAGCAAATCTGAACATGTCCTGGAATTTTAGAGAGCGAAGTTGATCATGTCTGCGTGCATGAACTTTGATAATTGTCTGAAAATAAAAAATTAAAACTTTTCACTCGAGGGAGGATTGAACCAGGGACTTTCCGTTCCGTAGCTGCTCACGGTAACCACGGGACCACAGTGCTCCTCAGCGTACACCTACCTTGATGTGGATTATCTTGCACACGGACTACTCAGTTTGTATATTTTGCTTATTTTTTTCATAGTTCGATACAACTTCCTCCTGTTTTCTCGATTGATCTGTGTTCAGTTTTTCATGGCCTATCCCTGTGCCAACTTATAACTAAATCTGAGGGGGGTGCGACGGGGAGGTTCCCTTGTCAGAGCCAATTCAGTTGAGCGTAGTGGGGGACGAGTCCTGCAAATGCACACGTTGTTTACTTAATGGCTCGGAAGTACAGTGACTGCACCAGTGTACTACATTGTTATTACGTATACAGTCAAAACAGTATGGATTGTGTAGTGAAAATCTCACATGTCTCCACACGTGCTGAGTATGGTGACGTGATCATTATACATGGGTTTTGCAATGGGAATTCCAGAGCCGTTATACGCGAATACGATTTCTTAGTAGCAGAATTCCGCGTAAAAGGATGTTTCACAGACTGCATGAGCATGGTGCTTCCCAGCGTACATGTTGTATCTGAACGCACTCTCCAACAAGATCCTCGTGAAGTTGAGACCATTCTTGAAATGATAGAACGCAGCTTAACTACGAGCTCTAGAAGAACTGCTGCACGGCTTGGTATTCCAAAAACACGAGTGACGCGCACAATACATGAGCAGGGTCTGCATCTGCATCCTCGGCAAAGTGCGCAACATATGCTTTTAAGAGAGGATGCCAAACGAAAGAAATTCAGTCAGTGGATCATTGCCAATGAAGGCGGTGTTCCACTTACTCTGTTCACTAACGACAGCGACAATAACACGCGCTACTCTCACGTGTGGCCGGATGAAAATCTGCACGCTACTGTGGAAACATATTTTCAGTGACGTTCCTCAGTGAACGTGTGGTGGGGTGCTGCTGCTGTTGTTGTTGTGGTCCTCAGTCCTGAGACTGGTTTGATGCAGCTCTCCATCCTACTCTATCCTGTGCAAGCTTCTTCACCTCCCAGTACGTACTGCAACCTACATCCTTCTGAATCTGCTTAGTGTATTCATCTCTTGGTCTCCCTCTACGATTTTTACCTTCCACGCTGCCCTCCAATGCTAAATTCGTGATCCCTTGATGCCTCAGAACATGTCCTACCAACCGATCCGTCCTTATCGTCAAGTTGTGCCACAAATTCCTCCCCAATTCTATTCAATACCTCCTCATTAGTTATGTGATCTACCCATGCAATCTTCAGCATTCTTCTGTAGCACCACATTTCGAAAGCTTCTATTCTCTTCTTCTCCAAACTATTTATCGTCCATGTTTCACTTCCATACATGGCTAAACTCCATAAAAATACTTTCAGCAACGACTTCCTGACACTTAAATCTATACTCGAAGTTAACAAATTTCTCTTCTGCAGAAACGCTTTCCTTGCCATTGCCAGTCTACATTTTATATCCTCTCTACTTCGACCATCATCAGTTATTTTGCTCCCCAAATAGCAAAACTCCTTTACTACTTTAAATGTCTCATCTCCTAATCTAATTCCCTTAGCATCACCCGACTTAATTCGACTACATTCCATTATCCTCGTTTTGCTTTTGTTGATGTTCATCTTATATCCTCCTTTCAAGACACTGTCCATTCCGGTCAACTGCTCTTCCAAGTCCTTTGTTGTCTCTGACAGCGTTACAATGTCATCGGCGAACCTCAGAGTTTTTATTTCTTCGCCATGGATTTTAATACCTACTCCGAATTTTTCTTTTGTTTCCTTTACTGCTTGCTCAATATACAGATTGAATTGCATCGGGGAGAGCCTACAACCCCGTCTCACTCCCTTCCCACTTTCATGCCCCCCGACTCTTATAACTGCCATGTGGTTTCTGTACAAATCGTAAATAGCCTTTCGCTCCCTCTATTTTACCCCTGCCATCTTTAGAATTTGAAAGAGAGTATTCCAGTCAACATAGTCAAAAGCTTTCTCTAAGTCTACTAATGCTAGAAACGTAGGTTTGCCTTTCCTTAATCTTTCTTCTAAGATAAGTCGTAAGGTCAGCATTGCCTCACGTGTTCCAACATTTCTACGGAATCCAAACTGATCTTCCCCGAGGCCGGCTTCTACCAGTTTTTCCATTCGTCTGTAAATAATTAAATAATTCGCGTTAGTATTTTGCAGCTGTGACTTCTTAAACTGATAGTTCTGTAAT
Organism: Schistocerca americana; assembly: GCF_021461395.2. Taxonomy (NCBI): domain Eukaryota; kingdom Metazoa; phylum Arthropoda; class Insecta; order Orthoptera; family Acrididae; genus Schistocerca; species Schistocerca americana. Next base: position 808,029,093 of record NC_060122.1, on the reverse strand, counting down.
TTTAACATCTGTGAACACTGCTGTCTTTGGGATTGGAATTATTATATTCTACTTCTGTGGCGCTGTTATGACCAATTGATCGGTCCATTTGTTTTAGGTAGCCGTCCTAATGGAATGCGTTATCTCAATTTCCCTCACAGTGTGTTATCAGAATGCTTGGAAGATATTTCTTCGGCAACACGACGTCTGTTCTTTCAGCACGACGAAGCTCCAGCACATTCTGTACCGCTAGTGACACAGTACCACACTGAAACATATCCTGGGCGTTGGATCGGTAGCCGTGGAATCATTCCTTGACTACAGTGGTTACCCGATCTCACTCCATTAGGTTACTGTTCGTGGATTGGCTTCAGAGCGAAGTTTACAAGCGCAGAGAGGACGCGAAGGAGGAACTTCTCACTCGTATTTTACATGCGCGTGGTCGAGTAGAGAACCGTACGAATGAGCTCACATCGGCAACGCAGAAGCTGTCTACAAGAGCTGCTACATGCGTTGCTGTTGATAGTGGACTTAGGCAACATCTTTTGTGAGGAACTGTACACAGATGACGGAAGAAAGATTAGGTTTAACGTCCCGTCGACACCGAGGTCATTAGAGGCGGAGCACAAGGTCGGATTGTGTCAAGGCCGCGCCCTTTCAAAGGAACCATCCCAGCATTTGCCTGGAACGATTTACGGAAATCACGGATAACCTAAATCTGGATGGGCGGACGCGGATTTGAATCGTTTTTCTCCCTAATGCGAGTCCTGTGTGCTAACCACCACGCCACCTCGCTCGGTGTCCACAGTTAGACAGAACATTAGACGACAATGTTTCATTTACTCTTACCTGCATTTGTGTTGTTCCCCTTTGTTTCACTAGATTCCTCGGAAACTGTTAAGAACAGGACCTACCTTCATAACACTTTTTATGTTCAGAATCACTAATGCTGACGCACGTCAAAGCAGGTACCTTTGCTCCTGAGTCACCCAGTTCAAAGTATGGAACGAACTCGACTACCGCTTGGACGTGTGTCGTGTCAAAAAATGGTTCAAATGGCTCTGAGCACTATGGGACTTAACATCTGTGGCCATCAGTCCCCTAGAACTTAGAACTACTTAAACCAAACTAACCTAAGGACAACACACACATCCATGCCCGAGGCAGGATTCGAACCTGCGACCGCAGCAGTCGCGCGGCTCCGGACTGAGCGCCTAGAACCGCTAGACCACCGCGGCCGGCCGTGTCGTGTCACCAGAGAGGCATTCATAAAACATATTTAAAGAGCAAAATGCAATCTTGGTGATTTTACGGTTCCATTCACGTATTAGTTATACGAGGGTTGGAACTTAAATAGTGAAAACTATTTATTCACAACAGATACAAAAGAGTTACATATTGCACCTGTTGCTGTCCTTCAAATTAGTCACCGGCGTTGTGTAGAACCCGATGCCAGCGATGTGGAAGGCGTAGTATACCGTTAGCAGAGCCTGTTATGCTGGTGGTGCGAATTTAGCGGTCTAAAGTTATGGTGATTCTCGTGTACGACTGTGATGGTGTTATCCTAACGCATTACATTCCTCGACGGCAGACCGTCAGTACACAGTATTACTGTTCGTTTTTGGAGCATCACCTACTACCAGCTTTGCGAGAAAAGTGGCGACACTTTCTGCGCAACCCACCCATCATTTCGCACTATAATGTGCGGGCGCATATAACGCAAGCTTTGGCTGCTCTGTTCGGTCGATGGGACTGGGAAATACTGTACCATCCACCATACTCCCCGGACTTAAGTCCTTGTGACTCTGATTTGATTCCGAAGATGAAGGGCCGCGCCGGATTAGCCGAGCGGTCTGAGGCGCTGCAGTGATGGACTGTGCGGCTGGTCCCGGCGGAGGTTCGAGTCCTCCCTCGGACATGGGTGTGTGTGTTTGTCCTTAGGATAATTTAGGTTAAGTAGTGTGTAAGCTTAGGGACTGATGACCTTAGCAGTTAAGTCCCATACGATTTCACATCTGTACATCATCATCCGAAGATGAAGGAACCACTTCGTGGCATTCGCTTCAGAACTGTTCCAGACATTCAACAGGCAGTAGACTGCTCCATTCACACCATCAACAGAACAGACTCTGCTAACGGTATACTACGCCTTCCACGTCGCTGGCAACGGGCTCTACCTAACGCTGTTGACTACTCTGAAGGATAGTAACAGGTGCAAAAATGTAACTCTTTTGTATCGGTTGTGAATAAATACTTGCCACTATTTAAGTTCCAATCCCCGTGTTTGTGCACGCAATACTGTGGAAAATATAGAGCTCTGAATGCGAATGAATCATCTACAGGGTGAAAAGTATTTAAACCGACAAACTCTGGGAGGTTGTAGTGGACATCAAAACAAATATTTTTCCCTAATGTCATTTTTTCCTATGAGGAGTATTTAAACCGGTAGAAGAAGATTTCTCTGGCAGCAAATTAATTAAACCAACAAACACTTTTCCATTTTTTTATCACCACGAGACAACACATTAACACAACCCAATTTCAATTACAGTAGATTTTCAGAAATGCCTCCATTGATACGGAAACAAAAGTTACACCGTCGGATCATGTTCTGTCTGACGCGGGCAAAAACCCCAGGAGTATTCTGAATTGTTCCTGCTGCTGCTACTATCCGGGCAACCAGATCCTCTTCTGGTGCAACAGGAGTTGCGTAAACAAGGTTGCGCATCTCTCCCCACACAAAAAAGTCCAGAGGGGACATATCTGGGGATCGAGCAGGCCATGGTACAGGACCACCTCTGCCAATCTACGTTTCTGGGAACCGTCATGTTGAAACCACATGCGTTGTCTTGTAGGGAGCGGGACGTCTTCCAGCAATTCTGGCAATTCTCTGGCGAGGAAATTGTAATAGTGCCTGCCATTTAATGACCTAGGCCCAGTTAAACAGTCCCCAACACACATTAACGAAGAACCGCACTTGATGAGCGCTAGTAACTGTGGCATGTGGGTTATCCTCACTCCAAACATGCGAATTGTGCACGTTGAAGACTCCATCACACCCGAACGTTGCTTCATCGGTAAAAAACACAGAGGATGGAAATGTAGGATGTATTTCACACTGTTCCAGGTACCACTGCGAAAACTATGCTCTGGGTGGATAATCAACTGGTTCCAGGTTGTGGACACGCTGTAAGTGAAATGGACGTAACAATTGCTCTCGAAGGACTGTTCTTACGTTCGTCTGATTCGTCCCCACGTTACGTGCATTGCACGAGTGCTGATTGAAGGATCCCGCTCCACATGCTGCAAGACAGATTCCTCAAATTGCAGCGTTCTTACCATGCAACGGCGTCCCTGTCCAGGTAATCTGCTAAATGACCCGGCCTCACGCAGACGTTGGTAGACAGCAACAAAAGTCGTACGATGCGCGATACGGCGATTAGGATATTGTTGTTGATAAACCCACTGTGCAGCTCGTCCGTTGTGGTGCGCTACGTAGTACGCACCAACCATATCAGTGTACTCACTCCCGGTGTATCGCTCCATTAGTAAACAGAGACAATGCACGATTACACTGGTGGACAGCAGTTGTCTACAACTGAAGAGCGTAATACGCCCTCTAACAACTGAAGATCGTAATACAGCCTTTAACAACTGAAGAGCGTAATACAGCCCCCACCGGTTTAAATAATCCTCATAGGAAAAAATGACATTGGGGAAAAATATTTGTTTTGATGTCCCCTACAGCCTCCCAGATTTTGTCGTTTTAAATACTTTTCACCTTGTGTAGTAGCCCTGTAGATACTACAGGAGCCATATGGCATTATTGCCCTGCAAGTAATATGAGAAAGTTGAAAGGTGGCTACACTGAGTCACAGCGCCAGAGACTGCGCCAAAGATTATTATTCCGTCGCCTCCACTGGGGCAGTAGTAGTTCAGATGTTGCCGTGGGAAGTGCTTGTTGAGAGGATGGCGTGTGCAGTTGTTGTCCTGTTGGGTGAGACAGTAGATGCTGTTCGGTTGGTGTAATGTATAGATGGAAGATGTTGCAATGATCACAGTGTATTTTTCATCAATATATATGGAGGTAACGAAAAAAAAAATTATTTCACATTTACTTAATGACAATGCCTCTTGGTCACAGGTTCAGTCAACAAAGCATCTGGCTCTTGCTCATGTATTAGACTTGCAATTCTGGTTTCTATGTGCAATTATAGTATTTATGGTTTTTAAATTAGTTCATTGTAAATGGTGTTTAAAAGAACCGTGCCAGATACATGTACGTCGAATCACTCTACCACACACAGAACAGTTACACTTGTGATTTGTTGTTTCGTAGCTTTTATAGTTGTAGGGGACTTAAATAATCAATTGTGTTAACGGAAATTTCCCTTTATTCTTTATTGTTATTTTATGCAGTCAGATTGCGTACTAATACTACTCAGGGCCAACCGGTTACGAGACTTCGTAACCGGACACACAGCTACTAAAATTATTGCATTGTAATTAAGCCCCAATGCACGTTTTTCTTTTTTTTGTTACCTCCATATATTGACGAAAAATACAATGTGATCATTGCAACATGTTCCATCTATACATTACACCAACCGAACAGCATCTACTGTCTCGCCCAACAAAACAACAACTGCACACGACATTCTCTGAACTAGTACTGCTCTCGACATACTCTCAACAAGCACTGCCCACGGCAACCTCTGAACTTCTACTGCCCCAGTGGAGGCGGCGGAATATTAATCTTTGGCGCAATCTCTGGCGCTGTGACTCAGTGTAGCCACCTTTCAATGTTTCACGTAATTAAAAAGGTTGTGGTATTAGAAATTTTTACTCACGAAAAGGCAGTTGTTTAGAGTTGCTCGTGCGAGGAATACTGACTGCAGAGACGTGTGGTGGAAGCGCTGGGGACTCGCTGCCGTGTGCTGATGCATCTAGCTGCGCGGCATTTGTGTCACGCAAATGAACGGCGAACATTGCGATGCAGCGGAGCCCCGTACCACACACAGAGAATTACAAAGGCGGCCGCCCTCGATCCGTGTTCCGGGAGTGCGGGCCTCGTTAGTGGAAAACGACAAATGCACGATGTGTGTGTGTGTGTGTGTGTGTGTGTGTGTGTGTGTGTGTGTGTGTGTTTGATACTTCCATCAAAGTCTACGGGACGCTGCACACAGGAATATTTGATATGGGCTACCAGAGTGTACAGAGCAGAGGCTTGGAATTTGGCTTTCTGGTTGAAATGCTGCAGTGGGGTGGGGGAGCGTTTCATATTTGAGATTCCGACAACTGTTTTGGATAACACAAACATTCTCTGTTTCTTTGAGTCAGATGAACTTTGACGATTAACAGTCTACAGTGTAGCAAATGAAAGCTGCTACGATCTGCTTGACGTTAACATCCGAATGCACAGCTAATGTGACTCCGGTACTACCAGGGTTGGAACTTAAATAGTGGCAACTATTTATTTACAGCTCGTAAAAAATAGATACGTGTTTGTTTTACTGACCTTCAAAGTAGTCAAAAATAGTTCAAATGGCTCTGAGCACTATGGGACTTAACTTCTCCCCTAGAACTTAGAACTACTTAAACCTAACTAACGTAAGGACATCACACACATCCATGCCCGAGGCAGGATTCGAAACTGCGACCGTAGCGGTCACGCGGTTCCAGACTGACGCGCGTAGAACCGCTAGAACCGCCACATCGGCCGGCTTCAGAGTAATCACCAGCATTGCGTGTGACCCGTTGCCAGCGATGTGGAAGTCGTAGGATACTCTTAGCAGCGCCAGTTGTGTTGACATTTCGAGGGGCGCGGTCTATTGCCAGACGAATTTGTAGTAGTTCTGAACTGAATACCGTGAAGTGTTTCCTTCATTTTAGAAACCGGGTTGAACCCAAGATTACAGTAGGTGGTATAGCACTTCGCAGCCGTATCAGTCAAATAAATCAGTAACAGCTTGCACTGTACGTGCTTGACCATTGTCCTGCAAAATGATGGTGTCAGGTCCTGCAGAAAGTGTCATCACTTCTGTCTCTAAGCTGGTCGTAGGTAGTGTTCCAAAAATGAACGATATAGAGACAGAAGTGATGACACTTCCTGCAGGACCTGACCATCATTTTTCAGGACAATGCTCAAGCACGTACAGTGCGCCAGACGCTGTAGTCGAGCGGTTCTCGGCGCTTCAGTCCGGAACCGCGCTGCTGCTACGGCCGCAGATTCGATTCCTGCCTCGGGCATGGATGTGTGTGATGTCCTTAGCTTCGTTAGGTTTAAGCAGTTCTAAGTCTAGGTGACTGATGACCTCAGATGTTAAGTCCCATAGTGCTTAGAGCCATTGGAACCAAGTACAGTGCAAACTGTTGAAAGGTCTCTGCTGGATTCCTTTCACGTTAATTTCTTAAATCTGTTTAAATTTACTGTGGTGTTTCTGACTCTATCTGGGAGCAGACTGAGCAGTGGAACGTGTTACTTTTACGCATAAACAAGAACGATCTGTCACACGACTACACTTTAAAACACAGTTTATGTGTAATTCATGTCACACAGTCTCATATGGAACCTACATACGCTTTCTTTTATATAGTGTATATGATAAGATACTGTCATCTGCCTGCTAGAGAACAGCAGGACCAACGTCGGAACAGGTAGCTACGCTTTCTAAAAGCAAAGAGGTTTTATTCTTGGTATAGTCCTCTCCGCCCTTGTCATGTTGGTATAGGAAGCTGCCTCTCTGGTCACTTCCGTTTTATATCTGTGAGGCACTCTCAGGAGGGGCCAACGGCAGTCTGTCTGCGGCGTGTGTCTGAAGTGGTAAGATCTCCGACTAAGCACGTCTCTGCTAAGTCCGTAGGACAATGGATTTTTTAAGTTCAGCCTAATTGAAAATTCAATCACTTTTATTTCAGGTTTGGATCTAAAATATCTTACGTTATCTTAAATTGCAACGCAGTGTAATTCGAGTGTGAAGTTCAGAATATCTTCCAGTAGTTGCTTTGTCACTACTTTGTGAGTAAAGTGGAACCACATGTTGATGATCCGTAACTCTAACTAAGATCATCAATTTTAAATGCGAATGTGCACGAGATTATAACGTCTCGTCTTGACAATATTTTTCAATATAGCAACTTTTCTTTATGTTCAACCCCCGTGGGGTGTACTTTGTGAGACCAGTACCACGTACTTATCCAATTGTTTGACCCATCAGGTTAATAGTAAGATGATAGTAACCAGTTCGAGGTTTTTCTTTTGTAAACTGCGTTTCGATGTAATTTATTTTAATTATCAAAATTATTGTGGAGTTATACTCTTTGTGTAAAGCAAGTTGACCATGTGAAGCATGTGGTGTAATCATCAAAGTAGCCCTCAGCTATTCTTTTCGGAAAGATTTCACAGGGAGTTAGTATGAATTTAGTATACCAGTGTGTGGTAATTTCATGATGGACAAGATTGCGCTACGAACGTAACTTCTTTGGGTGAAAATTGAATCTGTTGGTTGTGGTTAATTTCCTCTTGCATATGTTTCAACGTTCTTCGTGTGTTATTTTATGAATGCAGTGTTGTATGCAGTCTCGCAATCTTGGCTTCATATTTGAAGTGTTCCGTAAGATTACAAACTCACATTTTCACAATCCTAATTAAAGGCACTGTTTAGTTATAAATCAAGTTTAATATGCTGAAATTTTAACGGAACAATGATCTATGTTAAAATAAATGTCCAAATATAAACTGATTTATTTATTTTTATTTAAATTCTCTTTATATATATATATATATATATATATATATATATATATATATATATATATATATATAGGATGTTACAAAAAGGTACGGCCAAACTTTCAGGAAACATTCCTCACACACAAAAAAAGAAAATATGTTATGTGGACATGTGTCCGGAAACGCTTACTTTCCATGTTAGAGCTCATTTTATTACTTCTCTTCAAATCACATTATACATGGAATGGAAACACACAGCAACAGAACGTACCAGCGTGACTTCAAACACTTTGTTACAGGAAATGTTCAAAATGTCCTCCGTTAGCGAGGATACATGCATGCACCCTCCGTCGCATGGAATCCCTGATGCGCTGATGCAGCCCTGGAGAATGGCGTATTGTATCACAGCCGTCCACAATATGAGCACGAAGAGTCTCTACATTTGGTACCGGGGTTGCGTAGACAAGAGCTTTCGAATGCCCCCATAAATGAAAGTCAAGAGGGTTGAGGTCAGGAGAGCGTGGAGGCCATGGAATTGGTCCGCCTCTACCAATCCATCGGTCACCGAATCTGTTGTTGAGAAGCGTACGAACACTTCGACTGAAATGTGCAGGAGCTCCATCGTGCATGAACCTCATGTTGTCTCGTACTTGTAAAGGCACATGTTCTAGCAGCACAGGTAGAGTATCCCGTATGAAATCATGATAACGTGCTCCATTGAGCGTAGGTGAAAGAAACTAAAATGAGCTATAACATGGAAATTAAGCGTTTCCCGACACATGTACACATAACATCTTTTCTTTATTTGTGTGTGAGGAATGTTTCCTGAAAGTATGGCCGTACCTTTTTGTAACAGCCTGTATATCACCGGTTGTCGTAAGATGATTATTAAAAGATTATAATTAATGGTAGTCTGGTTGGGAATTTGGTAAACTAGACTGGATACCTGGTGGAACACTTGCTCAGTAATGCAAGGTTAACTTCCCCAGATAGCTCACAGCTTTTAATCTGCTTTTATTGTCTTGAATATCAGCACCGCTTTCAGAACAACCTAATGCATCAACATTACACTGTTACTGATTTGTTTGACTGATGGGCCTGCTAAGTGCTATACCACCTACTGCACTCCCCTGACTTAAGCCCTCGTGAGTTCAACTCGATTTCTAAACTGAAGGAAACACTTCACGGCATTCGCTTCAGAACCGCTACAAATTCGTCGGGCAATAGACCGCGCCACTCGAAATGTCAACACAACTGGCGCTGCTGGGAGTATCCTACGACTTCCACGTCCCTGGCAACGAGTTATACACAGTGCTGGTGACTACTCTGAAGGTCAGTAAAAGTCTGAAACACATATCTATCTTGTACTAGCTGTAAATAAATAGTTGCCGGTATTAAAGTTCAAAGCCTCGCAATTCCCTGAAAATACTCCCCGTATTTTACATAAGTTTGAGCCATGAATGAACAGTAACGCTATATAATTTCTATCAGTGAAGTATTAGGTAATATGTAACCTTTCATAGCACAACGAAATAGACGTGTGTGTGTGTGTGTGTATTCCTAAAGGACCAAACTGCTGAGTTCATCGGTCCCTAGACTTGCACACTACTTAATTTAACTTAGACTAACTTATGATAAGAGCAACACATATACACAACCGTGACCGAGGGAGGACTCGAACCTCCGGCGGAATTGGCCGTGCAGTCCGTGACATGGTGCTTCTGACCGCGCGGCCACTCCGCGGGGCACGAAATACATGAAGGGGCTGCCGTCATAAAATTTTTAAAACAATACAAGACCATAACCAAGATACTCAAAATTCTAACAAAACCTCTAAGTGTATGTGCGTCCTGTCTCATAGACAATAAGTGTGCCATGCGTTCGTAAGCTGCATCTTGTATTACTTAACACCTGGTAATAAGATGTATGGATCTCTTAAGAACGATCTCTCAATGTATTCCGCTCTACAGCACGTGTCTCTAAGTTTTCTGCACTTCAGACCTACCTTGTATTAACTGGCAGTTGCATCAGCTGAAAGGTTTTTCACATATTATGTCTGCAGAAGCGAGACTGTTTTTTCAGTGAGCGTTGCTTGCATCTACTACAGGGGGTAGTCAAAATAATGTGAACGACTGTACTTACTTGGGAATGGCTTATTAGGAAGGGGTTGGACCCCATTTGCCCGTAATACACCTGCGGTTCTTCTTGCAATATTGGCTTGTAATTACTGTATAGTCTCCACTGGAACGTTACGCCACTCTTCGATTGGAACCTCTTCTAACTCCTGTAGTGACGAGGGAGGCGGAAATCTGCTCCGGAGTCTGCACTCCAATACCGCCCACAAGGGTTCGATAATGGTCAGTACGAAGACTGTGCTGGCCGGGGAAGACGCCACAGTTCAGTTGCATGCTCTTCATATCACAACTGTACTGTCCTGACTGTGTGAACGGGTGCATTATAATCCTGAATTACGGCACCATGGTTGGGGAACAACGTTTGAATCATGGGGTGCGCCTGTTCACCTAAAATGTTCACATAATCGTTGGCTGTAACACGGCCTTTGGGAAGTACGATGAGACCAGCACAATACCATGGTATGGCTGCCCACACCATCACACTTCCACCTCCATGCCAAACCGTTGGAATCAAGCAATCACGACTGCAGGCTCCTTTTGGCGTTCTCCAGACGTAAACCCGGGCAATTGTTGGACATAACGAAAACGCTGACTCGTCTGACCATACCACGTGTTTCCACTGATCAGCTGTCCACGATTTATGGTCCTGACACCATGTCTACGCCTCTTTGCGTTGGTTGTCGTCGCTAATGGTTCCGGTATAGCAACTTGTCTATGAATATGCGCTCTATGGAGTTCTCGGCGGACAGAGTCCGGGAGGACGGGGGTCGTCTCGAAGATGGCTATTGAACTTTCGCAGTCACTTTCGCCTCCGTGGCTTTTTGTTGTTTTGACACAATTCGTGTTAGCGTACGACGACCTCTGTCATTTAGTTTTGATTTGCGCCCACCATTACATTTACACGACAATGTCTTCCTATTTTTTGTGTACGCTGTTGCGACTGTTGAAACAGTTGATGGTGAAACATTCAATAAGTCGGCTGTCTTGGCTCGTGATGCTCCAGCTAATCTGGCCCCCACAATCTGCCCTCTTTGGAGCTCTGTTCGGTCCTTCATTGCACGTCGATCTCGGCCTCTGAATGCAAATACGAAGTGTGCACTACTCGTAAACAACCCTCAATGATGCCTAGTCCGTACTGAACACGCACAGTCCAGCGCGACACGTGCCTCACCTGCGTTGTTGCCGGGTCCCCGGGTTCGATTCCCGGCAGGGTCAGGGATTTTCTCTGCCTCGTGATGACTGGGTGTTGTGTGATGTCCTTAGGTTAGTTCAGTTTAAGTAGGGGACTGATGACCATAGATGTTAAGTCCCATAGTGCTCAGAGCCAGCCACCTGCGTTGTTGACCGTCAAACACAACCATCCCATTACTACCACTGTTCACATTATTTTCTCTAACCCCTGTTCAAATGGTTCAAATGGCTCTGAGCACTAGAACTTAGAACTAATTAAACCTAACTAACCTAAGGACATCACACACATCCATGCCCGAGGCAGGATTCGAACCTGCGACCGTAGCCGTCGCTCGGCTCCAGACTGCAGCGCCCAGAACCGCACGGCCACTCCGGCCGGCCTATCCACTGTATTAACGAGTGAGATGCTCATACAAATTGGGCGTAATGTTCGTATGGTTTAGAAACTTTTATGGCAGTAAAATTAATGGAAGGTCGACTTGAAATTAATTCATGTTATCATCCAAGAAGTAAACATGAAATTTTGTGACATTTCTGGCACTGGAAATCACAATATTCACTCCGAAACCTCACTTCACAATTGAGAAAGTGAATGTCAGCTCAGGTATGAGGTGCACTGAGATGCAGACATATCTCGATTTATTGACATTTCTTGAAGCCAACTAATTCAGATCTGAATGACACCTATTGCAGCGATCCTCTCAGTAACCTGTCACATACTTTATTCAGATTCATTTCATTACCAGTTTTCTTTTAATAACTGCAGTATCATTTAACTGCCGACGGCCTCGCCGCAGCGGTAACACCGGTTCCCGTCAGATCACCGAAGTTAACGCACTGCCGAAATTGGCTAGCACTTGGATGGGTGAGTGTTCAGTATGCCGGGCGCTATTGACAAGCGGGCTGCATTCAGCTCTTGTGAAGCAAACTGAGGAGCTAGTGGGTTGAGAAGAAGCGTCTCCGGTCACGAAAGCTGAAAATAGCGGGGAGAGCGGCGTGTTGACCACACGCCCCACCATATCCGCATCCAGCGACGCCCATTGGGTGAGGATGACACGACGGTCGGTCAGTACCGTTAGGGTCTTCAGAGACCTGTTTGGACACACACACACACACACACACACACACACACACACACACACACACACACAGAGAGAGAGAGAGAGAGAGAGAGAGAGAGAGAGAGAGAAAGAGAGAATATCACCCAACTCAGACGAAGCATTCAGCCAGCAATGCGAGCTGATTGAAGTGTTTCGGAATGACTCAACGTCCGCAGATTTGAGATTTTTTTCCTTTTTTTCGAAATTTTAGGTAAAAATATTTAGGGGGCGGGGGGGGGGGGGAGAGGGGGGACTTTTCGGGAAACAGAAATCTTCGGGAATTTTTTGCGTTAGGAAATTAGAGTATCGAGGAAACTGGGGAAGTACTTCATCTGCTCAGCTTCTCAACTAATGACACCTCTGATATTTTAGTTCAAACAACACGTAGTTTTCTATACAGGGTGAGTCACCTAACGTTACCGCTGGATGTATTTCGTAAACCACATCGAACACTGACGAACGGATTCCACAGACCGAACGTGAGGAGAGGGGCTAGTGTAATTGTTTAATACAAACCATACAAAAATGCACGGAAGTATGTTTTTTAACACAAACCTACGTTTTTTAAATGGAACCACGTTAGTTTTATTAGCACATCTGAACATATAAACCAATGCGTAATCAGTGCCGTTTGTTGCATTGTAAAATGTTAATTACATCCGGAGATATTGTAACCTAAAGTTGACGCTTGAAACCTCCGACGTTCAGTTGCGTGTTGTAACAAACACGGGCCACGGTCGTCGAGCAACATCTGCAGGGACATGTTTACGATGACGACCGTGTTTACGAGTGTGGCTGTAGTGCACTATTGTGGTTTGGTCTAGCTGTCGCAGTGTCCGCATGTAGCGCTTGCTGCTATTGTTATTCTGCATTCGTCTCCGCACGCCGACCAACAGTAGTACACCGTGTTACCAGACGTCTGTGATAGTGTAGAGTTGTAGGAACTGTGATCATGGTGTATTCGAAGTCTGAAAAGGCGGAGATGATACTCATCTATGGCGAGTGTCGACGAAATGCAGCTGAAGCCTGCAGGGTGTATGCAGAACGGTACCCGGACAGAGAGCATCCAACGTGCCGCACATTGCAAAACATCTACCGCCAACTGTATGGAACAGGTATGGTCGTAGCACGCAAACGGGTCCGTAACAGGCCCGTCACAGGAGAAGCGGGTGCAGTTGGTGTGTTAGCTGCTGTTGCCATGAACCCACACGTGAGTACACGGGACATTGCGAGAGCCGGTGGGCTGAGTCAAAGTAGTGTCATGCGCATACTGCATCGTCACCGCTTTCACCCGTTTCATGTGTCGCTACATCAGCAATTACATGGTGATGACTTTAATCATCGAGTGCAATTCTGTCAGTGGGCATTAACAGAGAATACGTTGCAGTTGTACCTGTTTACCGATGAAGCGGGTTTCACAAACCACGGGGCAGTGAATCTACGGAACATGCATTACTACTGGTCCGTGGACAATCCTCGCTGACTCAGACAGGTAGAGCGACAGCGACCGTGGACTGTAAATGTATGGTGCGGAATCATTGGCGACCACCTCATTGGTCCTCACTTCATTGCAGGGGCCCAAACAGCTGCAACATACATTGCGTTTCTACAGAATGATCTGCCAACGTTGCTCGAAAATGTCCCACTGGAAACGCGTCGACGTATGTGGTATCAGCATGATGGTGCACCTGCACATTCCGCAATTAACACTAGGCTGACCCTTGACAAGATGTTCGACGGGCGTTTCATAGGACGTGGAGGACGCATAAATTGGCCACTCCGTTCTCCTGATCTTACACCTCTGGACTTCTTTCTGTGGGGTACGTTAAAGGAGAATGTGTACCGTGATGTGCCTACAACCCCAGAGGATATGAAACAACGTATTGTGGCAGCCTGCGGCGACATTACACCACATGTACTGCGGCGTGTACGACAATCATTACGCCAGAGATTGCAATTGTGTGCAGCAATTGGTGCCCACCACATTGAACATCTATTGGCCTGACATGTCGGGACACACTCTATTCCACTCCGTCAACTTTAGGTTACAATAATTAACATTTTACAATGCAACAAACGGCACTGATTACGTATTTGTTTATATGTTCAGATGTGCTAACAAAACTAACGGGGTTCCATTTAAAAAACGTAGGTTTGTGTTAAAAAACATACTTCCGTGCATTTTTTTATGGTTTGTATTAACCAATTACACTAGCCCCGCGAAAGGCAAAGGTCCCGAGTTCGAGTCTCGGTCGGGCACACAGTTTTAATCTGCCAGGAAGTTTCATATCAGCGCACACTCCGCTGCAGAGTGAAAATCTCATTTTGGAAACATCCCCCAGGCTGTGGCTAAGCCATGTCTCCGCAATATCCTTTCTTTCAGGAGTGCTAGTTCTGCAAGGATCGCAGGAGAGCTTCTGTAAAGTTTGGAAGGTAGGAGACGAGGTACTGGAAGAAGTAAAGCTGTGAGTACCGGGCGTGAGTCGTGCTTCGGTAGCTCAGTTGGTAGAGCACTTGCCCGCGAAAGGCAAAGATCCCGAGTTCGAGTCTCGGTCGGGCACACAGTTTTAATCTGCCAGGAAGTTTCATATCAGCGCACACTCCGCTGCAGAGTGAAAATCTCATTTTGGAAACATCCCCCAGGCTGTGGCTAAGCCATGTCTCCGCAATATCCTTTCTTTCAGGAGTGCTAGTTCTGCAAGGTTCGCAGGAGAGCTTCTGTAAAGTTTGGAAGGTAGGAGACGAGGTACTGGCAGAAGTAAAGCTGTGAGTACCGGCCGTGAGTCGTGCTTCGGTAGCTCAGTTGGTAGAGCACTTGCCCGCGAAAGGCAAAGGTCCCGAGTTCGAGTCTCGGTCGGGCACACAGTTTTAATCTGCCAGGAAGTTTCATATCAGCGCACACTCCGCTGCAGAGTGAAAATCTCATTCTGGAAACATCCCCCAGGCTGTGGCTAAGCCATGTCTCCGCAATATCCTTTCTTTCAGGAGTGCTAGTTCTGCAAGGTTCGCAGGAGAGCTTCTGTAAAGTTTGGAAGGTAGGAGACGGGGTACTGGCAGAAGTAAAGCTGTGAGTACCGGGCGTGAGTCGTGCTTCGGTAGCTCGGTGGTAGAGCACTTGCCCGCGAAAGGCAAAGGTCCCGAGTTCGAGTCTCGGTCGGGCACACAGTTTTAATCTGCCAGGAAGTTTCATGAACAAAGTGTGTTCAAAAATGGTTCCAAAGTGTCTCACAATTGAACAGAAGGAACGCCGAAGAATGATTTGTTCTGACATCCTGGAAAACATTGAAAGTGATCCCACCTTCTTACAAAATGTTATTACTTGCGATGAATCGTGGTTTTTTACTTACGATCCCGAAACTAAACGCCAATCGATGCATTGGAAAACTCCTGGTTCTCCACGACAAAAAAAAGCACGAATGTCAAAATCGAAATGCAAGGCAAAGATGATTGTTTTTTTTTTTGACATCAAAGGGATTGTGCACATTGATTGGGTACCAGAGGGACAAACAGTGAATCAGCATTACTACATTAGCGTCCTGGTTATCCTACGTGAGCGAGTACGGAGAAAACGGTACGATTTGTGGAGAAAAAAGTCATGGATCCTTCACCAAGACAATGCCCCAGCTCACAGTGCGTTGTCAGTGAAGACGTTTTTGGCAAAACACAACATTCCCATCTTAGATCATCCACCCTACTCACCTGATTTGGCCCCCTGTGACTTTTTTCTTTTGCCTAAAGTCAAGTCAGCTTTGAAAGGAACTAGATTTGAGACTGTTGAAGCAGTAAAAGAAAAAGCAACGGAAGTACTGTATGGACTTACCGATAATGATCTGCAGCATTGCTATGAACAGTGGAAAATTCGTATGGAGCGGTGTAGAGACCGAGGAGGAGAGTACATTGAAGGAGATAACAAGAAATTGTAAATAATTGTAAATAAATGTTTTTTCCAGCATCAGTCCGGTTTTTTTCTAGCCGCACCTCGTATGTAACTCTCAAAAATTCTCAGAAAAATCGAATTTTTATGAGAGTCATTAATATTATAAAATAAGGTCACATTTTTTTTTACTAGTAGTGTAACTCGGTCGTAGAATTTTTGCGTGCCTTATAGGGGTCCTGGGTTAAATTTGCAAACAGTACAAATTTTCCTGGGTTAGATTTGCAAACAGTACAAATTTTTAAACAGAGGTGCATATTGTACTGGCATTTCCGCATAAAACGCATAAAGAGGGAAAAAATCCGAAGTGCTCGAGAGTGGTAATCGTTGGTTCGAGTTTCGTTTCGGTCATACTTTTTCGTTTCTATCCATTCGCTTCGAACACCTACCCCATTTAAATATAATATTCATCAAAAATGCTAAGTAGAACATATCTAATTTTATATATGTACGGTGCCACCATGACATGACCGTGCGAAAGTACCGACACCATCCTACATACAATGAGCTGACGAAAGTCATGAGATACCTTGTAATATCTTGTCGGACCTTCTTTTGCCCCATGTAGTACAGCGACTCGACATAGCATGGATTCAACAAGTCGCTGGAGGCTCCCTGCAGAAATAATGATCCACGCTGCCTCTAAAACCGTCCATAATTACGGTAGTGTTGCCAGTGCAGGATTTTGTGCATGAACTTAAATAGCGTTTGTCATAAATGTTCGATGCGATCCACGTTGGGCAATTTGGATGGCCACATCATTCGCTCGAACTGTCCAGAATGTGTTCTTCAAACCAATCGCGAACAATTGTTGCCCAGTGACATGGCGCATTGTCATTGAAAACAATTCCATTGTTGTTGGGGAGCATGAAGTCCACGAATGGATGCAGACGGTCTCAAAGTAGCCAAATACAACCATTTCCAGTTAATGATTGGTTCAGTTGGGCCAGAGAATCCAATTCATTCTACGTAAACATAGTCTACATCATTACGGAGTCATCACCACCTTGCACAATGCCTCGTTGGATGCTTGACTTCGTGGAGTCCGCGCCACACTCTGAATCTACCATCAGCTCTTACCAACTGAAATCGTGACTCATGTTAACAGGCCACGGTTTTCAAGTCGTGTAGGATGCAAACGATGTGGTTACGGGCCCAGTGGGGGTGCTGCAAGCGACGTCGGGCTATTAGTACAGGCACTCGCATCGGTCGTCTGCTGCCATAGCCCATTAACGCCAGATTTCTGCACACTGTCCTAACGGGTAGGTTAGTCGTATGTCCCACATTGATTTCTGCGCTGATTTCACGCTGTGTTGCTTGTGTGTTGGCACTGACACCTCTAGACAAACGCCGCTGCTCTGGGGCCTTAAGTGAAAGCCGTCCGCCACTACTTTCTCCATGGTGAGAGTTGTAACCGCTCTTTAGAGAGTGGTTGCACAGAAACGAGTATCAGACTAAATTCTGTAATACGAAATGACCTAAGAGCCAAAAAACGTTAGTAGTATTTCGAAGTAATAATTAGTCAAAATTTACAGAGAGTAGATACACTCCTGGAAATGGAAAAAAGAACACATTGACACCGGTGTGTCAGACCCACCATACTTGCTCCGGACACTGCGAGAGGGCTGTACAAGCAATGATCACACGCACGGCACAGCGGACACACCAGGAACCGCGGTGTTGGCCGTCGAATGGCGCTAGCTGCGCAGCATTTGTGCACCGCCGCCGTCAGTGTCAGCCAGTTTGCCGTGGCATACGGAGCTCCATCGCAGTCTTTAACACTGGTAGCATGCCGCGACAGCGTGGACGTGAACCGTATGTGCAGTTGACGGACTTTGAGCGAGGGCGTATAGTGGGCATGCGGGAGGCCGGGTGGACGTACCGCCGAATTGCTCAACACGTGGGGCATGAGGTCTCCACAGTACATCGATGTTGTCGCCAGTGGTCGGCGGAAGGTGCACGTGCCCGTCGACCTGGGACCGGACCGCAGCGACGCACGGATGCACGCCAAGACCGTAGGATCCTACGCAGTGCCGTAGGGGACCGCACCGCCACTTCCCAGCAAATTAGGGACACTGTTGCTCCTGGGGTATCGGCGAGGACCATTCGCAACCGTCTCCATGAAGCTGGGCTACGGTCCCGCACACCGTTAGGCCGTCTTCCGCTCACGCCCCAACATCGTGCAGCCCGCCTCCAGTGGTGTCGCGACAGGCGTGAATGGAGGGACGAATGGAGACGTGTCGTCTTCAGCGATGAGAGTCGCTTCTGCCTTGGTGCCAATGATGGTCGTATGCGTGTTTGGCGCCGTGCAGGTGAGCGCCACAATCAGGACTGCATACGACCGAGGCACACAGGGCCAACACCCGGCATCATGGTGTGGGGAGCGATCTCCTACACTGGCCGTACACCACTGGTGATCGTCGAGGGGACACTGAATAGTGCACGGTACATCCAAACCGTCATCGAACCCATCGTTCTACCATTCCTAGACCGGCAAGGGAACTTGCTGTTCCAACAGGACAATGCACGTCCGCATGTATCCCGTGCCACCCAACGTGCTCTAGAAGGTGTAAGTCAACTACCCTGGCCAGCAAGATCTCCGGATCTGTCCCCCATTGAGCATGTTTGGGACTGGATGAAGCGTCGTCTCACGCGGTCTGCACGTCCAGCACGAACGCTGGTCCAACTGAGGCGCCAGGTGGAAATGGCATGGCAAGCCGTTCCACAGGACTACATCCAGCATCTCTACGATCGTCTCCATGGGAGAATAGCAGCCTGCCTTGCTGCGAAAGGTGGATATACACTGTACTAGTGCCGACATTGTGCATGCTCTGTTGCCTGTGTCTATGTGCCTGTGGTTCTGTCAGTGTGATCATGTGGTGTATCTGACCCCAGGAATGTGTCAATAAAGTTTCCCCTTCCTGGGACAATGAATTCACGGTGTTCTTATTTCAATTTCCAGGAGTGTATTTGAAACAGAGTAACGCAAAGTAGTACAAACGGGATCCAAGGAAGACACAACAGATCTGCGTTTTGTTTTGAATGTAATATATAAACCAATGTGCCCCACTGTTAGGTCTCTTGAGTTGTTGTTTTCAGCGGTGGCGAGTTTCTTCACAGTTCCTCCGTGGCAGTCGGAATTTTGGGATTAGAAGCCTAATTAAATTGCATTCTTAGACCTGGATTAGACGTTGGAGTAGTGGATAATAGATTATTTTGGGATAAACTCAGAGACGGTGACAATTAGAGGTGATTGGGTATACGAACATTGATATTCAAGTGAATGGTGATTATACGTGTCAAACGAAACGCTACGATCGTGTACTTACGATTGTGAAGAGATTTGTTGACAATACCGAAACTCTTATGTTGAATTAGGACTTTATTCGCTGTATGTGAATTGTTAAAGAGTATTGGGACCGAAAATAGTTTGGACCTTATCACACTAATATCTTTGCCGTTCGTTGTCAAGGTGATTCCGCTAATAAACGAGAAGTGAAAAACAGTGGCCGTTAAAAGACTGAACTTGTGCTGAAAAGGCATTGAAAGGATTCGAACCCATAATTAATATCGTGTCGTGAGAATTGAGAAGCTTAGACATTGTAAGGCCCAGAGACATAATGGTAAAGGACAGTTTCATGGGAAATCATATCTTCGGTGATAGGTACACGAAGGAATGTGGTATTGACTGAATGTTATCATACCGAAACAATACGCACTAGGATCAATTCTGCTTTCATCGATCCATCAGTGCTCCTATTAATTTAAGAACTTAATTGTGTCAATAAAACAGAAATATGCGAGACATTCCCAGTGTTTACTAAATTCTATAATCAGCTACTACATAGACAATAATATGTGTGAACATTCAAGGGTTATTGAAGGAAGCTGATAAACGTTTTACAAACATATTTGATAGGATTCAACGAATGCATACAGACTGCTAAAGTAACTAAATCAAATTACACAGGGAAACAAATTAGTAAAAATAGACTGGAACTCAGTTGATATCGTACTCCAGAGTAATGAAGAACAAAACTGTCTTCGGATCCGTCGTGGTTGAAAGTGGATTAACTATCTCTGGAAAAACGCGATCAATTTTCAACTGCTAGTTCACACGTCTAGATTCACAACGTGATTCAGTGATGTTTTATGCCCGACCCGTAAGGCATGGAATGTTTCTTAACTAGCCGGGACAACATATACACAAACTTTTGAGATCAGCTCCGCTGCTGGGGAGGGGGAAACGGCATCACACTGTGGATCTCGGAATATTGAATTTCCTATTTCCGAAATGGAATGTTCCATGAGTTTAGCTCCAGATACCATTCCGCTTTCAAATTCTGTTAAGTGCCGTCGTGCGTCCATAACCACATCGAACTCCTGCGTGCAAATAATAGCTCCGGCACTGAGTGAATATCGCCACCCCAGTACGAGTACAATACGGTTATATGCGCCTGACGGCATATCAATCTTCCAGCGCAGTTGCACAGCAATGTCCGGTATTTCACGGGAATACAGTAGGGCTGGGAGCGAAGCAGAATAACGGAAAGGGCAGACTACTATGCAGTGTGAGGCATACAGACATTTTCGTTGGACGGGAGACGTGCCTCGGATAGCCAAAGTGGTTAAGCGAGCACTCGCGGGAAGACTGGGTTCGAATTCTGGTTCAAATGGCTCTGAGCACTATGGGACTTAACATCTATGGTCATCAGTCCCCTAGAACTTAGAACTACTTAAACCTAAATAACCTAAGGACAGCACACAACACCCAGCCATCACGAGGCAGAGAAAATCCCTGACCCCGCCGGGAATCGAACCCGGGAACCCGGGCGTGGGAAGTGAGAACGCTACCGCACGACCACGAGATGCGGGCCGAATTCTGGTCCGACACAAATTTTCATCTGTCGCCATTGACTTATTGCAATGCCCCAATGCAGCAATTGCTTTTGCCAAGTGCATGTTTAACGGTCATTTTCGTGAAAATTCTCTTCTTCTTTTTTCTAACTGCACATAGCACCAAAAAATCATGTTTTCGTTACAAATATAAATTCGTATTTACGAATCCTCTACAAAACGTAATTAATAAAGATTCTTTAAGTTGACCCGCCAGGTTAGCCGAGGGCGCTAATGGGCTGCTTCCTGGATTTGGGTAGGCGCGCCAGCCCCGGATCGAATCTGCCTGGTGGATTAACGATGTGGGTCAGTGTGGCGGTCAGCCTGGATGTGGTTTTTAGGCGGTTTTCCACAACCCACTAGGTGAATACTGGGCTGGTTCGTATGTCCCGCCTCAGTTACACGACTCGCAGGCATTTGAAAAAAAAATTGTTGAAATGGCTCTGAGCACTATCTGAGGTCATCAGTCCCCTAGTACTTAGAACTACTGAAATCTAACTAACCTAAAGACATCACACACATCCATGCCCGAGGCAGGATTCGAACCTGCGACCGTAGCGGTCGCGCGGTTCCAGACTTTAGCGCCTAGAACCGGGACGGAATTTGTGTGCCCCAACTGTCTGCATCTAGTGTAAGCCACGAAATAGTGCGAAAGGTTTCAAATGCCGCTCCCTGTCGAGTCCATAGACTTTTTTTTGAAGTATCAAAGACGCTCGGAAAACTTCAAAGTTTATTTTGTCGAGAATTTTTGACAGTTGCGTCGAAATGCTTTTCAAGTTGATATTTGAATTCTGAACTTCGAGTATCAAAGATGTAAAAAAATATAAAAATTAGAGTACCATGTGGTCGCTTGTCATTAATTTTCTGGTGTTGTGGGCGAGTGTTGCAATTTAGCGACCAAGCTCGTGCTCGGCAACATGGGCCTCATATTAGAATGCGGAGCCAGTGGCTAGCTAGAGGTGGGGGTTAATGAGAACGAGGAGGATTGGCTAGATGTACTAGAAGGTAACACATTCCGTTTTAGCGTATGTATGTATGTATGCGCGCTCCTTTTCCCCTGTTTTGACTTTAAGCTGTTTTGTAAATGGAGGATATTATAGACGTGAGTTGCTAGTAACTAGTTGGAAACCGTGTAGCGACTATTTACTGAGATTGTTTTGAAATCTAGTGTCTATATCTGAGAGTCTTTCTTGAAAGAATTGTTACGAGAGTTATTCGGAAAGTAAGGAACGATCGCTTGCAAAATGGAAACCACAGTGAAAATCCGATGACGTTTTGCACAGAAGTGTTGGGCAGTGTCTCTAGTATGCCCGTCGATCGCATTACGTCGTTGTTTTTAGTTCTGAGAACACAGGGAGCACATAAAGATACCCAGAACAGTAGTGTCTCCCGCCAAGTACGAGGGCCTGGTGAGAAATTTCGTCTGAAACTATGCAGCCAACATTACATAACTGTCGTGCGCTTTCTTCTTCAAGACAATTAATAGCCACATTATGCAGGGGCAATGAAGATTCTCCTGCATCGTTTTCAATTAGAAATGTTTGATTACCCACAATACAGCTGGTGATTGTCTCCCTCTGAGTTTCATCTCTGCTCACATGAACTGTTGGCTTTGAAGACAACACTTTGGCACAAACAATGAGCTGTAGGCCAGTGTAGAGGATTGGCGGAAAGCACTGGCGGCTGCCTTCTTTAAGTTGGTACAACGCTACGACAAACGTCTAAGTCGGGTCGGCGACTATGGAGATAAGTAGCTGGAAGTTGTAGCTAACTGTTGCAAATAAAACAGTTTTGATTTTCACTATGGTTTCCATTTCGCAACCTATCGTTCCTTACTTTCCGAACAGCACTTTTACTTCTACAGCGTGTTTATCATAAGTATAGGGGCAGTGAAAGATTTAAGCCTTTCTCGCGTATCATAGCAAGGATAGTGATCCTTTTTTTGGTGTCATCAGTCTTCTGATGGGTCTCATGCGGCCCTGCACGAACTGCTCATCTGTGCCAACCTCTTCATCTCAGAGTAGCACTTGCAACCTACGTCCTCAATTATTTGTTGGATGTATTCCAGTATCTGTCTTTCTCTACAGTTTTTGCACTCTACAGCTGTCTCTAGTACCATGAATGTCATTCCCTGATATCTTAACAGATATCCTGTCATCTTGTCCCTTCTCCTTGTCACTGTTTTTCACATATTTTTTCCTCTTCGATTCTGCGCAGAACGTCCTCATTCCTTACCTTACCAGTCCACCTAATTTTCAACATTTTTCTGTTGCACAAATGCTTCTATTCTCTTCTGTTCCGGTTTTCCCACAATCCATGTTTCACTACCATACAATGCTGTACTTCAGACGTACATCCTCAGAAATTTCTTCCTCAAATTAAGGCCGGTATTTGACATTAGTAGACTTCTCTTGGCCAGAAATGCCTTTTTTGCCATAGCGAGTCTGCTTTTGATGTCCTCCTTGCTCCGTCCGTCATTGGTTATTTTAGTGCCTAGGTAGCAGAATTCCTTAACTTCATCTACTTCGTGACCATCGATCCTGATGTTAAGTTTCTCGCTGTTCTCATTTCTGTTACTTCTCATTGCTTTCGTCTTCCTTCGATTTAACCTCAATCCATATGCTGCACTCATTGGATTGTTCATTCCATCGAATCGCATCATTTATATCTTTTCGCCTTGAATTTTAATTCCACTCCTGAACTTAACTTTTACTTCCATCAATGCTTCTTCGATGTAAAGATTGAACATCCCTGTCTTACACCCTTTTTAATCCGAGCACTTGTTCTTGGTCGTCCACTCTTACTATTACCTCTTGGCTCTTGTACATACTCTATATTACCCGTCTCTCCCTACAGCTTACCCCTATTTTTCTCAGAATTTCGCACATTTTGCACCAATTTACATTGCCGAATGCTTTTTCCAGTTCGGCAAATCCTATGAACATGTCTTGCTTCCATTATCAACCGCAACATCAAAATTGTCTCTCTAGTGCCTTTACCTTCTCTAAAGCCAAACTGATCGTCATCTAACACATCCTCAATTTTGTATTCCATTCTTCTGTTTATTAATCTGGTCAGCAACTTGGATGCATGAGCTG